>NC_090444.1:1064338813-1064646861 GCF_031143425.1 Pleurodeles waltl
CTTGACGTGTTTAGCCTGAGGGATGTCAATACAACATTGTCATACGACATGCCATCACTCAAAACATCATCAGATAGTGGTGGTCCGGATAGTGTCCATGATGTTATGCAAACAGTTTCACACAATGTAGAACATTAGCCAGTACTGTTCCAAGATCCCTGTGCAGATAAGGTGTAGGGCATGCATGCACCCAACTATGAGATGGTGGTGCTGAGTGCTATTGTGCAAAATGCTGGCCAGATTTGTGGACACATATACAGGCAATGGGCTGCATAGAGGGACACATCAAATTATCTGGGGCTATGCATGAGTCATGGCACAGCTCACCTGAGTAGACATGGGAGTAGTGTCATGCTTCTCTTTGTGACATGGTTGAGTGCTACACCCTCCATTTTCACATATGATACCTGTCACATCCATTTTCCATGCAGCAGTGTGTCCAGACATCTCTCATTGCCATATCAGGCACAAACTGTTGTGAGACTACATTTAACTTGAGGTCCTTGCTCAGATGAGTTTAGTACATGCCAACGGATCTAAGGGCAATGGTGCATGCAGGAGGGACATTAATGAGTAACTCAACATGATGAGTGTGACCTACTTTTTCACACAACTGATGTGTATAATAAGCATAGTCAGTGGTGACATGGTCCTTTAAAGACGTTCCAAGACAGTTCAATGGTATTGTGCAACATTAACTAGACTTGATACCTTTGATATGAGCAATATGGAGATGATGGTTGGTGTGCAGATTTGTATTATCTTTGCCCTTCAAGATGTCACTGTATTTTGTGCCGGCAAATGTGTGACAACTGCAGATGGTGTTTCCATTGCATGCCTGTTGTTCATTTGCCTTATTTACATTTGGCTGACATGTCCTATTCATGTTTCAGCTGCCAACATGACCTCATCCAAGAAGCAGGAATTAGAGAAGCAGGAGGAACACTACCACTACATCCATCTGGTCCATAAGGGCATTCCTCATACATAAGCCACTAAGAACCTCAATTACATGGCCAGTGGAGCAGGGACACGCAACAAGTACCTTGCTGCACGGCCCTGTGCCACCCGGAAAGAGCAGAGATGCACCATTTATACAAGACAGGGTGCATTTCTATCCTCTCTGCCTGCAGTGGTATACACAATTCTGGCTAGTGCCAACACAGACACCCTTAGACCATGGGGCAAAGGTGCCTTCATTGAGGGAATGATATTTTAGGTGCATGAAGGGAGACCTTCCTGCACAGGAACTACCCCAAGAGGTGTTATCGTCTTTCTATGTGTGCTGTATTCTGCAGCATACATAGCAATGGTACCACAAGAGGAGTTCTGAAGCTATTTCTCCCCGTAGTGTCATTCTTACACTACCCCTGGGGTGGCGCAGGAATGTGATATATTCCCTGCTTGAAAATCTGTGTATGTATCAGGTTTCTTTGGTTTCCTTAGGTGTTGCATGTGTGCACCCCAAGCAACACCCATGGAATGTCCCTTTCACACAGTGTTATGTTTGAAAGGTGTCCATATTTCCAAGGCCATGACAATCCATGCAAGGTGACGTTGTGTGTCCTTGTAAGTATGGACTTGCAAACTGCATCACCAAAGTATCCATGTGCGTAATGCTCTCATAGCACAGTGTGCCGGTAGTGCCCTGTACATGAGGCCCAAAGTGGTACACCAGAAATGATACAGCGCTTCACACAATGTGGTAAGTGAGGTACTGGTTCTGGCCTGGGACCCACAACTTCTGCTAGGTCAGTGCACATTACAGGGCTTCCCTCCAAGTCCCTTCCACCACCCAAGCTCCTAACTCTGTTTGTTGTTTAACCATAAGCATGCTAGCACGCTAGACTCTAGCCTGCAGACAGTACATTTTGGTGCAGGGACATGGCTGCCTCCCCTTTTTGATATAACGTATTTCCCACATTGCTCCCAGTGCAACTTACTCTGTGGTTGGTGTGGTTCATCATATGCTGCACTGTCGAGTCATTTGACTCCTGTGACTGACTCCTCAGGGATGACAGCTGCCACCATCTCCTCCAGGTCATCAAGCTCCTCCTAGGGTGAAGGACTTCCACCTCCAATCAGCAGTGCTGCCTTGAGGTTGCTGGCCAGTTTCTCTTTTGTCCTGTGCTTGCAATCGTGCCAGCGCTTCTTACAGTCAACAACTGTCCTTTTGACCTCTGCCACACAGTTGACTTTGTCAGCAATATGGACTGCCATATTGCCCCCTTTTTCCCTAATGGCTATTTGGAGGTGACAAATGGCTGTTTTTGATGCTGCGTCACCTCCCTGATCAAAATGCTGTTCTCCTCACTGAGCCTGTACTTTCCTCTTCCCCTTCTCCTGGGTGTCTGCCTGGACATCCTGGCTGGTACCTGGGTTGTTGGGGTTTTCCAGGAGGCTATTTGGTCCTGGATCCTCCATTTCTGGGTCTCCTGTGGTGTTTTCTCTGTCTCCTGTGTTTTTCTTTTAGAACAGCGCCTCGCAGCAGTATTTTGACGCTTTTGGCACTAAAGTGACGCTATGCTGATTAGCATCAAAATACGTGCTTCTAATCAGGCTAACATCACTTTTGCAGCACTAGTGTTATTTTGCCTTATAGCCGGCGCAAAAGTTAGCGTAATTGTTTTTGCGCTAATCAAATTCTAACACCATGGTGCGTCGCTTTGTAAATACGGCACACACATTACGTTAGGTTCTGTCATTAACTGGCATTAAAAATTCTGACGCACAACTGCGCTAGTGCAGTTGTGCGTCATTTATTGTAAATGATGCCCTAATGGTGGTGCTGGGTTGTGCTGAACATTAACAGTGTAATCACCGCAGGTAGTCACTGACTTCTCCACACTCATTACACTTCTATATTGTGATGAAATGAGCAAGGGAAATTTTCACAACAGTCCAATTATTTAAAGGGAAGCATGGAAAGGGATTTTGCCACACGGAAACGTTTTTTCTGCAATGAGAGTAAAAGAGGGAAATGTTCAAATGCAGATTCCCTCTGATCTTACTTTAATGGTTTGTATGCTCTGCCTAGAACTCTCAGGTACAAAGTTAGGGCTAACAGGAATATGCAAGGCAATCTAAAAAAAGTAATAGATTTTTCTTGAGTATAGATATCGACCCTGTGTATCTGGGAAAATGCGGAAATCTCTGGAGTACATAAAACTACAGGAATAATTAAAAAGACTTCAATCCGTTGTGATTCAGCCTGGCCAACTTCTCATCACTAGAGACACCTGTAATTAGCGAGTCCAATATGCGTATCTTTGCTATCATACTTGCATACAGTTCTGTAATGATGTAGTGAGTGTGCCAGATCTTATGGAAGCGAGGACAAATTGGTGTAACACAGACCCCTGCAGCCACTGCGGTGCAGGGGAGACCCAGCCCTCATGGTGCCCTAACTCATAATAAGGTCTATTAATTTCTGTGAGATATGCCAATCTCCGGGGCTACTTAGTAATTCTGCGGAGTGGGCATCATTTCGCCTAATGCCACTACTTCTAGACCCAATTACATAATAAAAGACATAATGGAAGTGAAGCGGCCCTCCATAGTCCTAGGCCCAGGAGTATCTGCACTTGCTGCACTAATGATAGCTGCGCCCCTGCAGTAGTGTTCAGTGTTATTGTGTTAAATTATGCTACCCTCCCGCTTGCATGAAAGTTCCTGTAAACGCGGATTAGTACTGACCTTTTTAACCTTATGTTCTGAAAATGCCTTCTTGCCAAGGAAAACCTACTACTTAACTAAAAAAATCGTTTAATGCGTACTTGTCCTCATAAGATATATAATATTGTACCAGACAATAACTGCTCTGCAAGCACATTTGTGGTGCCATCAATATGTATTAAGGTTTATTTAGGCTTTGAGGCCAAATATGAGCTTGGCAAAACGATTAATGACTTTTTGCCAACTTTACTTTTCTGTTCAATTTGCATATTTATTTATTAAACACGTTATTTGGTCCCACGCTGTTTCCGTCTAGGTCATGGCAGTGCCTAAAAATTGGTGACAAGTTGCACAGGCAAGCCAAAGATTAATTGCAGTTGCGCACTTGGTCTATACGCGCTTAACAAAGTGCCATTTGCGAGATTCACTTCATACATTCGGGATATTACGAACAGGCAGTTCGATTGCTCCTGGGTGGGAATGAATCCTCAAAGGGGCAGAAAGCACGGCTTGTGGAGAGAAAACAAATTACCATTTTATATTTATTACTTTAGCTGAGTTAAGTACCACAGGAATGGACTCCTTAATGCACCAGAGAGCAATCCCACAATAGTTAAGCCGCCCTGCTCCATAAACTATTTTCTCAGCGTCTGCAAAGGTTTTGAAAGAAATGCAGTAGTTTTGTGTAAAAGGATGCAGGGCAAATGATATATCCTGCATATATAAATAAAATAATGCATTTTCTGTTGTCAGCGAAAGTAGTACATCTATTTTGTTTCTTAAAAGCATATTTTGCGGGAATGCATCATGTCAGAAGCTCTTTGGAGTTACAGCTTGTGTGGTGAGGACATTGCAGCGCTCGACACTTAAAGGCAGAGGACTGTGATCAGAGCTGAGAACGGATTTAGCAATCTCTATCATAATGTCGGATTGGATGGTGTGTGCAGTAAGTACATTAACCTGGTGGTATCTGTCATCTACCTCTCATATTAATTTAACAAAGTTGACTCATGAGTCCATTTGTTGGTAGTCAATGACAGACAATAAAGTAGATATTGAATCTTGGTTGCCTTTCATCATGTTTTGGTACTGGGAAATTATGACATATCTACTATTTATGGTGTGTTTTGTTGCCTGTTCAGGTCGAATGAGATTAACTTGCAGGTTGGTGTACGAGTCAACTGCCCCATCTATTGGTGGTCATAGTGGCAAGTTTACACTACTAGAATGGCAGCTGGCTTCACCCGGAAAAACATTTAATTGAAGACCCTTCAGTCAAAGGTCATTAATCATTGTTCTTCAGAATGTCTCCCCACCCCCAAGTTGTGGTCACTTGACGTACATTTTTTAGGGTCTAGCGCACAAGCACTCTGGCCTTTTGTAATCTTTCTGTGGGCTTTTAACAATGCCCAGTCTTGCTATTCATTCTTTGTTGTGCTTGTCTTAAATGCTTCATTTATTATTGGTTCATTTTGTGAAATGTCCCTCCTTTGTCTGCTGAGTTCTCTCCGAGGCGATTTCACTAAGTGAACATATTTGTTGGCCATCACACTACGTCATGCTTCCTCCTGTTACAGCATGTGATGGCCCCTTCCTCTGGTTTCGGTTTGCCTTTCATCCCAGCCGCCATACTTTCTAGACATTCACGCAGGGAGCCAATAACTCTTGTGCTCATAGCTGCCGTGGTACTTTGAATTGACTTGCTTCTGTCAACTGTTTTACTTTTCATTTTCAATTTATGTGGCAAGAAAAGTCCATTTAGGAATTTACAGCACTAATAGCTCTAACTCAAGCAAACGCAAGAACCATTGCATTGCAAATGCTTGTTCTGTTTGAGAATGCCAGGAAAGCCAGAAACCAAAAGGAGGCACTAGAATCAACCTACATGAGCTGGTTGGAAACTCAGTGCAACAGGACTATTTGTTTTTTGTTTTCCAATAACAAACCCCGGGGCATATTTAAGAGCCCCTAGCACCACCTTAGCACCACCATCCTATAATTGTTTTACCCTAAGTCGGCGCTAAAGTGGCTTTTCTGCCACGCCATATTTAGAAAGTGGCACAATGCATGCATTGAGACACTTTGTACGCCCTTGCACCATATTATGCCTTTGCCAGGCATAATGTATGCAAGGCGGTGTTACAGCACTGGGAGGGTCGCAAAAATGGTGTATTGAAGTGTAAAAGATTTCACTATGCCATTTTTGGCCGCATTTTTAATGTCTGATCAGAGCAGGCGTTAAAATGACACACCTATATATGCTATTGTGCTAACGACTGCCATGATGCACCATTTTATAAATACGGCACAACCATGGTGTTGTTAGATGTCGGGATAGGCACACAAGAAAAGTGGTGCATCATTTATAATGCACCACTTTTTCTTAAATATTGGCCTCGTCTTTCTCAGCAAAACGTTGGAACCTTCAGCGGTTCCACCACAGTAGCAACTCAGCTGAAACCACAGAGATCTCCTCCTGCCTGATGGTGAAGTATGACAGACAGTTTTCACCAGGGGCCAAAGCATCCTCTCACCTAGTGGGCCTGCAGGCCACTTTTCAAACTCTAACTCAGCCCATCTGAATGTCATTCACTCTTTAATAATAGATTTGTGATAAACAGAAAGAATATAATTTCTCTTTTGTCAGTAGCCTTAAAAACATTTCCATAATGCACTCTGTATGAAAGCTGTGGGGTGAAACTATGAACGTGAGCTAGCCTACCTCCAGTCTAGTTTATAAAAAATGAAAATCTGTTCTACAGGGTATGTTTGATGATTTATTATTGTCTTGTTTTCAAGCAAGAACATCTGCTTCTTTTCATACTTTTTCTGTTATAAAATACAAAATCTTATTTTTTAGTACCTTAGGAACCTACTATGTTTAAAAATTAATACAGTAAAACGTAAGCATAATTTTCAGTGCATTCCGTAAAACACATATATAAGAAAGGAAATATGTGGTGCAGTTCATGGAACTCTGCAGCCAACACTGTGATCCATCACTTAAAATTCATAAATTGAAAAATAAAAACAACGAGAATTGATTGTCTGAAGCCGTCCAGAAGGTGTTTCTGAGACGGCATTGCCAGTTATGAGTAGAGGTGTGCGAAATTCAGTTCATTCGCTTTGCATAGTCTTGCAAAATGTTGGCAAAATAATGCAAAATTACATAAAATACAAAGCTGTCATTTCGTGCTAGATAATGAAGCATTAAATGCGCCGTTGTGTCAGTTTTGGACACGGGGACACATTTTGCACAAAAAAGATAAAAGAAAAGCACCATGAACAACATCTGCACACTTTCTATTGTTCCTGTGCATTCACAGTACATTTTTACAGCATGTTAAGTACTTAGGTTAAGTGACGTAAAGAGATATCTCGAGAATTTCCTGTAACAAGCATAATTTCACATTCCTGAAATTATGTGAATTACAGGAGCATAATTAAAAAATTTCCCTGGCCTAGTTTGGAGCACTAATCACAACAAACATGTACCAGTGGCATCTGTAAAACTCTTTGAAATTCGTTATTGTCTTACAGTCGAAGGGGCCTCTTTACAAGGTTACTTTGAGCAATAAGCATACAATTATGGCTAATATACCTTATTTGCAAGTGTCGGAAATTCCCAAAGAGACTCCTGGTAGGTATGAATGCATGTACTTTTCCACTACCAGCGTGGGGAAATCAGTAGTAGTGAATCCCACTAAAGGGTGGGAAGTAGGCATTCCAAGGTGGGGTTTGACTTGGAGGTTGGGAGTGCTGAGAAAAACATAGGTTGGTGGATATTAGCAAACTCCAAACTATTTCAGTCCCACCCTGGAATTTTTCAGAAAGTTGATCTAGACAAGGGCTGGAATAGCTCCCCTTTCAATATGGGAAGAAGAATAAATCAACCACACATTTGCTGGGGGCGTAGGAGAACTACATTCTTCACAAGAAGAAATGTTTTCCCCCATAGAGTCCATAACCTCCGCACTGCTGTCCCTGAACACAAGTCTATTAACAGTCACCCACCTATTCCATACGTAGTGTAAACAAAATTAGGCAAGACAATTCTTTTGGGTGTTTTTGTGAATTGAGGCAAAAGACCTGAGTCAATCAATTTCTGCATGGGAAATTTGTTTTTTTGAGCCAAATGCTGATGCGAGTACATCACTATATGCCATGGTGTTGTTGAGTACTGCACACCTGAAAAGTTATGCAAAGGAGGTGCCTGTAATGACAGGCATATTTAGGCGATCTAACTTCATGCAAAGAAGTATGGCCATGTTTTGTGTGTAATCCCAGTACTAAATGAAATCAGACACAAACAATAGTCCAAACGGGAAATCACAAGATTTCACATATTACAAATGGATGATGGTATGTGTTTAGATATATAGCTTGGAGAGTGTGTCTCAAGTAAACATTTTGGATAAGACTGCAAACTTTCAGTTGCACCTTTACAGAATGGATAATAGTGTCTAGAGTTTCACAAACAATCCAATATTAGCGCATGCTTTTCACATTTCATTGTTTAGTGATGAGTAGTAAATACAGCTGTTTTATTTTTTGCCATTTGCACAATGCAGCAAATTTCCACACAATGTTGCTTTACTCAGATCTTGATAAATCTTGATCCAAATGTTCTGACAGCACGTTTTTGGATAGCCATGGTGTTAGACCTGACAGCCTTAGGGTGGTCATCCCCAACTATTTGCCTCTCTCCATTTTCTGATACTGTTTTTGCTGGTTTTAGGACACTGCGCACCTTACCACTGCTGTCCAGTGCTAAAGTGCACATGCTCACTCCCCTAAACATGGTAACATTGGTTCTTACCCAATTGGCATATTTAATTTACTTGTAAGCCCCTAGTAAAGTGAACTACATGTACACAGGGCCTAGAAATTAAATGCTACTAGTGGACCTGCAGCACTGATTGTGCCACCCACATATGTAGCCTCTTAATCATTTCTCAGACTTGCTATTGCAAGGCCTGTGTGTGCAGTCTCACTGCCACTACCTACTTGGCATTGAAAAGTACTTCCCTTTTAGAAAGAGGGCATTTCTCTGCATCTGTGCAGCCTGTATCAAATCCAAGTCTGGTCTGTGCTGGTTGACACCTCCCCCTGTGTATTCAACCCAGACAACCCTAAATACAGGACTCTCAGTCACATCTCCATTCATCTGCATACTGAATGGGTCTTCCTGGGCAGAAAGGGGGAGGGGCATTTCAAATGCCAGTGGCCTGCCTTCACCCAAAGGACTAATAACCCCTCAGAAGGATTCTGGCGGATAGGACTGGGCTGAAAGGCAAACTTGTGAACTTCAAAACCACTCCTTGAAGTTTCCCCCACTTCAAAGGCATTTTTGGGTATAAAAATTGGGTCTCTGACCAAAGCAAATCAGACACTTCTGGACCTACACCTGCATTCTGTCAGAGGAACTGCCTGGTTGCCCAAATGACTCATCTGGACTGCTTTGTTGAGAAGGACTGCTGCCCTATTTGTTGCCCTGCTGGCCTCTGACTCTTTTGGAAGGACTCAGCCTTCCTTCTGAAGTGCTCTCCATGGATTGAGCTTGCCTCCTGTTTCTGAAGTCTCAGGGCCAACAAAGACTTCACCTGTTCAAGAAACTCCTTGTGCGTCGAAAATCAACACAACACTTGCAGAAATCAACGCAAGGTCTGCATCGCAGCTGGGAAATCTCCCCACCGCTGGCTGGAATGACACAGCACCGACTTTTGACAGAGAATTCAATGACGGGCCTACCTTGCGACTGAAAATTCAATGCATCGCCTACCGGATCAATGTAGTGCCTGCTGCTTCTACCAGCACGTCCCTGGGTGTCAATATATCCCCGCATTGCACTAAGGAACGGAGACCGTGCACTGGAAAAATGACACAACCCCTTGCAGCATGGAAAGAAATGACGCATCATCCAAGCCGCGCCAGAAAATCTGATGCAAGACCTTATTTTTCCATTCATCTCCTCCTCTGCGGTTCCCGTGCGTCATTATTTTTTGATGCATCCCAGGTACTGTGTGTAACAAAGAAACAACTATTGATTTCTAAGGATTGAGACTCTTTTAAAAACCTTTTAAAAGTGAGGTCTCAACTTGTGCCTATTGGATTTTTGTAGTCTTTACCATATTTTATTCAGATAAATATTATCTATTTTTGGAAACCTGTTTGGTGTATTTTTGTGGTGTTTTCACTGTGTTACTGTATGATTTATTGCACAAATACTTTAAACACTGCTTTTTAAGTTAAGCCTGACTGCTCAGTGCAAAGCTACCAGAGGGTGGGCACAGGATAATTTTGATTGTGTTATGACTTACCTTGACTATGATTGTGGTCCCTGTTTAGACAAGGGTGTATACCTCTGCCAACTAGAGACCCCATTTCTAACACATGGTTTGAAGAGCGTTCAAGGACCTCAAAATCAACAATCTGGTGGATGCTCAGCATCTTGATTACACATCTCTAGTACCACTAGTTTTTAGTATCAGGTTGAAATCATAGAACAGCCGATTCCACTTTTTTATAGGGTTAATAAAGTAGCATTGAGTTGAGTAATTTCATTGGTACATGGTTTTGAGACTTCTTTTTTACTTTCATTTAAGGTGGTTTTTGAATTCTACATTGTTGCCGAGATTTACTAATGCTTTGCACCACCTGATGCAAAGTATTATGTTGTAATTTATTATAAACCGTACATCAGGATTTGTGCTGGATATTTCCCCAAATTAACACAAAGTTATGCAATAGCATGCTTTGCCTTACACTGCCGGGTGGCGCATGGGCACTCCCACACTGCTACTCATAGTTTTTGATGAAGACCCCTATCTACAATCAGGACAGTGAGTTACACCATGATCTTACTCCTCAAGGCAGGCCAGCCAGGAGAAATTTTTATTTCCTCCTTGTTTTTCCTACTTTTCATGTCTGCTGCAATGTACAGAGCAAGGGCCTGTGCGTTGGTGCATAGCAACCAAAAGTGTGGCAAAGCAGGAAGAGAGAAAAACACAGTGCCAGGTTTAGTAGATATGGCACTGTTCTGCTGTCTCCCTTACACTTGACACAGCACAGCAACTTTATTTGCTCTGTTGTGTTGTGTTATTTTTTAGTAAATCTAAACATGTATCTGCAGATAGTCATTATCTGAAAAGCAGATTAAAAATATAGTTATTCAATTTTATTGTGACTTCCTATTCACTCCTATGGTATTTCTTGTGGAAGCAGAACTGTTGGAAATTGCCCTTTCTGCAGGGTTATCCCCAAACATTTTGCCTTTCTCCTCCTATTTTTCTGACCCTCTTTTTGTTGGCTTTAGGACTCTGGGCACTTTGCCACTGCCAATCAGTGCTAAAGTGCATGTGCTCTCACTTCTAAAACTTGATATGATTGACTTACATCTGTTTGGTTTATTTAATTTATCTGTAAGTATACCATGTACTTAGGGCCTGTAAATTAAATACTACTAGTGTGCCTGCAGTGCAGATTGCACCAACCACAGAAGTAACCTTGGAAACATGTCTCAGCCCTTCCACTGCAGGGTCTGTGTGTGTAGTTTACTGCCAAACTGACTTGGTAAGTCATGTCTCTTGCCAAGGCTTAGGGTCCATTTTTACTACACCTCAGTCACCCCTAAGGTAGGCCTTAGATACCCCTATGGGCAGGGTGCTGTGTATGTAAACATATGATATATGTCTTTATGTATTGATTGTCCCTGTTGTGACAAACAGCCTATTCAGATTCTCACTATTATGAGTGCTGCTCCTCTCTTGGGATTGCATTAGAAATTCCCTTCTATATGTCTGAGTGGTATTTTCGGAACTATAAGGAGTAGCAAGGATATGTTTGATATGTTTGGAATGGTAGTGAAGTATCCTGCTCACTGGTGTTGGTGGATTTTGCATTAATATTTTAGAAATGCCATTTTTAGAAAGTGGGCACTTCTCTGTGCTCACAACTCTGGTGTTTTGCAGCATGGCTCCAATCCACGTCTAGGGCACGGTCTCAGCTCCACTTTGTGCATGCTCCCCAGACAGCCATCCTTCAGGGAGGGTTAGGTGTGACATGGTTACATCTGTATACTGATGGTCTTCCTGGGCTGGGAGAGAGGGATGTGGCCCGCAAAGGGTTTGTTTACCCCCCTACTTGTGTCTGGAGCCAGGGTAGAGGAGAGGGACATTCCTGGAACAGGTCAGAACTGGCAGAAAACGTCTCCCACCTTCTAGAAGCTGGACACTTTATAAGTAGAGGGGCTGCAGTCCCCTGATTTTTAGAACACTTTTGAAACTGGAACAGAACCTCTGTCTGATGTACTGCTGGACTGCACAAAGGGCTCATCTGTACTATTCTTTTGATTGTTTCCCTGCTGCCTGGTGTTTGATGGGTGGCACAAAGGACTCTTCAGGATTGCTTTTCTGCTTGTTGCTCTGCAACCAGTACTCCCTGACTTGGACATTTCTTGCACTAGTGGACTGCAAGGAGAAACCACCACTGTTTGCCCTGGTGTACTGGCCTGCCTGGCCCTGTGTGCCCTCATGTGTTCTCCCAGGGGACAAGGCAGGGTATATATCCTTGGGACTTTCTAGCCCCCTGCATGCCTCTGGTTCATTGAAGCCAGCTTTGGGTATCTCTGGGATCTTTGACCTGTGTTTTTGGAGCTGTGATTGCTGACCCAAGGAGTACCGATTTGTGTCTTCCCCCCCTTTGAGGAATGGCCCAGGAAATTGAGAGGGGCAGCGGGGACCATTGACAGTTTCAGCTCGGCACAAATGAGGCACACACTTTGTGCTGCCCCTAGGGGACAAGCGGGCAGTCATCTCTGAAGCCTGTGCTTTCCCCGACTGTGCTCAGTCCCGGCTGTTTGTGCAGCTTTTCACAGCCACAGCCCCAGGAGATCAGACCGGGCCTGGAGTGGCCATCCTTGCCCACAAAGGTCAGAGAACTACTGTGCCTTCACCCTCGGGCCCCAGGAGATTGTTGAAGAGCGTGCGACAGAAGGAGTCTCTGGGCTGTCCCCCAGCAGTCAGAAGCAGTGCCGCATGCCTGCGGGTTGCTTGCTCTGGTGAGTGGGCATCCCTGATAGAAGAGAGGACCAAGGGAGGCCTCCCTGCTGACACCAGAGTTGTGGGGCCATCCCCCATGTAGTACATCACTTTAGGAGTATTGATTGCACTGATAGCTGCTCCCGGGTGGAGGTGGGTGGCTACTTGGAGTTCGGCCCTATGCGGAGACCCATAGAGGTCTCCCTGCCAGTGTGGGAAGTGTGTGGTTCCCCTGTGACCCTTGGGGGTATACCTTTGCTTGTGCATCCCGAACAGTAGGACGAGGTGGTGACCCTCGATGGAGGTCCCAGATCCTGCTAGCATTATTGAAAAAGTACTGCCTTGATGTAGAAGGAGCACAGGAGCTCCTGGGTGGACTGATGGCATTTTCAGTTACCCCCTAGATATAATAGATGCAGAGGAGGCTCTGTGCCTTATGTCATTTGGTGTATAACTCCTATAGAAAGCCTGGTTGTGCTGCAACCTGTCAAAGATATTGTTGGTAATTCCTGCAATATTGGCATTCTCACCATGCTATTTCTGCCCTCATTGTGTATGCTGCATTTTTCTTCATGACCTGACTTGTGATAAAATTCGTACTTGCTTTGTTGGGGGGACATGCATATTTTCAGGAGCTACCGTGTATGCAGTGGGTGGGTGTGTTTTAGGACTAAGGCAATACTAGAATGTTTCTTGTATTTGCACTCATGATGCTAATGGTTTGACAACTGCTTGATTGGAAGTATATTACTGATTTAAGATGTTTTGGTCTACCATGTATGTTTTATGTGCAATACAATTTATTTTTATGTCACCTGGTGTGAAGTTCCTTTTGAGGTGTATTTATTGTGTCACTAGGTTTTGTGTTGTGCAAACGCTTTACACATTTCCTCTGAGATAAACTGCTCTGGCCAAAGCTACCAAGGGGGTGAGCAGGAGTAATCCTGGGTGTGTAGCTCCCTTGCACTGACCAGGGTGGTGGTTACTGCCTGGCTTAGGTGCCTACCCTAGCAAACCAGGAACCCAATTTCTAACAAGTACCTTCTTGTGTCTCTTTCTACCTTACTACCTTACTTGGGCCCAGATTTATTGCTATTCCAACTCCACTAACTCATTTATTTGATGCTAATGTGGCATTGGAAGGCCAAAAATGTGGTGCCATATTTACAAAGCGGCGCAATGCTTGCATTGGACCACTATGTAATCCCTTGCGCCACATTATGCTTGCGCCAGGCATAATGTATGCAAGGGGGGGCGCTCCGGCACTAGGGGAGGGGTGTAAAAATGGTGCAAAGAAATCTTAGAGATTTCTTTGCGTCATCTTTATGGGCATTGGACGGCTCCCATTGTTTTCAATGGGCCTCTGGGTGCTTTGCAGGATTAGCGTAATAGTTTTTGACACTAATCCTGCAAAGCTCTGGACTATCAGTAAAAAATTATGACGCTAGTGTCCCTCACTACCTCAATGGTACGCCGTATTTTAAATACGGTACACACATGGTGGCGTTAGGGGGGCACTAAGCAGCACAAGAAAAGTAAAGAGGTAAAGTATGTGTTAAATTTGCATCATTAGATACAAATTTAATTTACTCTTTTTTCATCGAAGAAGTTCAAGATTATGTTCATGAACCCATCAAAACCTCACCACCTACATTTATCTTGACAAATATCTTTTGGTATTCACTGACACTAACCAAGAGGCTTTATAATTTGGCAACATATATGAATATCATCTCTCCTTTTATTCCAAGGTCAGTGATGCCACAAAGCTCTGCTCCGCCACCTTTTCCAGGTGCATGGTGTTCTGACATGTTTCATCTTCCTCATGCCATGTCACTGAAACTTGTTATGTTTTCCTGGTTCTATTACTCCACTGTCATTTAAAGTGGTCTCACAAAAAGGAGTTCTCCAAACTATATTGAGTACAGAACCACACTTCTCTTATGAAGTTTGAACTGTAATGTCGATAAGATACCACATCAGTTTTAAAACCCCTTAATTTGTTTGCCATTGAAGAAAAAATGCACCCCAGGCCAAATATACTAATCTTTTTTTTTGTGAGTGCACCATTTTTTTGATGCAGCCATGAAGCAAAATACATTTCAGAATATACAAAGTTTCAGAAACACTGATTTGTGCCTTTGTAACAAATAAAAGTGTCACAAGGTATGTGCTGCCCTGTGTTAGTTTGCATTGGGGAGGCAACACATGAGTGGATGTTGGGACTTCCCATACATTCACTCACGTTTTTTGACACATACCCAGTTTTACTAAAGTTTGTAAACCTATGTTTGCCCTAAAATGTTGCATCTACCTGCAGCCGGCATAACAAACATAAATATCTTTATTTCTCCTTGCTACTTTCTCTTTGCATGCATGTTGTACTGTGAGCACACATCCAATGAGAAATAAGCCTCTAAGTTTAGTTATGTTCAGGAAGGTATCCCTTCCTGCACAAAAACGAATTCTGACCACACCATAAGCTGCCACAAGTGCATCCCCGCAAGTAGAGATCGTGAGTGCATGAAATCTTAGTGAATATGGCACATTTCTACTCTCTCCCTTTGACACAGCACAGCACAACATGTTCCCTTGTTGCTTTGCATGAACGTTTAGTAAATCTGGACCCAGTTTTTCATGCCACCCTCAAATCATGTCAAGGTAAAACTTCTAAATATATTTGTGAGTACTTTCTTTTTTTTCAACCATTGAGGCAGCTAATATCGACCACTCAAAATAAACACCACTGATCAGAACAGATATACCAACATCGGGACAGATTGCAAACAAGACTTTACAATCATGCTGCCCTTTGTAAGGTAGATTGAATAATCACTGTTTTACTGCTTTTGAGCAATGAGTGCTTGTTATCTTTCTTGTGCTCTGAAGTAGTGTTGATCATAAATTGGGATCTTGTCACACCCATCCTGTCAGGCAGCTCTCCATGTCCTCATTCCCACTATTCACCTTTAAACTTTAGATATCACACCAAGATGTGCCATTGGCATTTGTTCCTTATGAGACCGTTGAATTATGCTGGCTTAAGTGCCGGCACTGGCAACATTGAAGACTGTAGCAGCAGAAATATCCAGGCCCCCATCACTAATTGGTGAAGGGCTGCTGAAGTTCTGCCACATATTGCACCAACAGGGACCCATCTTGGATACTTTATGTAAGGCATTTGTTTATCATGATCAAGGCCCTGACTACAAGTTTAGCTGCTATGTTTAGCACCTTTTAAATAACAATACCACTGAGTATGTTATTTATCAGGTGCAATACATAACACCTACTATGAGTTGGTGGGAACAGCATGCTGATTTTGGTGTTTAACTTGCGAAAATTTCCATGATACATTAAATACTGTGTGCTTTACCCCTGTTAAATTTCAGCAGGTTTGATCTGCTGAAATTTAACAAAGGTTGAGGTTTTTAACGCATTCAATTATTGTCAGATGCAGTAAATACTAACCAACTCGTAATTCCGACATGTGTGAACAGGGGTTTGCGCACAGGTCACACTATACTGACCAACTTGTAATCAGGGCCAAAGTCTTAAATCATCATATCCTAAAATGTATTAAAATAATAAAATAATGTGATTCACAACATTTTATATCTTAACAGATAAAACCAGTTCACTCAAAATTCATGTATGCAATCCGAACAACTTTTAAAAATAAACCACTTGCGCCACTAACATCCATATATTGCATCTTAAACAATAATACCTTTACCTCTGCTAGATTTCTAATTTCATATTTTTAAAAACTTATCTCAAAAGGTGGGTCCCCAGCTCCTTACATAAAGAACAATTTAAAACTTGATGCTGTATATTAAATTTTACAACTTGATTGCAATGAGCGGCCATATGTCTGAATCTGTATCCCTTAGGGCCTCCACTGATCCCCCACAGCAGCACCCATTTCCAGGATGGAAGCTCTCTCGGAGCAGCGGTTCATGGCCTGTTTAGCTCCCCCAGATTTGGCGGTTAGTAGAGTGTTGGGAAGTGACTTCACTTAATTCAGCTCCATCTCTCACAGTTACAGTGGCATGATAGAATTAACAGAGTTGCCTTTACTACCACAATTGTTAACAAAAAAATCTAAACAAACACAGTGGTGGCATGAGTGGAAAGGCCACCAGCACTGCTTCTCCACTTTTGGCAGAGTCTCACTCTATTCACTTTGAGCTAAATCTACTGTGTTTCTTTCACTTACATTTGTACAGAAAATGTTCTGTTCCCAAACATCTATAGAATATTTCAGATTGTGTGACTAGCTGTGGATTAAGCTGAGGTAAGGTATGGTTTAGTAGCTCTCTAAGACCACAATTCAATAGCTTACTTTCCCCTAGCCCGCTACTTAAACCACTAGACTGTAGTGTCATAGGCCATAACAATGTTCTTTCATGTAAAACTTACAAGGCCCATATTTTCCAAGGTTTTGTGTCATTCTTGTGCATTGCAAGGGGACACAAGGGTGAAGCAAACCTAAATTACATTTACCAAGCCACACAAGCCCACATTGCATGACTTGATAAATCTAGAGTAAAGCACAGCAGTGCAAATCGCTTCCTTGTGTTACTATGTTAAAAGGAGGAATGCCATGGGTTCAGCGTGGGTGTTCCCACGCATCCACCCATGCATTCTGACACATTTCCAGATTTACCAGCACTGATAGACTTGGGAATGCATCAGAGTTGTACGTCTCCCCACCAAAGTCGCAAAAGGTAGACCTGGGAATACATCAGAATTGTACACCTCCCCACCAGAGGTGTATCAAGGAAAACTATCTTTATTTAAATATGGGCCTTAATGCTTTATGGTTATGTTTTGATGACCAGAGGTGTTAGAGTGGAGTCTTAGAATAAATAATTTATAATCTCTGCCTACTAATGGACCCTGGGCAATAGACCCTGGAGATGTGTGAGTAGGAAAAAGCTGCAAATCAAAACATTTAGGCCCATATGTATGGGAAAATGGCCTAGCGCGATACTGCACCAAAATTGGCAGTGCCACCCTCCAACATTTTCACAATTCAGGGATGCACCATATTTAATTGAATAGGGTGCTCCCCTGTGTTGTCCCCTGCGCTGGCAGTAAATTTAGCTGCCAACACCAAGGCATCCTTGAACCATCGTGCAAGGATGTCTGCATTGAGGGGTTGATGGTTTGTGTGTGGGAAGCTGTCCCTTCCTGCACATAAACAATTACTAATAGCACTTTGGGACTTCTGTTAGTGCTGCAGAATGCAGCATACACAGAAGTGCCACAGCATCATTTTCAAATGATTGTTTACGTGCATGAAGGGATACCTTCTCGCATATAAAAACTATTTCTGGCATTTTGCTCTTGCTATGCAGCACGAATAGAAAAAGCAAAAAACAAGGAGGAATAAAAGTATTCCTCCTTGTTGCGCCTTGCTAACGGCACCCCTGGGGTGGTCTTAGATTTTGGCGCTGCCTCAGATTTACAAAATCTCGTAAATCTGAGGTAGTGTCAAAATGCAATGAGTGTTGCTGTTGCACGCCCACAGCAACACCCATTGCACGCCCCTCTGATGCAGAAAACCGAGTTGTAGGGGACAATATTTACAAGGAGGCATAACGCCACAAAAAGTGCCATTACCTCTCCTTTTAAATATGGAGCAGAGGTTACGCCACTGGAGCGTCACGTAAAGTGATGCTCCAGGGACACTAGAGGCTATTAAATATGCCCATAAATCATTTTGGTTTATCAATTTATTTTTATGATCTAAGGATGAGAGTTGGAAGAAGGTTTAATATGTTTGTTATCAGTTTTCAGTATCACATCTTTATTAACAGGAATAGAATTTTATAATAAAAATCATTATAATCAATGATAAACAGAACAATGCATTCACTGTGTTTCATACAATTAAGTTCCTTGGTCTGCTGTAATTGGCAGTTTTGTAAAGAGATTAATCAATTACATAGAAAAACCCACAACCACTTTGTAAATCAGAGATGTGAAAGTGTGAAGAAACTCAGTAGAGTTTCAAATGCAAAATAGGTTTCAGGTAAGAGTCTCAAAATTAATCTTTCTCAAGTTTAAAGCAGCTTAAAGTGAGTATGAGAAATATCTCAGGTATGTCTACGAGATGCACACACACAGTTTATAAGAAACAAACAACATGTAACTTCTTTCTTTGTCTCCTCCAGTGGTTCAGCCAATCAAACATAAATGTCTTCATAGGAACAGGATGGCTTCCGTCGACCAATCTATTCTAGCAAAGAAGCTATGAAACATTTTATTCATCATGTTCTAACATTGCGACTAAACTATCTCCTGGATGCCGGTTCTCACAGTTGTAAAAGATGGAATAGAAAAAGTTAATGGTTAGTATAATGCATATTTGCACATCACATTTCCTTTTCCATACACCCTTCCTATCCAATTTACTTATAAACAAACAGATTTTGAGATTTCAAACTAAATATACTTTACTACACGGACCATTGTCAAATGTTTCAGGCATATATAACAGTCATTCATAATACATTGCTGACCTAGTTCCTTAATGAATATGTGCCTAATGCATTCTTCAACTAAAGTTTACAGATATTGCTGCCTAATGCATTTTCGACTGCTAAGAAAGCACAAAAATTATAAATAAATGCATTTCCTGCTTGTTTTCAGGTCTATGTGTTATTTCTACACATTTAATTCTGCACCCAATTTTTTTGTTATTTAAAAACGCCCTCTCCGAGGTTTTGTAGTTTTACCCACAATACTTTCTCTGTGTTGGAGCTTTCAAAACTCAACTTTATTTAAAAAATGTGTAGCTTCCTGAAGTTGGCGATGTCGTCAAAGTGACAAAAAGTCGACAAAGTTGTCCAAAGTCAACTTTATTTACACTCCATTCAGTGGTACAGACTCATCTAAGCATCCTATACTATTTGTCACTTTTCTCTTTTCCATCTCGGTGCCTTCAGCACATTCATATCACAATACGGTATCTGAGAAAACACAGACATGATCATAAGATGCTAAAATTTAAAAGTTAAAGTAATACAATTGGAAGACACTTGTTAAAAGCCTGTCGTGTGATTTTAGTGTCTAAATATAACAAAAAACTATATGATACATCGGAAACCCAGTTTACTGATCCTACATTGTTACCACAATCGCCTTCTGTGGTTATATAGGAAAGAGTTAATGCCAAGGAAAAAATGACAATGCTAGCAATTCAAACTGTGCTATGAAAATCGACAAGGGACACGTACAGTAAAATAATAAACCCAGTTGAAAAATATGTGTAGAAGAGGATTTACACACTGCTGTGGCATCTCATGCCTGCACTGACAATTTTAGAAAAAAATCAGCCTTGGCTGACACGAGATAATGAGCAAAATCCAAAAGAAGAATTTTTGCAATCGGGCTCAGTGACAGTGCATTACCAGACTCAAAGGACGGAAGAAAGTACAGTGCAACCTGCAGTTGGTGTACAGCGTGTATATGTTCGAATGATAAATTGATAGGAATGCATTTGCAAAAAAAGTTGAAAGCGTGTACTAATCCTTGCATGACATCTGGAGACATTTACATAAACTTTTTTATGATTACAATTTGTAAAATCTCTGCTCTCGTTTACAAAATAAATCAGCTTGAAAATGATTGAAGTTTGTTTATTCCAGGAGCTAAATCTAAATCCAGGCGAGAAAATACCAGCAGCAAAAATAATTGAGGCGCTCAGATTTCAGCATGACAGATTGACTGGCTGTAAATGTATTTCTGCCAGGTGCTTTCGACAGCAGATGATTAACACGCATGTTTAGCGCGATTCGTAATGTTTGATAGCTGCTGTGTTTCAAAGGAGACGGATCTGTCAGTGTTATAAATGGAGGGAGTAATATGACTGCATTCTTTACACCTTGATGGCCATTATATTAATCCTCATATCCTTATCGTGCTCCTCAGAGGCGTAGCAAATATGGAAAATTGATTCCTCCACCCTCCGGTTTAGCGGTAAAAAGTCTATAATTGCAGTGCAATGGGGCCGCAGAGATCAGGGCCCTGGTGCCACTGTACCTGTTGCACTATTCATATCTACGCCTCTGGTGCTCATTCCCACCACTCTCTGAGACGTAGCTAGTTAGCCATATTGCTGGTCTTCACACTCTCAAAAACATCTCAGAAGTTTTCCTTTTTTGATGACTATGTTATGCAGTGACCCCTAATTGCATGGTTACACGAGGAAGACTTGACAATACTACTTTTTGGCAGTTTTATGCGACTCACCATCAGTCAAACTTTCATAACATAGGGGCATATTTGTACTCTGTTTGCGCCGAATGTGCGTCAAAAATGTTGGCGCACATTTGGCGCAAACAGTGCACCATATTTAAACTTTGACGCCCGAGCCCGCAAATGCCGAAATTCCGCTGTGTGTGTCATTTTCTGGATGCGGTAAACCGCCTTGCATTAATGACATGCAAGGTAGGCGTTCTCGTCCAAAAAATGACTTAAACACCTGTGCGCCTTATTTATCCAATCGCGCAAAAATCCCGCACGGCCTGGAGGCGGAGTCGGAAAATGACACAGGCTGATTTGCGTAAAAAAATAACGCCTGGGTCAGGGCAGGCATTAAAATGGGGCAAACACACCTTCACTTAATGAAAATACACAGAAGAAACACCAGAGCTCCAGAAGGAAGACATGGAGGTGCTTGTCATCCAGTATGCACGCAGACACAGAGCACAGGACCAACAACAGCAGCTTCCACAACAACATCAGGGACCCCAAAGGAAACCCAGAAGGCAGGAGAGGATATTCCGCACCGGGACAGCCTTTCTGGGACTCCACCAACAAGACATCATTCAGAGGTACAGGCTCAACTGGCAAGCCATTCAGCAGCTGCTGCGCAACATTGAGCCACAGTTGGCACCCAGCTTGCAGACACCCCACACCATTCCACCAGAAACCAAGCTGCTAGCTGTACTCCACATGTTGGCAAGTGGCTCCTTCCAAACCACTGGTGCACTGGTTGCCGGGATCTCACAGCCCTCATTCTCCGCCTTCCTACCCAAGGTATTGGATGTCATCATCTCCCTCACATCCCGCCACATCAGCTTCCCCAACACACAGCAGACGCAGCAGGAGACAAAACAGGGGTTTTACCAAATTAATGGCTTCCCACACGTGCTTGGTGCCATTGACTGCACACAAGTACGCATTGTGCCACCTGCTGCAACCGAGCATCTATGCTGCAACAAGAAGTACACACACTCCATCAATGTGCAGGCCATTGTCGATCACTGGGGTTTGATCACCAACATCGTGACAAAGTATCCTGGGAGTGTACATGATTCCTTCATCTTCCGTCACTGCACCATCAATCAACACTTCCAGGATAGACGATATGGAAATGGCCTACTTGTTGGTAAGTACAGAAATCTAGTTTTATACACACAGCCCAGCAACCCTGTAGGACACACAACACATACACCACGACATCGACACACGGCCAGGAAGACACTGAGGTTGTGACACTGCTAGGCATGTGTGATATCCTGACCCATTTGGCTATAGACCTATGGACAAATGACAGTACCAAATAACAACAGATGCCACTCCACAGACACAAGGGAACAATTTAAAACAACACTGTGGCAATGACATGGCCTCAACTGGCAGTACAACTTGGAAGGTTAATCTTTCGGTATCACATCAATAACACTTAATCAAACACCCTTCCAACCAATACGTACTGTGTAAGGGGTGTAATGTTTTATCCTGCAGGTCAACCACCATGACACACATAGCATGATGATGACAACAATGAAGGTGACATGGAATCATTGATACTGTACCAATATCTCACATCACTCCTGCTCTCACATTGCCCTCTACCAATAAGCAAGTGGACTGTGCGAAGGACACATATTGATGTGACAATATTTAAATGCACATTCCTACACATATGGATTGAGACAATTTCACAACACACACACACACACAACAGATGTACAGGCATACGGACCTTCTGACACTCAAATTGACAACCTCACAACCAAGTTAGCCAGCTGAACTAGAACATGTTCAGATGTATAGGTACACGTTACAACCTGAGTCGACTTGGCAAGGGCAGAGTAATAGGTCTGCTGAAAATGTGTCACACATGTGAAATTTGTGCATAGTCAATTGTCAAGACGTCAGTGCTGACAACGTAGGGAGATGTGTTGTACATTGTCACCTAACCAAATCTAAGGGTCTCACTGATGTTTAAATAATTCTATTGCATATGTGAAAGTGGATGGGATGTCCTGGCTATATAGATGCAACCGTGTTTACACCACTGTGGTATATGTTCTGTGTATGGAAGTCTCATCTCACCCCAGTTAAGACACAGGGACACCTCTTTCACATGACGTAATGTAAGGGAGTACACAATGTACTGCAACTCTACAAAAATACTGTTGACATCTGGTCAATCAGCCAAACACCCGTTCAGAAAAGGAAACAACCCAATGCTGGTGGTACATCCTAGAAGCCTAGGATTCCACACAATAACACAAACACAGATGAGTAACAGACAACACAAGAGAACAACTGCCATGCAAAGTGATAATCATGGTGCAAGCTACATCAACATGTTCCTACTCATTTTCTCTTTCAGCTGATCAGGGGTATGGGATCCAGCCATGGATCATGACCCATTTGCAAACCCAAGCACTGCAGCAGAGCGTGCATATAATGAGGCACATCGGAGGACACGCACCATAGTCGAGAGGAGCTTTGGCATCCTGAAGTCAAGATTCAGGTGCCTCAACATCACCGGAGGCAGCCTCCTATACTCAACAGAAATGGTGTGCAAAATCATTTTGACCTGTGCCATCCTGCACAACATATGTGTAAGAAGGAACAGGAGGATGCTATCCATCAACATGAGGGGGGCCATCCAAACACAGCTGCAGGATTGCGTCTGAGACAATATATTGTCCAAAATTTCTTTTAACTCTACTCATCCATCACCACTGTCTTACCATATGTCAATAAACACCTATCCTAAGCACTATATCGTGGTCTGGATAATCATTTTTTCATAACATTATCCCTAACTATCAGAATCAGAGTGTAGCCTCATGCAGCATTGCAGAAATACAGATTAGGCTACAGAAAAATCCACATTAATTTTGATGCATATGAATGTACAGCCAAATTCACACACTGTAAATGACATATATCCTGTACATTTCACATTTGAAGGGCAAAAGCAGAGGACCACAGCTATTTCACACATACATGTTGGCAACATGGTTCGTCGCAGCATATGGCACACAACTAAAACACCATCAGTCAATAAGGGAAAAAAAATGCCTCATACATGAGGCAGTGGATGTGCTATTGCATTGGTGACAAGAAGGTATGACCAGGCCCTTGACAGCAGTGAGTGTTACATCAGCCAATCAGCTATCTTTGCAAGGAGTATGTGTGACAAGATTTCCATATAAGCAGCAAATTGATAGCACAAGTGCCCCAGGTATGACTAGCATTGCTCACAAGACATCCTTTGCACACAGCAGACCAGGTCCTAAGTCCTGCCACACCCATGTTCCCTGTCTCACCCCACCCTTCTTCAGAGGTCCCTGGAAAGGGAATATGTGTACCCAGATAATCCCTCCTCTACACACACCCAGACTCACAATGAGAATCCAGTGAGCTTCCCTCTTTAGTATGGTATGCCATAGTCATTGTACTTCTGTCTGCATGGACTTCTGGTTAAATAATGCACTGCCTTGTAGTCTGTAGGACCTGCAATCACCTGTACATTGCTTCCCATGTGAAAGGTACTGTTGGCCCTTTGACCTTGATTCTCACCTACAGAGCTTGTGAGAGACTGAAGCTGCACACACCTTTGAGCACCTCCATGCAGACCAGCCATTTGAACATGCACTGCCCATGCAGCTGCCTGGAACAGCATAGAAGCTGCCATTGTATGTAAACACTGTTATGCATTGCCATATAAATCACTTGTGTAACACAGCCCTTGGGTTATTGTGTTACGTTGCAACACACAGGACAAACACAGTTTTCATTTTCCATAATGCTGTTCCACCTTTGACCAGTCTCAGTCTGCTCACTGTGTATTTGCCTTGTTAAATTTATTGATCCTGATTGACCCTGCATCCTGCCACACCCATGTTCCCTGTCTCACCCCACCCTTCTTCAGAGGTCCCTGGAAAGGGAATATGTGTACCCAGATAATCCCTCCTCTACACACACCCAGACTCACAATGAGAATCCAGTGAGCTTCCCTCTTTAGTATGGTATGCCATAGTCATTGTACTTCTGTCTGCATGGACATCTGGTTAAATAATGCACTGCCTTGTAGTCTGTAGGACCTGCAATCACCTGTACATTGCTTCCCATGTGAAAGGTACTGTTGGCCCTTTGACCTTGATTCTCACCTACAGGGCTTGTGAGAGACTGAAGCTGCACACACCATTGAGCACCTCCATGCAGACCAGCCATTTGAACATGCACTGCCCATGCAGCTGCCTGGAACAGCATAGAAGCTGCCATTTTATGTAAACACTGTTATGCATTGCCATATAAATCACTTGTGTAACACAGCCCTTGGGTTATTGTGTTACGTTGCAACACACAGGACAAACACAGTTTTCATTTTCCATAGTGCTGTTCCACCTTTGACCAGTCTCAGTCTGCTCACTGTGTATTTGCCTTGTTAAATTTATTGATCCTGATTGACCCTGCATCTTGTTAGCCTGACTGGTTCCTGTCTTTGCGTTGCCATAAAGGTTCTCTGTGGCTACATTTGTATCATAGTTGCTTTCCCAGCCCTCACTTTCCTCCTGGGGTACTGTGTCAGGTGGGTCTACAGTGCATACTCAAATACATTGTATAGCATAATCAGTTTACTTATCGTGCCATAGGGTGGAACTTGTCTCCAAATAGCCTAATCATGGCCCATCCCTTGTCTGGGTTTCATATATGCATGAGTGACAAATAGTGACAGTGTACCATGGCTGTATGCATGGATTGGGTATGGTGCCTCCAGCACAACAAACAACGTCAGATAATGTGCATGAAATGTCAATGCATGTTAGGACCCTGCATTTTAGAACCCTGACAGTCCACACGCTGATTCACATTGCCCCCCACATATTGACGGGGCTTCCGTGGTGAATAGCTGTGTGATTAATCAGCACATTGGCACTGATGTTCCCGGATGCAGTGGGAATTTTAGAGGCCAACCTGTGTACAAATGTTGTGAGGAAACCTGCTGGTTTAAAATTCCTGATCCATTAACTTTGTCAGCACACCAAGGTTGCCCTGTTGTCAGTCTCATAACATGTCTGCAGTGCCATAGCTGGACTATCCCCATGTGTGTTCTCAATTCCTCATTGGCTTTCCTTCAATTCAGCTGTGAAGGATACTTTGTAGATGCAGGAAGTGGCTCCACAGACTCATGACTAGACCTGCACGTAACTGTGACAACATGGACCCCAATAGTGATACAGGCTAAACATTGGCCCACACACTTGAACTGGACACCTTTGCGCATTTTACCACTGGAAATATGTGAACACGTGCTACTTGGTCTGCTGGTCCTCCACTGCCACAGGAGAGACATGGCTCATTTATGTGACTCCAACTGTGGCGTGACATGACATTTGTGGATTGTATTTTGGACTCGGTGTCACAAACACCATACCCACATAGCATTATCCCATGCCTCACTCATGGGGAGCAAACAAACAAGTGCCTATGAAGTAGTATCCAACATTCCAGGACATGTGATGGCTTTGTTTTGGAACATTGCCATGATCAACCGTTTGCTATCTATCCTGTGCTTGCTTTGTCATTGGTGGTGCTTATGTTCCAAAAAACCTAGGAAGTGCACACAGCAGTTGTTGCTACGTGTATGACAAACACATTTTCTCTCTCATTTCCACACTGAATAGCATCTGATGGTTGGACACATTGACTCCACATGCATACAAGCAGATTTGCAAAAATGCGTCTTGTGATGTTTACACAGTGGGACAACTATAATAGTAAGAGCCAAATCACACACATTGACCCATAGGCATTGAGTTACTGTATTGAGTTGCATCTCCTTGCTATCCTCTCTTGACGAAAAACATACCCAAACTGGGTAATACATAATTTTATTCCGCACATTTGGCCATCTATTGCATCAGTGAAGAGTGGAAATCAGGCTACAGCAAGTAGAGGATCATGGTCCGCAGTAGTATGATCTGCCACATGTGCCCATACACCAGAATGCACAATGTTGGTGCAATCAGCCTATCTTTGTATTGTGACACCTGTCATGTACTATTACAAATGAGAAATGACCCAAACCCAGTCAAAGACAGAAATGTTGATGCATAGGTGTCAAAAAAGACGCACATGCATAAAAAAATTACGCATATGCGTTGAAATATGACGCTCATTGCCATGAAACATCCATTGTCCCTGAGGAGTAATTCCCACACTGTACCCCCTGAAATTGGTTAAGTATGAAACATGTTTCAAAATATGGATGCGGGGTAATTTCTAAGCATGTACGTAAAAAAAAATGACGCACAGACTGTAAGTGTAATAATATTTTGATGCATAAGATAAAAAACGCACCGCATTTGAGGCAGGAAGTGATGTAATAGGATATCCTGTTTACAGAATTGGTACAGTGGGTGTACTTTCACTTTCACTTTGCAGTCTGTGATATTTCCTGACTGTGTGGCTGTGTTTTGACTTGTCTCTGTTTGCATTTTGTGAATTTGTCTCCAGTGTGGTCTTTAAATTGTCTTTTTGTGTTTCCTAAGTGTCTGTTGTATCCTGTGTTAGTGTTTCTTTGGTCATTTCTGGTGTCTACATTTGTCTTTGTACTGTTGGGAGTCTGTTGTGGGTAGTATTAGTTTGAGGATAGTTGGGCTGTGTTCTGCCTGACTTTTTTGCATTTCCCTGTCCTACTTTCCCTCCATTCTCCTCTGTACTCCTTTATTCCCTTTTTTTGGTGCAAGCATGTTGGGTAGGCCTCGTCTTGGCAGGATGGGAGAGGAGGAGCTGGGTGGCTTTATTTGGCTGGTGTGCCACTTTCTACCATTAATGATTGAAGTAGGTGGCCGTGTGATACAGGGCTATCACATAGAGGCAAGGAGGCTCCGGTGGGCAAAGGTCCTGTACCATCCACAGCGAATCTACAGCACACCACGCACTGACCACCAGCTGAAACACCGTTGGGCTGACCTGGTTGCCCAGGAGCAAGACCTGCTGGACCACCTGGGGATTGTGATTGGTGGCCCTGTTGGTGAGTACAAATCAGAGTAATGTGCACATTTAAATGCTCTGTAGTGACAGTAGCTGATTTGTTCATATGCTGCAGGCAATGTTTTTGAACATGTGGAATGCAAGTTAAACATACAGGCCCATATTTCTACGTTATTAGCACCGCATTTGCATAATTTATTTAAGCAAAAGCGGCGCAAACGTACAAAATACAATTGTATTTTGAAAGTTAGCGGCGCTTTTGCGTCAAAAAGTGGCACAAATGTGGCGCAAAAAAAGGATAAATATGGGCCACAGTTGCCTGTGAGATGTACAATAATTCCTACACATTACCGTCATCGGTTGACGCAACAGCTGGTCTAACTTACAAAACACAACAGGAGCCTGTAAATCAGTGCTGCCTTCATGTCAATTAATGATGCAAATGTGGCTGTAACATATGTTTCATGCATGGTCTGTGAGTGTATCAGGAAACACATGTTTTAAACTCAGATTTTTACAAGAAATATTGTGTTCCTCAATGTTTTCGGATACATTTCTGAACTGGATTCTGACACATACGTAACAAGTTATAGCTGACCTCAGGTAACATCTTAGACTGATATTAGGACTTTGTAGTGCCACATTAAAATTAGGGATGGATGCCAAAAGTATGCACACAGGTTCATATCTCCATGGTTGCTGCAACTTACCATAGCTGTGGCACATAAAATGAAGAAAATGATACAAATTGAGGGCTAACAACTGTCCCTGGCCCTCTGTAAATTGTACCTGTGTGTTTTAAATTGGTATTAGTCACAATAGCTGGGTGACTGGTATTGCAGTCCTCCAAGAAAGTGGCTTGGCATGTCTCTCATGGATACACATGATGAGAGGAATACACTCCATGAATTAGTCTGCTAACTAATGATGGAGCATGTTTGCCACCAAATGATAGTTAGGGCCACTGCATGTGTGCAGATAAGTGTGTATCACTCACTGGAGTCCCCGGGTCTGTACATGTTTGCAGTGGTATGTAGGATGCAGTATCATCATGTCTGAGAGGCTTGATTTAAGTTAATATTACACATAGTATTTGTATTTGGAAGTGTTGTACAGTGCACAGACATTGAGCACATTTCTCACTTCCATGCCTTACAGGTCGACCTGTACCCTACACTATCGGAGAGGTAGCTCGATTTGCGGACCCAGACATCTCCATTAAGTGTTGATATTTCTGTTCTGTGTTGTGTTTGCTGATGTTGTGTGATTGACTCCTGTGCCTTGGACACATAGCAAGGTGTGATGCGCTGGTCAATAATCGGATATGTTCCTTGAGTGGAGTATCATTTTTTCCCCATCTTTGAGTTGGCCAATCATTAGCGTATTGTCATAATTTGGGATTGTAGTTCAGTCCTGTAGGCACGGCCATATGAATAGGGATTAGTTTTGAGGATAAAACTTAAAATCTGAAATTGTGGCAAAGGACCATATTTGTGATTTAGTCAGCAAGTCAGACAGTGATTCTCACAGAATAGGGTTGCCTAAGTCTTATCCACAGACTTCAGCTTCCCTATTCACTAATGAATATGTTTGACTGTATGTTTGACTTCCTAGCAGCATGTAGCTCACATGTTGTGCTACGAGTATGAGGCACTTGAGTACAATGGCCTAGGTGTGCATGCAGCTCATGGCCAGATGTGTGCTTGCATCTATCTGCCTGTTGTAAGTCATGTGTTACTGGTAGGAAATGATGTTGACAATGGTCTGCATTTCCAAACATAAGTGTTGATGGGATTGTCCAAGTTTTTGGTGCATCTTAGTTGGACTTCCTCCTTACCTGTGGTGGGCTGCCCAAACCCATGTACAGCTGTCCAAAGCTTCCTGGGTATCCTTCTTGTTTGCATGTATTTATTACCTGCCCCCCCCACTCAGGCGCAGGCATAGGGTTGTGAAAAGTGTACCTAGGACTGATGATCCAAGTTTAGTACACAGATGTTAGAAATGGGGTCTTCGGTTGACAGTCAGGTTACCCCCTGTTCAAACAAGGACCCTCACTCTAGTCAGGGTAAAAGAGAATTACCCTCAGCTAACCCCTGCTTACCCCCTTGGTAGCTTGGCAGAGCAGTAGGCTTAACTTCAGAGTGCTAGGTGTAAAGTATTTGTACCAACACACATTAACTCAATGAAAACACTACAGAATGACACAACACCGGTTTAGAAAAATAGGAAATATTTATCTAAACAAAACAAGACCAAAACGACAAAGATCCGACATACACAAGTCAAGTTGTGAATTTTTAAAGATTAAACTCAAAAATAGCGCTTAGAAACAAAAATGCTTTGATGAGATGTTAACACGGCATCGTGACGGAGTCGTTCCCAGCAAGCCGACACCAGCGGCACCAGACACGGAGTCGTGTAGACCCCCAAGTACAGTACCTTTGGTGAAGAGTGAAAACAAGCCGATGCGCGAAGTCGGGGATCGCGGCGTCTGTGCGAAACGTTGAATCCACGCACTTCGAGCGGCGTCGGTCACGACGTGGTGCGCCGACTTCCACGGAGTCGCGGACTTCAGCGGGGCTGCTGCGGCGTCGGGCCTGCGAAGAGCGTCGCGTTCCAGCGAATGTCACGGCGTCGGGTGCATGCGGCGTTACCGGATTCAGCAGCGGCGTCGGACCGGAGTCGTCCGAAGTCGATTTCCTTGGATTTCCACCAGCTTTCCTTTCAAGGGCCCATGGACTGGATAGGGCACCACTTGTCAGAGCAGGAGTCTCTCCAGAGACTCCAGGTGCTGGCAGAGAGAAGTCTTTGCTGTCCCTGAGACTTCAAACAACAGGAGGCAAGCTCTAACTCAAGCCCTTGGAGATTTCTTCACAAGATGGAAGTCCAGTCTTTGCCCTCTTACTCTGGCAGAAGCAGCACTGCAGGAAAGCTCCACAAAACACAGTCACAGGCAGGGCAGCACTTCTTCCTCAGCTATCAGCTCTTCTCCAGGCAGAGGTTCCTCTTGGTTCCAGAAGTGTTTCTAAAGTCTGTAGATTTGGGTGCCCTTCTTATACCCATTTTAGTCTTTGAAGTCACCTTTCTTCAAAGGGGACTCACACCTACTTGTGAAATCCTGCCTTGCCCAGGCAAGGCATCAGACACACAGCAGGGGGTTGGAGCCGGCATTGTCAGAGGCAGGCACAGTCCTTTCAGATGAGAGTGACCACTCCACCCCTCCCTCCTAGCAGAGATGGCTAATCAGGAAATGCAGGTTACACCCCAGCCCCCTTTGTGTCACTGTCTAGTGCGAGGTGAAAAACAACCCAACTGTCAAACTGACCGAGACAGGGAATCCACAAACAAGGCAGAGTCACAGAATGGCTTAAGCAAGAAAATGCTCACTTTCTAAAAGTGGCATTTTCAAACGCACAATCTTAAAATCAACTTTACTAAAAGATGTATTTTTAAATTGTGAATTCATGGACCCCAAACTCCACATGTCCATCTACTCTCTAGTCTCTAGTCTAAATCATATTTAAAGGTAGCCCCCATGTTATCCTATGAGAGAGACAGGCCTTGCAACAGTGAAAAACGAAATTGGCAGTATTTCACTGTCAGGACATATAAACCACATTACTATATGTCCTACCTTATCCATACACTGCACCCTGCCCTTGGGGCTACCTAGGGCCTACCTTAGGGGTGCCTTACATGTAAGAAAAGGGAAGGTTTAGGCCTGGCAAGTGGGTACACTTGCCAAGTCGAATTTACAGTGTAAAAATACACTTACAGACACTGTAGTGGCATGTCTGAGACATGATTACAGGGTTACTTGTGTGGGTGACACAACCAGTGGTGCAGGCCCACTAGTAACATTTGATTTACAGGCCCTGGGCACCTCTAGTGCACATTACTAGGGACTTAACAGTAAAACAAATATGCCAATCATGGAGAACCAATTACGTACACATTTTACACGGAGAGCATAGGCACTTTAGCACTGGTTAGCAGCGGTAAAGTGCTCAGAGTTGAAAAGCCAACAGCAACAGGTCAGAAAAAAATAGGAGGCAGGAGGCAAAAAGACTGGGGATGACCCTGCATAAGCAAAAGTCCAACAACAGACATATAAATCTGTAAGTCACTTGTCCAAACCTAGGATTAGTAACTGCATTCTATCCTGCCAATTCCATTTACAACTCGCAGATCTTGTGGCCCTTGATTGTCATCAAGAACATAGTAATTAGTTGGTCTGTCAGTGGTGGAGGACTTGCAATTTTTTTTTTACCTGACAAATGGCTGAACAATGATGCATAAGTCATTCAAGTTGTTACCCATCTGTTATGTCTTACTTTGCAATAAGCTGACAGAGTCCTTGGTGTTCCACTAAGAACTTTGCCAGTTGCTAGGTTCTTCAGAATGTGATGGGAACTCAGAGATAATGTTCTGTGGCAGTTGGTGGAGACCTTGAGATTTGTGGCCTGTTCGGTTGGTGACTCTTCAATAAACCTCTTCCTACCAAACCTAGATGTGTAAGTGGCATCATAACACCATCTTTTAGAGTATTGCTGTGCTGTTTGATAGGACATGTGTAGGCTGCATTGGCATGTACTTCCTCAGGGACAATCAGTGATCTGTATGATGATATGGCCTGTTTCTGGTACATTAGATGTATTGTCTGATTTACTTCTGGAGCCATGTCACACAATGAAGTACCTAATGTTTGGTTTTCTATTTGTTTTAACAGCTGCCAATATGAATACCACCCAGATTCGGGAGTTTCAGTGCAGGACGATGCGTTACCTACACATTCTGGATGTGGTGTCTGGGTTCTGCAACATGGCAAGGTGTTATCGTCATGAAAGAGCCTCCGGAGTATGGAGGGCATTTGCCCAAGGGGGCCCTTCCATGTCCACCAGAGCAACCACCACCAGCACCACCACTACCACCCAGGTGGCACCAACCTTAGCAGGCACCCTTGTTGGGCCATCAACCTCCACTGCTCCAAGAGCTGTCACAGCACCACCTCCACCTCCTCCTACAGGCATGGCACCGACAAGGGCCCATACTTCCTCCACTGGCACCCAGACCACCCCTGCTGCAGTCATAGACCCTGCAGCTTTTCAACAGATGCAATAGAACTTGGACCGTATGTTGTGGAAAATGACCAGGCTGCAGCAGGAGGTGGCACAAGTAAATCGGAGGGTGCGTGCCATAAAAAAGACCCTGCGGAGGGCCAACTTGTAGACAATATACCCTCAGCCATGATTCCCTCCCTCCTCTTTCCTGGTTCTTTTAATTAGTGGGTTTAGGGGGCTTAGTGTTAGGTTAGTATAGGCTGTTAGTTTAGTTAGTAGTAGTGGGTGGGGGAGTGGGGGTGTGATACTTTTTATATCTGTTTTTTATTATGTGTGTGTGGACGATGTTGGTGTTTTGGTGTTTAAAAAATATATATACATATATATAGAAAAAAATAAAAAAGATAGTATGTGTTTAGGTTAGTATATGTTGTCCTCCATGTGTCCCGTCTTATAAAGGGGGTGGGGGGCTGATGTTTGGATCATTTCGTTAAATGTGATAAGTAAGTTTAGCTTAGGTTAGTTAGGGCCAGTTGTGGGTAATGTGTAGTTAGAATAGGTTAGGTTAGGTAAGGTGTTTCCACTGGTTTTAGCTTCTGTTTTTACTGTTTAATAAATATTTAGGTACCCCTTTACATTATGTGTCACATGCTTGGAGATCAGGGCCTTGGCATGAGTGAACAGTGTCTCTTTTGTATTATCTTTTGTGTCCCATGCTGCAACACAATCCCAACTGAGCTGTTACATTGGCAGCTACACCAAAGCTACTTTGCTAGGATTCTGTCATCCATTGCACCCACCACTCACGGTTACTATGGATCCCAAAGTGTGGTTAATTTTTGATGTATGTTTTTGAATGTCACATACTTTGCTACCAGATTTGGTATGAGGACACTGTATCAAATCTGCCTGCAGCCTGATGTCCAAGCAAATCCTTATAAGGTGAGTGGTAGTATGCTCTCATGTAGTATGGTATACATAACTCACACCTATCATTTGTTACAATGTGCAGCCCGGTGACATATTTGTATGTAAACTCATACTCATACACATTCATTCATGCAGTATGGTGTATGTTAAGTAAAATTTGGGTCTAATGTCACATACATAAGTCTTGGCTTGAGGAAAAATTTGAAGGCAATATATTCTGGCTTAGACATCCCTTGAGGAAGCGTTATTCTGTCCAACACATCATTATGGTGTACAGTTTCTATTTTCCTCTCAAATAACCCTCAGGAAGGGCAGATGATGGTGCAATCCAGACCACTGTACATAATTATCAGCCAACATTCGTTCAGGTCAGGTGTATTGACAATCAATAATCATTGACCTGAGGTAAACATCACTGATCTACCTCACGGTTGATGTGTCACATTACACAGAGATAAAGTTGTTGTGTAAGTGCTATTTATTTTAAAGCGCTGTAGTGCGATATGTACATTGTCCATGATTGTGAGCCCATTAGTGTGACATCTTACATTGTGATCCTACACAAGTGCAAAAGGACATGTCATTTGACATGCTGGGGTGAAGTGTCAGACAGTGCAGAGGAGCAGGATTTGCCAATGAGTTAGCGAGAGACAATCACAGGGCAGGCTGACAAGATAAACAGTGGGCTGAAGAACTGTGCTTGAGTACAGATGTTGCAAGACTGGTATGTTACAAAGCACAAGACCTTGGCAATAGGTGGCCATGTGGCAGGGACTAGTGCTACCGGGTACTCTTACGGGTGAAGGTGATCTGTTCCACATCTTCATCTTCTGATGTGTGTGTTGTCTCCTCTGCCCTTGGTGGTGGTGGTTGGGAAGGGGCAACACACACCTCAGTGTTTGAAGACGTGGAGTCAGACATCCCGGTAGCTGCCAACTGTGGGGCTATCAAGGGCAGTCCTGCAGCAAGGAGGAGCTGCTGGTTCTTAAGAATAGCAGCCACATCACTGTGGTAGGCAGCCAGGTCAGCCCTGAGGGGTTCAATATTGCATTCGTGCATGTGTTGACAGGATTGTTGTTGTAGGTGTTGGGTCAACTCTATTACAACTGTGCTGATTTCCTTCAACCTTTTTTCAAGTTCCTGCAAGATTGTTGTTCACCCTTGAATGGCTGCTGCCTGTTCTTCAGTTGACATCATGCATGAACCCATATTTTGCATCCCACCCGCACTTCCTTGGCCAGGTCCCACTTCACTCCAACTACAGTTCTCTCAAAGCTGGTGCCAGTGTCATCAGAGTCCTCAGCTGTGTTGGAGCTGGCAGGTCGTACAATTGGGGTGGTGTTGGGTCCTCTGTGATGGCTGCTAGTTCTGTGCCCCTCCTTGTGACTGAAGGTGGGGTCTGGAGGGTTCCAAGGACATCTTGGAAGGTCTGCTGGCTGATGTTTGTCAGCTCGTCATCCATGTCATCAGGGTAGTCCTGGTCAGGCATATCAGCAGGAGAGCCATCGTCCTCAGCAATGAGATATGGTACAATTAGTGTGTCTGTGTTGTGGGAGTTGTAATGTGATGTGCCTGCCTTCCGATTATTTTCACATTATGATCTGGGTTCCTGTTCATTGTTCCTGTCTTTCATATTAGCATTCTCCCAGGCCTATGCCCCACCTGAATGTCACATGTATTGTGGTCAGTTTGTGGACTTGTCAGCATCACATACTATAGGTGTTGGTTCTGGCCAAATTGTGAATTGCCACCTTCTTGTCCGACTCAACCATCCGTCCACTTCCATTCTCATGGTGAGGCCTTTCACTGGCTGCGGGTGTTCTGATGGCACTAGCACCACACTTAACATTCTGCAACTGCACCAGTCTCTGATATTTCACATCCACCTATATGTTGCTGAGATCTAGCATATACTATGTATATCATTGGTATGGCACGATACAGATGTCAGCATTGGTAATGTGTACTGCTGATGTTGGGAAATGTGTGCTACATTGGATTGCACTGATGGTCCTAGCAGTGTTCCATTTCCTCCTCTGACTGTGTGGGTGTATTTCTGTAACCAGTTACATATGTCCTCCCCCTCAATGCTGTTGTCTGAGCAGCATGACATTTGGGATGTTGCATGGTGTCATTGGAGCTATTGTGACCCAGGCATAGGGTGGACCCTGACATATGCAGCATGGGTATGATATTAGTGCTGTGTACCTCCTAATGTTTATGACAATGGCTGATATTTGTAGCAACTATGGACAATCACATTTGACAGGATTGGAACATTTGTATTGATTTCAGGGGATTGATAACGTTGTCATCCTGAACCCTCTAATTTGGGTGTGTTTGATCCATGGGGACGTTACTGCCATTAGCTACTTGACCTGCACACACAGCAGAGATGTAATGGCAACTGTTGTCAATGTTAAATTCCACTTGCAGATATGGCCAGAGGTTGTAAAATGGGCCCTAGTTCATGTAGGGAGAATACTGGCTGACGTGTGACGGGCTGCCAGTTTTACGTTGTACCCTACCCTCCTGGCCTGGCTTTACCTTTCCAACATCCTTGGCATGGCAGCATACCCCCATGCAAAGATTGTTGGTGTAGTGTAGTACTGTGCCCCAGTTTTCCTCTGTACAACCCATGCCCCTGTGCCGTGCCCCTTTACCCATGCCACTCCCTGAATATCATGACTTCCATGCATTGTGCAGTAGGCATGTCCACCCCGCTTACAATTAACATTTGTGCATTTTAATCCCCCATGCGACTTACACTGCATCTGTGTTGTCTCCTGGTAGTCTGCGCTGTCCTGTCCTTGAATCCCTGTGACAATCTCCTCAGGGCTGATGGCTTCCACCATCTCCTCCATGTGGTCCAGGGCCTCCTGCGGTGCTGGACTCCCACTCCAGTCTGCAGTGCTACCTTCCTGTTCCTGGCCATCTTTTCCTTGGTCCTGCGCTTGCAGTCATGCAAGCGTTTCTTGCACTCGATGACTGTTCTCTATACTTCTGCCACACTGTTGATCTTGTCAACAATTTGTTGCCATATTGCCGCTCTCCGACTAATTGGCAACTTTGAGGTGACAAACAGTTGGTGCTGGTGTTCTGTCACCTCTTTCACCAGAATTTCCTGCTCCTCTGCACTGAAGCGACACTTTCTTTTCTTCTTCTCCCTGTCCTGGGTCTTGTGTGGGTCCTTCGGGCTGGGTCCTGGTCTGTTGTCATCTTCCTGGGGTCTGTGCAAGTATCTGGGATCCATTTTGGCTCTCCTTTGCACATTTTGCTGTGTTCACGCTATTGCGTAAAAAAACAGCGCATTTCCGGTTTGCGATGACGTAAACAGGCTCACAGTCATTTTCGCTGTGTTAACGCCGTTTTTCTTTACGACGTGATGCATTGGTTTGAGTAAAAAAAAATGACTCACACCTGTGGTTTGCACCGCCGTGCGTCAAAGTATAAATTTGACGCCCGCACGGCACAAAGAAATGGCCTTAGCCGGCGGTAAAAAAATTTACGCAAAACTGCGTCGGTGCAGTTTTGTGTCAAAAAGTATAAATATGACCCATAGAACTATAAAAGAAAATAAACTGTTGAAAATGCGAGATTTCACGACACCAAAGCTTCCAGGCCTCATGAACTGCTTCTGAGTAGTGTAAGTGCCAGCTATCTTGGTTTTTGTTCCTCTTTTTGTCAAAAGTTTGAAAGTTATCATTAAGGACTTGAAAATTCCACAGTGATTTTTTTTATCTATAATGTACCCACGGGAAGCGGTAGAAAAGAATGAGTCTTACACCTAAGAACATATTTGTATATCCATCACTGATGCATGGGTGCATCACATAGAACGCCGGCAGAGTATCTTTTCTACAGCAAATTCAATTCTATCTTAGGCTCTTCCATTTTTGCAATTATGTACAGACAGCTTCAGTTGTCTGCTGCAGACAACATTACGTACAATACTAAACAGAGAGGACTTTGCCAGTGGGTAGCTTAGTCGGTGAGATTCAGTGAAGGGGCGGTGTGAATTTGAAATTTCCTAAATAAAAAGGCAGTAGGGTGCAGTGTGAGGGAATGAGATTATCGACTTCGCAAAGGTGCATATCTGTGTTTCTAAAGTGATGCAGTGCGGTGCTGCAAATTTTGGCACCACGACGCACTGCACAACTTTACTGTAACTATGCCCCTGAGAAAGGTTGTTGTGAAATTAGCAAACCTCTTCTTTCCAGCATGACAAACAAAGTTAGAACATCAGACTTTTAAAACCAAAGTAACACACTGTCCTGTGAGATTGCACACACTAAGGCAGATTCTCAGTAAACACAAATTATGTTAAAAATATCAACGAGGGGGGTGGCCAACCAACATGGCCAGGGGAACATGATCCGCAGCGGCTCCGCTAACGATCCTACAGAACGCAGAAAAACTGTGGTTCCCAGCCAGTCACCACATCGGACAGAGGATGATAGAAGGAAAGTGACACAAAACAACTAGGGACAATATGACCTTGAGAGACACGACAAAGCAGAGTGGCCTAACCCAACATGACGACCAGGAGACATAGCGGGAGAGCTGAGAAGGCTGAGACCATGTTAAAGAGCAGCAAGAGGTGAAAAGGGTGCAGAAACAATGAACGGGAAGCAGTGTGAGTCAGCAATACAGTAACAACAATAATACATGCACTGGGGGAACCAGCTGGCACAACACATAAGCGGAGCACCCACGGAGAAGTGGCGGTGGAGGACTCTGGATGGGGCCCCATGAGACGCAAAGCGACACAGAGCTAGCATGAAGGCCAAGAAAAGACAGGTATGGAGGGAGAAGGTGGGAAGGAAGGCAGGACTATTCGGGTCAGATCAGACCTTAATATGGCGCCCAATAAAGATTGGCACAAAAAATAGCAGGAAACCATAAACACACCGCTAAGCTTCCTCAAAAGGAAATCATCACATAAGAAACAACATCAATAACTCTTACAGGTCCAGAGGGGGACTAAGAGTGATACAATTTCAGAGATATCACATATACCCACACAGGAGCCCCAGAAATCCGGAGATATATCCTCCCACATGCTACCAAAAAAGAATCAAGGCAATCTACTGTCAAATTACTTCCTCATAACAGCAGCAAAGATTACTGGCGAAGACCACCCCACAAGCATGAATATGACGCTCACCAAAGGGGACCTCTCCTCACTGCGTGACTTTAAATCCGAATTGAGGGAAGAACTTAGGGCAGACATAGCAGCCTTCTTTGACTCATTCAAAACAGAGATCAACACTCGTCTGACCTCTATACAAACAGACATTGATTCAGTGGGTCACTGAACAATGAACTTGGAAATGAAACATCAAGACTTAGAACGACGTCTGCAGCCGACGGAGAAGACATCAGATTATCTTCAGTCACAACGTCAAACAGCCCTACTCAAATGCGAAGACTTAGAAAATAGCTAACAGAGGGAGAACATCTGACTGAAAGGCCTGGAAGAAGGAGTGGAAGGGTCAGACCTAGAGGCATTTGTGGTTGGTCTATTATTGGACATTTTGGGCGATGGGAACCAAGAGGTGCAGCTGGGGAGAGTCCACAGAGTGGGACCCCAGCTCCTTGGGAGGGGCAAAAGACCAAGTGATGTATTAGTGAAATTTCACTCCTTTAAACTCAAAGAATGAGTAATACGAGCAGCACGAAAAAAAGACACGGTAGGTTTCCAGTGTGCAAGGTGCTCCATTTATAATGACATCGCTCCTGCTACGTTGGCATGACGCATGCAATTTAAACCTGTAACAGCAGCTCTCCACAAAACACAAATCAAATATTGGTGGACCTTCCCCTTTGACATAGCCTTTGAACTCCATAATAACCAGCATCTCTGTTCAACCTTTGAAGAAGCCACATCAGTGCTGGTTCTTTCCACTGCATTACCACAAGAAACGGAGGACAGAGTGGAGGGGGCTATATCAAGACTTGGAGCTAATTCATCAATAGGAGACTGGCACACTCAACAGAGGAGAAAAAGAGACAATAAGAGATGAACTACTCCTAAAACTGTTCAAAGCTTAAAGTGACCTAACACATCCAAGATACAGTGCTAGACACTGAGGCTAGGATATACTGCCCTCAAATCTAACTGATTTGTTTTATTCAATTTTGTATTTTTGTTTGGATAGTTGGAGAGTGGGGAGCGGTGGGGACGGGGAGAAAGAGGTGGGAGAACTTTCCTGAGAAACCACATTACAGTGATTTGCTGTTCTATTCTACTTGTGAAACATCAGTACCTTCTTTGGATTTTGACATCTCAGTCCTTTCACTGACAATTTTATCCTCATGCATTATACTCTGCCTTGAAAAAGCCCTTTGGATGAAACACGTGTTGGCTGTTTTATGCATTGTTTGTACTCACCAGAAATAAAGAATATTCATTGGAAGAAGAAGAAAAATGTCTGTATGGACTTGGCTACTTTATTGCTTGGACTATTCTTTGGAGTGCTCTGGTTTTTTGTTTAACATGAATGGAATAATGACATTCACATCCCCCACACAAGGCCTTTCAACCAGCACTCCACCAAGGTCCTTTTGACAGATGGCGGGAGAGGAGATGTCTCACTATATCTGACACAGTGAGGCCATCCCAACTTTTGAGAACTGTTGCCGCAACTTTCACTTGCCTGACTCTGAGATCTACCACTGCACTCAAATAAAGCCTTGAGAGCTCACACTGTTAGTACGAGAGGCCGCAACCAGGGAGCTTCTCCCTATAGAACACTTTGTAAAAAGAGTAGGGGATCACACAGGTCAACATTACTTTTTTCTACTCCCTTCTACAATCTACGACACGGACCCCTATACCGCACTATGTTACATTCTGGGAAAATACCTTAGGAAAACTGATCACTGAGGGACAATGGCAAAAACTGTGGTCGGACATACCAAAATGTAACTGATCAGTGGGTCTACATGAAGCACCCTACAAAGTGCTTTACGACTAGTACTTATTCCCTGCAAAACTTCAAAAGATCTTTACGAATACCTCGGATCAATGCTGGAGGGGCTGCCTCTTCTTAGGAGACTTCCAACACATTTGGTGGAACTGCTGGTTTATCCAACCGTATTGGATGGAAATCCTAGCTCAGATTAAGGGAATCCTGGTCTATCCAGTGCCGGCTACACCTGAGCTGGTACTTTTGGGAATCCATTCTCCAGCCCTCAAACACCAAACAATAGGTGACTGTTCTGTTATGTGACTAGCAGTGGCATGGAAGAAGCCCACAGCTCCTCCTATGCCTCAATGACACACCTGTATATGGCAAACTCTAACAATGGAGTGTATGACAGATATCATGGGTGACACCAGAAAAGGCTTTGAATACATTTGGGGCCCGCTTGTCCATTTTCTTTCACAGGGCCTGCCGCTGTTCTCCTGCCTCACCTGCGTATGAGCACTACATTTATTCCACTTATGACAGAGTTGTTCGCAGTCCTGCGCTATGGTATAGGTGAGCCACTCCCCCGCCACCATATACGGTAGACCACCCCATGACTTCACTCACCACTGCTTCACTTGAAGATCATCCTTCACAGTTTGAAAGTTATATTTGTATGTTTTTTTTATTTTTATTGTTTGTTGTCAGATAAATTTGAGGCATCCCAGAATATCGAAGAGGTTGGATGAGCATCACAGGAAGTCAAAAGAAATGTTACCCGCAGTAATAAACTTTATACCACTTAAGCAATATGCAGAAATGTATATGATTTTAAATTTTTGCCAAACTGTATGGACTAATACCTACTCATAATGCTTGATGATTTAATTATATGGCGATGTAGCACTTGAATTGTGCTTTAAATATTCTAAAAAATGCTAATAAAAACAATGTGACAAAAAAAATATCAATGGAAGTAAATTACCAATGACAAATCTACAATAAGGTTACATAGCTGGTGGAGCTAACAGAGTTTTTGGAACTCTGCGCTCAGCTTGGAGCGCAGAGTAAGTCCAAAAACTCTGCTAGCTCCGCCAGCAGAGCCGAGCTTACCCGGTGTATGTTGCAGCCCAGTATGGGCTGCACAGCGCAAGGGCAGACAGTCTGCTCTTACACTAAGCAGCCTATAACTGGGCTGCAACGTGCACCAGAGCACAGAGGGAGGCAGCCGCTGCAGAGAGAGACTTGTCACCATCGGACGAGGAGGACCCTGTGAAGACCCAGGTACATCCTCAACTCTTGCTCTCTTTTGTCATTTTTTGTGCACACTGGTGCACAAACAAGGACTGAAACTGCAGCTTTCACTGCCTGTGGCCTGGCCTGAATTCAGGCAAGGGCACTGCACACAAGACAGGCCGTTGCACAAGAGGCCTGAAACAGCAGATTTCACTGCCAAGTCCCTCTCCTGAATGCGCCCGATCTCGAAAGTGCTAAGCAGGGTCGGGCATGACTGACCAGGCCCAACCCTGCTTAGCGCTTCCGAGATCAGGTGCATTCAGGACTCCACACGTCATGGAACTCTGCCTCTGCAGAATTCTACAGGTTTTTTTTTCAACTCCGTGGAAATCTACGGAGTCCTACTCCATCCATCAACTCTGCAGAGACCTACTTAAAACGAAGATTTATACAAAAACAAATCGAAGGACATAGCTATCAGTGGTGCGGCTGCTGCTGTGCCACCTGGAAGTAACCACAGCTAGCCCCGCATCAGTTGCAGTTATTTTAGAAGTCACAAGCTATTTATTTTTTTGTTTTGAAACACTGAGTACCAGATTTACAAGGCCCTAGTGCCATGGGGTGTCACTCTTTGTGATGCTGTCATGGCGCTGTGCAAAACACCACGTTTACAAGGTGGTTCCAAGCCATTTTTTGTGGCATAATCCCATCTTGTAAATATGGGCCCCTCCGACAGTTCTGTGTCAGAGGGGTGCCAATGGGTCTTGCTGTGGGTGTTCCACCTCAACACCCATTGTTTTTGACACTGCCCCAGATTTACAAGAAAGCATAAATCAGTGGCAGTGCCAAAAAATAATGCCACCCCAGGGGTGGCGTTAGCATGGCACAAAGAGGAGGAATACTTTTATTCCTCCTCGTTTTTGATTTTACCATGTGTGCTGCAATCTGCAGCACACATAGAGCAAAAGGCCATGAATGAATGTTTATGTGCAGCAAGGTGTCCCTTCCTCCACAAAAACAATCATTCAAATATGACAATTTGTTACTTCTATGTGTGCTGCATTCTGCAGCACTCATAGAAGTGCCAAATCACCATTGTAAGTACACCTTCCTGAATATAAGCAATCAATTGCCTCAACGCAAACACCCTTGCACTATGGTGCAAGGGTGTATGATTTGGCAGCTAAATTTAGCACTGGTGTAGGGGGAAACACAGGGGTGTGCTGTATTTTAGTAAATATGGCACATCCCTGCATTTCTGTGCTGCAATGTGATCCTGCAAATTTTGGTGCAGCACCACTCTGCACCACTTTTTAGTAAATCTGGCCCTGAGCCTCCCTGGGGCCAAATCTGTATTTCTTAGAGTAAAAAAAGGGACAGAGAGGGAAAAGGGAATAATGATGAGAAGGAGAGAAACGGGAGATAAGAAAAAGCAAAAGAGGCAAGAGAAGACTAAGGGTTCTGAAATAAAGATGCCAGGAAGAAAAGTGAGAAATGAGATCTGAATAAGTGAGAGATAGAGGAAGGGATGGGGTGTACTGAAAAATGTGATAGAGAAGAAATAATAAAAAGGTGGCAGGAGTTAAGAGGAGAGATGAGAGAAGATATGGGGGCATGGAGATAGGGTGGGGCAAAGGAAATACAGGTAGAACTTGGAGACCCTTAACCCAGGGAGCAGCTATTATTAGTGCAGTAGGGGCAGTGATACCATGTACTTCTTTTAGATTATTGTACTTGGAAATATATGAATATTAGCCACAATACTCATTTCAGTTCAAACTAGCACTTTGTTGCTCTCCTCATTTACTCTCCTGGGAACATAGTACAAATTCTCTACTCTCACAGTCCCTCGACACAGAGATTTTTAACATCATTCCAGGGTAATAAAGACGTGCTAGAACAAAGGGTAGGCAGCAACACACCTCTTAACGAGAAAAGAGCTACGAGTAGGCCATCATATTTGTTTTTGTCATTCTTCTTCCTCAAAAATGATTCAGGTTAGTAATTCTCAAAAATGAGTACCCAAAAGTCAATTGGCGAGTATAGTGCAGCTCATTAAGAAATAAGTTTGAACCAAAATCCATGGGTTTTATGAATGTGAGTGTTTTGTCAAAGAACTCTGTAATAGCCTACCTGGTTAGCACAGATAAACCTTAAATGTGTCTTTCAACCCCTACAGGACAATGACATCAACAGAGATTACCAAGTGAAGTTTTTATCATTGCACCTATAAAAAAGATAATGCTTTTGCAGAAATTAAATAGTATACCAATTTCCCCTCCTTCCAACACCAAATAAATCAAATCACTGAAGGATATACATATATTCTAGTCAACAATTTTACATAGTGGTTTCTAGTTATGTTTTTTTTTTTTTCGCACTCCAGACATATTTTTTATCGGAACTCATATTTTGTATGTGGCTTCATCATTCAGATAAGTTCTTGAAGTATGGTGTCTCCAATTTCTCAGAGGTTTGGTAGGATGAATGGTTTTCGGCTACCCATGGTGTATGAGATGGCTGTCCTGACAAAGGAGTATGGTTGTCTCCCAATGGACTGGATAATTGCAAGTTATTTTCTCACATTCATAATCTACAAGTAGATATGTGGATCTGAGGTTGTTGGCCAGACATTCACCAATATTAGGGCCATTGGCTTGTTTATGAGGTCACACCAGTAAGATCATCCCAAGGCAGTCTATGGAATGGGATTCAAGGTATAAGTAAAAGAGAGCACAGTGTCATAAGTCTCATACAGGTGAAAACAAAACAAATTATTGGGTGAACTAGCCCTCAGTTACCTGAAATGATGACTCTGATTAATTGCTCTGCATTCAAGTACCCTCACTTCATTTATCCTCGCCTATCTGGGATTACGACTTTTATGTAGTCATTAGTTGCTCTCATATTGATAAACTCTTAAAGATTCTGACAAACTATTGTGACATTTATCAGAGTCACTGCTCATGTCCTGTTCCACAGTATCATTCTTAAAATGTGTGGCACATTTTGCAGAAATTCCTGCAACATTTATTTTGAATTTGTTTTTTTGTTGTGGAAGTTTCTCTCCTTTCTTTATAATTATGTCAGACGAGCACTGTGTGTCTTTCCTTGATTACACATACTCCTCTGTTCTGCATTCTGACTGTCCAGCTCTCTCAGACCATTTATCAGAGGAATACTGAAAGGAATCGAGGAGGGCGTGTATCAGTATACTTATACGTATCAGGTTGTTTTAAATTATCACAGTTACATAGATTTTAACGCTTCTCAGAGCCCTCCGAGCACAGAGATTCTTCTTGTGATATTACTTTATCTTTATTTGATCTGCGTTTGTCTCAGCATTGTTTTCAAAACTCCTGCACTTGGTTTGCAATATACTTTTCAGGATTACCTTTAAGCTCTGGTTTATTTGGTCCGGCTACCAAATTATAGTGACCTATACACGTATATGTCATGGCAATTATTTTAGGTAACTCGCGCTCATGGTCCATTAAAGGAACTTGTGTGAGTGGTTGTCAAACTGACAATGCTGCTGCTTCCCCTTTTAAATTTCCCAAAATAATTAAGGATACTGTGGCAAAATTGTCAATTAATTTCATCCCCAGATCCAGGCCAGGGGCAGCTACGTAATCATTTTGTATTTGTTTTAACACTTCGGGGAAAACCGCAAACAATGATGTGCCATGAGTTATGGTATATATTGCAGCAAAGACAGTTCCCTAATTAGCACAATCATTTATTAAGGGAACCATCCCAAGTGGCAGGCACATTGTGAGAATTTTATGTTCATCTGGTGGTCCCATATGAGCAAATACTGCTTCCAGTTGATTTGTTTTTTGAGCAATCCAAAATGGGATTTCCTCTTGTTTGGTGGGTACTTTACACATAATAGAATTAATAGTCACTGGGTTATTCCCAGGAGAAGCCAATTGCTGTTGAGCAGCGGGAGCAGCCTTTGCTGGGGCAGTAGTCAATGTTCGTATTAGTGTTAAGCATCAATATAATGTAACTAGATTATTGTATAAGGGGTGCAGATCAGCTGTTGCTAAATTTTGTATATTTGAATATGGTGTGTAGGCAGCTAGAACTGGCCATGTGGCCCCATCATTACTGAGGGAACCCAATCTAACATTTTCTACAATGTGTGGTAGGGAGCCTTGGAACCAATTCTGATGTTCCTGATATGTCAGAGGTATTTCTAAATGATTGTGTGCTCTATGTTGTGCTGGTGGGTTAGCCACTGTGAATGTGTGAAATGTGTTTGAGTTGGCATCGACTGCAGGAAAATTGATCCATGAATAACTTATTTGAGTTAACCACAAATGTAACAGTTCCACCCTTAATGTAAATGTCGTGTGACAGCATGACTACAGTTCACTGAAACAACTACTGGATTAGTCATCAGAAAAAGGAAATGATAGAATTCAGAGAAGGAAACACTACATAGGGTATCCTTTAAAAATGTTCAATCTAGAACACAAACAGACAAATATAAGTGCAATCTATACCGCTGAGGGGGATAATTCCCTAACACCATGGAAGTCTCCATATAAAAGGTGAATGAGGCACCTTAGGCATACATGAGAAAACTACTCTGGAGATTTGTTAAGTAATTACCTGACCTTGATACGCTGGCGGTGCCTTGTAATGCAGTTCCTACTTTAGTAATAGGACTGCGTATTTAGGATGGCAGAACGGTAGAGTGTGGGAGACTAAGTCCATCCAAACCATTAGTAACTGTCGGCCTAATTCCTGGCTAGCTCACAGTGCCTCACCCGAACCCCAAACCTACTGGGGTGAAGGGTGATTTTGGCAACCTGAACTTGATACTATGACTACCCAAGGAAGCAGAGGAAACAGATCTTACTCCTTTCATGCTGTTACTCATTCATGTCAAAGTGAAACACAAAAGATGCAAGATAAGTTTTCAATGCATTTATTGAAAAATTCTGACATATAGAGCAAGCTGAGATAATTAGGCAGGTGACACAAAGCAAGGTAATCAGCATTACGAACATGGTAAAAAAGACAACAATCCAACCATGATGTTGGTGGTTCTAGATGTCCTTGAGGTGTCTACCTAACCCTATGTATAATCTGAGAGTGTACCGGGTGTACCCTTTGCCTGGCCCGATCTAAGGGATTAGCCCTAACCCTATAGCCAGAACACTGTCAGTAGTTAGTCCGGGATGTAGATGGCAATCCCCTCGGGAAGCTGGTAGATCAGCTCCAGCCACACTGCAAGTTGCACAGCATGTGTCTTAGGATAGGCATGGCTGGAATTCCCTCATTCCCCGGTGGGTAAGTGCACTGTTTGCAATGCTATGTCTGGACGGTAAAATCTGTCTCCTGAATGGATAACACAAAGCAGCATATCGTGTACATAGTTCTTTAGCCTTGGAGAGAAATTACTGATTATATGTTGTGGAAAGGCGTACCAAATAAACAGCTTGTTCCTCGCTTTCCTGGACTTAAGCACCCTGATAAAAATATTTAAAAAATCATTGATAAAAGCAGCTTTACTGAAATGAATAAAATATGAACACTAAAATGAACTAAAACAGAGGTGACCGACACAGGTCCTAGAGGCCCTCACAACCAAGCAGTCCTGTTTCTGTGTCTTTCTTTAAGGCGATGTTGGTCTTATGTTGCCAACATCACAAAGGTGTGGAAGGTGAAAGCTTCTGAAGGAAATTGCGCTGATTTATCCATTCTAAGCTGCTCAATTATTTTCCATCAATATTATAAGGACAACATATAGGATCACCACAGTAAGGGAGTGAACTCCTTAGATTTTATTGATAGACATATTTGCTGTATAAATTCGATACAAATTTCATATTTTTGTTGTTTAAACATGCAAAAAAGGGATAAAGCAAAATGAACCTGCAGCTTGGTATGTCTTGTTCTGTTTCTCATCCTATGATTCTTTTTAGTTCTTGTAGGGGTCCTGTGTTGGAATTCTTTAAGTGTCAGAGATACAGTACTTTAGGTATGCCCTTTGAGATTTTACCCTCAGCTTGGCACTGTTCAAATTTCCAGGAGTACTTCTTTTGCAGAAGTATGAAAGTCACACAGTGATAATTTCATAAGTCATGACTAGGCCTGGGTGAAATTTGATGTACACTGGCAGAGTATTCGGAGAAAGTTTGGTAATTCTGCATTAGTCTTTGACACAGAATTACTGATAACACAATTATGCACACTCGTAAAACTAAGGGTAATTTGGGAGAATAAATCGTATCATTTTGGACATGAGGGTGCATTTGTTGCTACAAAACCAGTGCCAAATCCCGGGAATAAGTTGGGGGGGGGGAATCCTACCCCACATGCACATTTACTGAGCCTCTGCTCGTGCTCATTATTCATGTTCAGTTGCATTTCTATTTTTTAACACAACATGAATCCTTTCATCCATTTTAGACACCCATGGGCATACACACACAAGGAAAATAACGCTAAATGCAGAATTAATCTTCTCATGTAATTCTGGATGTTGTCAGAAATGTTTTATCGCACAATTAGGTTACACAGAATTTCTCCAGTTACATCCACCCTTTATGACTTTGAATAAGGATACATTTTATGTAGGGGAAATGCTGACAGCATCATGAAATGTGTGCACTACCAAAATTCCTTTTAAGTGTGTGTATTTGCTTGCATGATTTTCCTATGGGCTTTTTAAAATCTTCATACTTTTTATTGTTTATGAATTTGACGTTTTATTTTCATATATCATGATTGTCATTTCTATCACATGCCATCAGGAGGCTGACAACGTATTTGGTAGATTAACACAGCACATTTTTAGAAGCTGTTTTGAAAGCACTAAATGCACTCTAAAAAGTTATAAGATGTCAATCGGATAGTCAAATGTATTCTGCAACTGCTCACGGAAGTATACATATCTCACTGAATACATTCTCCTCATGAATCTCTCTCCCTGATGGTATCTTGTATGCCTTGTTTATGTTTTTATAATTTTATGTAAGATACCACAACATTCAAATACAGTTTTGTCGCAGCTACTGAGAGGATAGTAGAGAGCGGTGCAGTACTAGACCCACCAGGGTTAGCTAACAACACAGACAGCATCATTGTCAAAGTGAGACAAACTCATTCAAAGAGTCACTGGTGCATGTGCTGATGGCTCCAGAAATTCTGGAAGACAAAATTGGGCTAAACAGATTGTCACTGTCAGAATTTCACCAACGCTGGGTGAAATTCTGCCACCCCCAATTTAAAGTTTATTTGGGCCTGGAATTACTGGATCTGCGAACACTGGGCCCAATAACTCCAGGCTTGAAGGTAATGTGCCTGTGTTTACTGCTGTGGGCATGGGCTGTGGGCATGGCCTTTGGCCAGCATCACAACCTGCCAGGTCCCTGCAGCAGTAAGAAGGAGCAGAAAATGCTCCCCCACATGGACCGCACTAGATACATATATCAGCATTTTTCTATCCGTGGTCATGTCAACACACTCCAGAGCAGTATGAATCACCCCCCACCCACCAACAAGGCTGCTAATATTAAACCAAATGCACACATGCAAACATGTAACATGTATAAATTGACTTTCCTCACGCACATCAGAGAAAGATTGAATTATGGTGACAAAAGCCAGTAAGCAGTGGCATAATGAATCTTGAGGGGGTCCCCTGCAAAGTAACTTGAGAGGGCCTCCTCCGCTGGACACAGTCAGAGGCCTGATGCCCATGCACAGTGCACTGTGCTGACTGGGCCCCTGGAACTCGGGGTCCACCCACACCATGAGGGCTGTGGAGGCCTTTGTTACACCACTGCCTATAAGCACAGGACAGATGAATGTATGGCACGTTTATCTGTTGCCAGGATTCCCCAACACTAGTCACAATGGGTTTACCCTCACCGTAGATTCTATCTGAGCTATTTAGAATTCTCCATTTGCTAGAAATGCAGGGCTGCAAGCAAAGCTTCTGTTCTGTGTTGCATGAAAAGGAGAGGACAAAAATGCTTATAGTTACAAAGATATGGAGCATATTTGCTCTCTGTTTACACTGACACACCATGTGCTGTCTAGCACCAAAGCAGATGCCTGGGTTACAGGCAGGATTGTTTTTGTGTGGGAAGGGATACCTAAACCCTTAGAGGCATATTACTTTTTCAGAATGCACCACACACTGAAAGAGGAAATAACCAGGAGAAATAAAGATATTTACTTGTCACTGGGGAAGGAGTGGCATTTTAGTTCATTCCTAGATTTGCTTGTTTTAGTAAATCTGAGAATACACCAAAATCCATGGAAACCTCCCTGGTTCACCTATGAAATACCCTCCAAGTCAAAATGTAACATAATGCAGTGCACGCATCTGTGCGGAGTTACATTTCTTTACAAAGCCACCCAGGGCAGGACAAATCTCCCCTTGCATGGATTTGTAAATATTATTGAAGCCTTTGCACCGTCTTTGCTTCACCTTGCATGATGCAAGGAAAATGCAAAGGCTTCATACATAATGGACTGTGTGCACAGCCAATCAGTGATGTGACATGAACTCATGGGGAAAGATTCATGCCATAAGGATTGGCGTGCAAGGCTTGTTCTTGTCTTGTGACAGAATTTGGTTGTTCAGGGTGTCCAAGACTGTTTTGCATTTGGTTGATCCATGTTAGTAGTTTGGTCAGGGATCTCATATTTCTGCTGCTATCCCCTGACCAAAATCTATGTTTTACCCTGGAATAGGGAATTACTGCATGGATCCAGTATTACTGGGTCCTTTTCCAGACAGTTTTTCCAGCTTCCAGGAAGAAAACAACTGCCATTTTCTGCTTGATCGTTACACGTGGAAAATGTTAGTTGGAGGGCCAGGGAGAAGGCTGGTGGACAGATGCCAGAGAAGGGATTTGTCTCTCTGGTGTGATGAAACAATTGCCTGCTCCCTCATGCTTGTGCATCAGCCAGACAGGGGCTCCATTACGCTGCTTTTCACAGCCTCTACCCCTGCAGCAGAAAAGACATGTCTGTCTCTTGTTTTGGAATTACCTTGTCTGAACTTGCAAACCCAATAATTCTAGGACAGGAGACACGTGTAATTGTAGGTGGCATAATTCCACCTGGAGTTGTTGCTCAGTGAAATTTTGCCACCAGTAAGGAGCATGATTTAGCTGCTTGGACAAGGGTTGTGTAATCCACTACACCACAGGACTCATACTGCATCTCATCAATAAGGTGTAACAAATGCAAAATTCTTCTTCAGTGGGGATGGGTTTGGCCTGGATTTTTCCTACTGGAACAGGATCAAGGCTAAATTGCACATGGTCAGTAACTGTCATTAGGGACATACAGAGCAAAAAACAATAGACGGTAAAGTGGCCCAAATTAATAACCAGTAGCAGAAATAATAGAAGACTCTTCACTTTTACATCTTTATCAGAAAAATAAAGAATGGCAACTTTCTTTCTGGTGGTACAGGACATGTTAGTAAATGTAACATATGAATCCTCTTCCGCATCAGGAGATCATATCCGGGTCTGCTCTATGTCCTATTTTAATGGGCTCTTGTGTGATACTAGCTGTGAGAGAGCTTGCACTGATTTCAGGGATCACTGAATAATGATTTTGTTTTCATTAATTGCCCAATACAGTGTTTTTCGAACTGTGGGGGCAAACCACTGGTGGGTCCCAAGTACATTTGTGGTGGTCCATGAAAGTTCAAGCAATAAATAAAGAGGTCAAATGTCAGGGCATGTCTTCTGCAAATAGATTGCTGATTATTGTTTATACGGGGACGGTGTTTTGAAACTCCTCTTAATTTGCAAGCAGAGAAAGAAAGTTAATTGTTTGACAATCGTGCAGGGGTTTGGGAAAGCTAAGGCTGTAGAATGCCTTAATTTTGTAATACAACAAAATGTAAATACCTATATATGAACTGCACATATTCATCAGTTAAGAATTCTCAAATCTGATGGAACATGTCAATATGATCAAAACAAATCAAGGCACAACTTTGTGAAGCATACATTCATTGCAACCTGATCTTCACACATCATGTGTGTGCAACAGAGTTTAATCAGTAAAACTGCAAGTCTGTGCTAAGTTAGTGGCCATTTCAATGGAAAATGTGCTGTCTGTCAATTTTAGTTTGCTACCACAGAAAGCTTTAGTTACATTAAAAAGTCATCCATCTCATGTCTCTTAAAGCTAGCTGGGCTGTGAAAGTTTGTTGTTCTAAAAATTGGGTGTGTTCTAAACAATTTAGAGCACCAACCTAACATATCTTCTTTGTATGCCAGACTCAGAGTACTGTGGGCCTCATTTACAAGGTTTTGGCGCAGGACAGCATCGCTGGTAATCTTGCTGTACTGCCCTGCTTCAAAAGAAAGGGGCAGGAATGTGCCGTATCTATAAGATATAATGCATTCCTGTCCTTTCCCATGTGCTGGTGCACAATGGGCTGCGATGTGCCAACGCAGTCACCCTTTCATCATGGTGCAAGGGTGTCTGCATTCCGAGGATGATTGTTTTTGTGCAGGAAGGGACACCTTCCTGCAGAAAAAAATCACAAGAGGAGTTTTCCCTTTTCTACGTGTGCTGTAGAATGCAGGCATTTTTCCTCATTGCATATCCCTTACACCTCTTCTGGGGAGATGTAGGCTTTTGACGCACTCTCAGAATTACAAAACCTTGTAAATTTGTGAATGTGTCAAATGTTATGGGTGTTACTTGGGAACATCCACTGTAACACCCATGGAATGCCTCCCTGTCACAGAGTGAGTCAACGCAGCAACTTGTGCTTCGTTGACTCTGTCCATATTCACAACGCAATGAAAAGCCATGCTTTGTGGCTTTATATGGACTTGTAAAAATGGCCATGAAATTTGTGCCACCGGACCGTCACTAACAGTGCAGTTCCATTGGCACAAAGTGGCTTGTAAATAAGCCCCTGTGTTTCTAAAGTTCAGTTTTTAAGATGCACCTTATCTTCCAGAAGTGTACGGTAGTGAAAGAAAGAGGGGTGAGATGGGATCAAAACTAGAAGGCCTTGGTATGGAGCAACCCCGCATGTCACAGCACTGAAGGCAGATACATAAGAAAAAGTCAGAAACACTGCACTTTAAACTAAAATGTTTTACAAGGTCAGCACTATTTAAAATAGAGAGGTTGGGAACATATGTCTACATTGGTGTGCTTCAAATCAATGACTATTGTATGAAGGAGAAAGTATAAAGATAAAACATGACAACTTTTATGGCTTGAAATATGTAAATCTCCCACCTAAATGGGAAGAGTTGCCCTTTGCTGTTTGCTTTAAATGCGCATTGAAGGTTGGAGTGCACAAGTATATGTCAACATGTGCAATTAAACTTGACATTGCCAAAGTTTTTCCATGACACTGTACTGGAGCTTTTGTTAAAAACAAAAGTAGGGATTAGGTTGTTCAAACACATGTATTTCATTGGTATCTTTGTGCACTCATACAGAATATGTTTTTTGCACATTAAGAACTGTACTTTGGTGCAACCTCTGCATCGCAATCTCATTATAGTATGAGGGTACAATGAAAATGTGGAGATGATTTAATTTTTTAACAATTTTGTTCCATTTCTTAAAGGGCCAAACTAAATGCAGAAATACTAAGAAGGAAATGTTATCCTGACCATCTGCTCAGCAGTGTAGCCTGCAAAATAAATAATGTATATTAGGCAGAATTTGGAAATTTGAATAGTAGCTGCAAACAAACTGTTGGTTTAGAGTCCCTGCCTTTCTGCCACAAATATCTCCCCTGTGTTGAAACATATCTATGCATCTAAGGTTTTATTGCTGAGTTCCAGTCCTCCCCAACATGGTTGTCTGATTGGGACAATGCACTGAATACATTTGTCAGATTTCTAACATTGTTTCCCCAAAACATGGACGTTGCCTTCAGCCTTTCTCACCCATTAACATATCCCTCCAAGGCCTGACCACATTCTGTGTTCCCCTAGGTCCTATTCATGTGGGGTTATCAGACATGGGTGTGTTTTCTATATATGTGAGCAGGAATCTAGACTCGGGACACCATTGCATGTTCTTGATGAGATAGATTCATTTGAGGATGTCTGTAATATTGGGCAAAGGGTCGGCTAACACCCAGGGGCATCCAGGGGTACCTACCAACTCGAGACATTTCTGCATGGTAGAGGCACAGGAGGAATCCAGGAAGATGTGGCCTGCATGAAACGCAATGCATTTTTGTATGCAGTATCCCCTAAAATTGCTAAAGTATGAGTAAAGAAATCACATTTTCAGGCACAGAAAACTCCAGACATTCAGGCAAGTGTCAAACGTCCTACCATAGAATTTTGTCACAATTTTCTTAATGAAAACGATAGCCACATGTGTGAGTGGATCTACTGAATGGAAAGAGAATAGACCAAAAGTGTAACCATGTGAAGCCCACAATGACAATGTATTGACTTTACACTGTCATGTATTTGGCCCGTTTCTGTGAGTTACAATAGGTCCACCTGCACTTTACACGGCCATATACTTGGCCTGTTGCTGTGAATTACAATAGGCCCATCTGCACTTGTGATGTGCCGTTTATTGATACATCTGAGAGAACACTGGGTGGTAGGATGATTACAATTCCCCACATATTTCAGAACATAAAATGTTCGGAAATATGTGGGGAAATCCTTTTTAGCCAATGTGCAACCTTTACAATGAATTCTGAGCAAAAACAAGTGGTGAATATCTCGCTAACCACACCACCAAGGACAACTCAAGGTGTCTAATGTCCAAAAATGTTAAGGTTGGGAGTTTTCCATAAGCAATAGATTACCCTGTACGAAGATAAGTGTTTCTGTACTTCAGCCAGAAGACAAACACAGTTTTGATTTTTTCTGAGGCCTTGAAAATATCCAAACAGCATCTGAGTTCCTTGCAGTGTGCAGCTGCACCCCTGCAAGGACCAAAGTGTAGTTTGGATTTATTCTGCGGTGAAGAAAAAATCTAAACAGCATCTGGGCTCCTCACCGGGATGCATGTGCATGTGTTTGTATATGTGTGCACTTGCCTTATCCATCAAGGAGTCTGGCTGTAAAACAAATCCAAAGAGCATCCAGGACCCTTGCTAGGGTGCAGACATATTTATGTGCGTGTGTCTGTATGTGTGCAAGTTATGCGCTCACGCCATAACGTCTGGGCTCCATACTGAGGCTGTGCCCATCAAGAAGCTAAGCATGGTTAGGAATTTTCTGAGACTAAGAAAGAAACCCAAGCAGCACCTGGCGCAGATGTGTTTACACCCCAGCAAAGAGCTTGCACAGTTTTGATTTTTCTGAGGATATGAAAAAAACCTAAACATTGTCCAGGCTCCTTAGTGGCTCACAGACACATGTGTGTGTTTGTGTATGTGTGTCTTCTTCAACATAGAGCCTGTAACGTTTTGTATTTTTTTTGTCAGGCTAAAAAAAACTCAAACAGCACCTGACTCCTCATTGGAGGTGCAGAAGTGTGCGTGTTTGTGTATTCTGAAGAAAAAAATCAGGCTCCTCACTTGGACAGTGATGTGTTTTTCTGCACCTCCTCAAGGAGCCAGGCACAGTTTGGTGTTTATTTGGGCTGAGAAAAAATCCAAACAACATTCTATCTCCTTGATGGAACACATTTAGGTAGTTATGCACAATTATGGTGAAAGTATGGCAAAATTGGCAACATTCCACAAAATAATGTGTAAATATGTTAGATGCATTTCCATTATTTTGTGCTATTTTTTAGTGCAACATGCACCCTCATGTCAATTTTGGATGCAAGCATCGTTGGCTCCTCTGCTATGGCTATCGCCCCCTCACCCCAGCAGCAGCAGCTGCAAACCTTTTACAATAAAACGATAATAAACTAAGCTTATTATTGTTTTATTGTAAAAGGGGAGGGGCCATGGGCATGACAAGGATGGGCATGTATGTTTGTCCGGCAGTCTCGGGCCGGCCAAACACACATGAGCACTGGGCTCTCTCCAACCCAGCACTGTGTTGCCAGGTTACAGACAGCAGGCAGAGGCTCCCACTCTTACTCAGAGCACCAAGCCAGGGTGCCCCGGCCAATCCTAATGCTGCTTTCATGCTGCCCAGCAGCATGAAAGCAACTTTAGGGTTGGCCGCAAGGCAGGCTGGGAGCCTGTGCCTGCTGTGAGGACTGAAGAGCTGCGCGGCGGAGAGGAAGGTACTTTTTTTATTAATATTATTTTTATGTTTGTCCCTCCCGCCACATGCCGCGCCACCCCTTTACCCCCGCGAGCTGCGACTGGGTGCAAAAATGCATTACATAAGAAACCACAAACAAAACACACTTGTGTTCTTTTGTTACTATACATAAGCAGTGAATTCTTACAGCAGATTCCACCATTTAAGAAGGGTAATATGAAATTCCTTATTTATATAAATTACACTAGTGAAAATAAAATTTCTTCCAGACCTAATTAGGATAAGAAAAAACCCATACAGGCTCATTGCCATAGCTCAGAACTGTATGTCTGTGCCTAGAAAGGACTCAGCCAATAATTGGATCGTTTAGCTCAAATAAATTCCAAAATAGCACATAGCTTCTTGCTGGTGCACAGTAACACAACTCCTTCCTCTCTTAGTGCTTCTCTTGGACAGAGAGCACCTTGGTGGTTAAAGAAGGGTCTGAAACAGATTAGGAAGTGGTTTTGGAAGGGGAGTGATTAGGAACAGTCTTAGTCAATCACCTTCCAAACTTTACAGGCAACCATGTATGCAATACACCACCATAAGTACCTGGACTTGGTCAGATGGACCTTGAAGCTCCAGTAGTCAGTCCAGTCCAGGGTGATTTTCAATCAGGATTGGACCGGGGTAGTGAGGGAGGCTGTAAATAAACCCAGTCAGTGAGTGCTGGTGATGCCCAATAACAATCACCAGTGCACAAATTACATGTAAAGGAGACATACTAGTAGGCAGCCACACTTATTTAGTTTCTTATTGACCAGTGATGAGCTTAGTGTTTTGGCTTGTGCAAGGAAACATTTTTTAAAGTTTCTGTATGTTGAGTAGCAGAACTTGGGCCACTCTACAAACTTGTCCAACCTGTTGAGGGTTTGAAATGTACCCCAAGGTTCCTACTTCAGAGCTGTTGTTAGTATGTTAGACATACATTGAGGTTGGGGGCATGTGCCAATGTAGCAGAAAATTGATTAAATTCATTTTTTGTCAAACTATTATAAATAAATGGACTGCAATCAAGTATCTAATGGCCACGAGTCTCCTCGAGATAGTTTTGAAAGAAGAGTGAAGATGTGGAATAAAAAAGGATACATATGCATACACTGGTAGGAAATAGGGAAGAAAATGATTCTATTGCAAAAGAACAAACTGTTGAGGGAGAAGAGGAGACGACAAAGGACTATGGTCCTGATTTAGAGATTGATGGACTGGTACTCTGTCACAAATATGGCAGATATCCCGTCCACCATTATACAAATCCATTATAATCTAGGGCCCTTGTAATTTGGCAGACTGGATATTTGTTATGTTTGTGAAAGAGTAACCTGTCTGCCAAACTCTAAATCAGTGCTTGAGTCTGTTAAACATCAAAATGTAGGGGAGAATGAGAAGCGATAGGAGGCTAAGAGAAAACTATCAAAGATAGGAAGAATCCAACTTGAGTAAAGGAGTGTAGAGTGATCAACAGTATCAAATGCTGCATAGAGCCCCACAAGTATAATGATATAAGCTATGTGATTGTGTGGGCAGAGGTGTTAAGGATATGTGGGAAAGGATGGTTTTAGTGGAGTGCAACACACAGAATCTTCAAGAAGTATTGAAGGACATGATACAGCTAAAATTGTGTTTAAAATTAAAAAAGAATGAGAGCAGAGGGACACTGTGACAATTATTCCGGGCTGAATGGGAATTGTCTGCAGTGGATTTTTTCAGTAGAGGCAAGATAACAAGATACTTGAAGCATGAGTGCCAGTGATTTGCTGAATTTGGGACTACAATTGTCAAATCGTATGCAGGGGAGTTTGGCAGATTTCAGAATGGAAATAATTTCAGTGGGAAATGTATGACAGTGGGTAAGAATATTTTGTCACCTGTAAGGGTTGATGTTGGGGTATTTCCATCGTTCGATTTAACTTCCATTAACAAACCGTTTTGTTTTCAAAGCTATGAAATTGGAAGTAATCTAGGGCTGGGGCCGAAGTGCTGCCAGGGTAAAGCTATGACGCGAACACTGTTAGTCAAATGTTGATCTCAAGGTTTCAATAAAGAGGTCAAAAGGTGAGGAGGTGAATATGGGTGAAAGGTTGCTGGGAATTTGATTTAGCAATGATTGCAGGCCCACATGTGCTTGATGCATACCCCCTTAGGGAGATGAAATAACAAAGGAAGATGAGAGACTGCGTTTCTTTAATGTCATGATTAGCTCAAGTCATTTCCATGTGAGTACCTTTTGGAGGAGAAAATGTTGTACAGTAAGTGGTTAAAGGTGCTTTGTGTGAGTAGTATATTCTGTTGAGGTTTGTTTGGATTAAGATTAAGGTCACAAAGAGTGATTTGTGGTATAAGGAAGGTAATGCTAACATAATGGCAATTAAGGCAGTAATCCCTTCTGAGCTGAAGCTTTTCCTCCTGAGTGTTGTTCCCTTTTTTGATGTTTAGAGCAGTGCATGATTAAGCCTTCATCACGCTTTTCCACAAAGGCTATCCTGGCCAAATTTGTATCTTTTTTCCTTCATGTTCCAGATTCTAAATGTACCCAGGATTTCAGATTTGAGAATACATTTGACATATAGAAACGTTTTTTCTTTTATTTCTGAAAAAAGTGGAACGTGCTGTGAAAGAAAGATTGTGGTTTTTAAAAGAATGCCATATATATATTTTTTAGATCAGTTTTTGCAATTTTGTAAGTGGTAGTCAAGTTTGCCATATTTGTGGCTTCTGCATACCTGAAGATTGGGGAGAGACAGGTGTGAAACCTACCCAGTAAGCCACATATTTCGGAAACTTTTTGGATTCAGCAAAGGGTCATTCAGGTTGATCACTCATAGATTTCCGAAATAAGTGAGTCATTGAAATCAAAAACCAACGAAATTAAGTAGGATAAAATAAAAGTGGCATACCCTTATATCCATCAGATTCTCCCAGTGTCAGGAATATGTGGACATGGCAAGCAAAGGTGCTGTGTTGCATTGTGTGAGTCAGAGAGAGCAGCTCCATATCTACTAAGATATGCCACTCTTCTACTCTCTCTCTGTGCTGGTGCAGTTTTGGCTGCCATGCACCAACACGGATACCCTTGTGCCACAGTGCAATGATGTCTGTGTTGTGGTAGCCATGGGTCCCTTCCAGTACAAAACTATGCTTTAAGATGTTTCCCACTTTTTATGTGTGCAGTGGAGTACAGCACACATGCAAAGAGAGAAAAACTAGGAGAAATGAAAACATTTCTCCTTGTTAAGCCTGCTTTGTGCAGGTACGGGATTATGGAGGTAATACTTGCCTACAGTTCTTTGTAGATAGGGATTTGCATTAAACCCCACAGGCGGATGCATGGGGAATGCCAATGCAACACCCATGGAAGTCCCCCCTCTCTCAAAGTAATGTAAGGTAGGGCATTATATAGCTTTGCGTTAGCTTTGGTGAGCACCCAATGCAAATCACGATTTGCATTGGATTGTAAATACCACCACTACCCTTTATATCAGGTTTGCATTACAACAAAATAGTGCTAACCTGACCAAAAGTGTTTGTAAACCTGGGCAATATTGTTTATTGGTTGTGCAAAACACCTGATTCCTAGAGTTATCATCTGATTTGTAACATAACTATTTTTTATTAATTTTATTATTTTCTGATCGCAAATCAATTAGTAAGTTAAAATCACATCAATTTATAAGTTAAAATTTAAGGAATAAAAATTGGGTATGAAGAAACGCTATGAACGTTTGAATATGCTCAAGAATCTGAGTTTAATAATAGTGGTGATTTGTATGACTTTGAATACAGGGTTGCACATTATGTCCTGTGACTTGGAGGGTTATTTACAAAACATCTTCTTTTATTCACACCAACTAACATTTGGAAGGCAACAATGCTATTCCGCAGATAATAGCAAATGTTCTACTATTCTGCACTCTTATAGTACTTGCAATCAAAACGGTACCCCATTTATTTGGATTGGCTATTAAACCGAGACAGGGACGGCCTCATATTCAAATTGGAGACATCAGAATTGTTCATTGGAATTTCAGTCTTCCTGATGATGTGGGTAGCTGAAGTGCTTTAGCCTACTGTCACCCAGGACACGAGGAACCCTACCAACTCCAAACGTTTCTAAAAAATAAACACTAGTAGAATTCCAGAGGGGTGTAGCTTGTGCGGCCGCCAATACTTTTTCTTACACAGAATGCGATGAAAATACCAAACTTTGGCTCAAGTGGCTAATTTTCCTTACGTTTCTGACAGGGAATTTTCTGGAATTTGCAGGGATTCACAGAAGTTTAAATAGCATTCCCACACTTTTCCTGATCAAAATGATGCTCAACGTGTGTAGTAGCAGCAACTGATCAACAATTGGATTGTGGTGAAGTTAATGTTGTGTCATTGAGGACTTTACTAGGTAGGTCTTGGTAAAATGTACATTGAGCGGGCATAATTTTAGCAATTTCATGTTACCTTTGTTACATGAGAATCCTGAAATTACGCCTTCATGACACTTTGTGAATTTACACCCCATTCAAGGTAAACCGTATCGTTAAACGCACTATTCAAACACAAATAAATACCACAAAAGCAAACAAACAACAGAACAAGAGATGCGGTTGTTCATTGTACTTAGATTAAATGTGTCTTTGTGGAAAAAATAGACGTGAAGATTCATTTTAGTGTTAAAATATAATGGAAAATGACAGATTTACATTTTGTGAATTATGCATCACAACGAGTAATTTTGCTGAAATGTTGCATAATTACGTGAAAGCAAATTACACAAACCCCTGGTATTGACATGGTTACTGTATTGATTCGTTCCCTTGAAATGCGTTAGATCAAACCTCACATGGGCAGCGGTGTTGAAATTATGAGATGTGCAAGAAATCATTGTGTTAAGATGACATTTTGTCAAATAAATATGAGCAAAATAATGTTTCTGACCCATACTTTGACATTCAAGGGAATCTAGGATAAAAAAGATGTTTGTGGATCAACACAAGTAATACAATTGTGGATTCTCATGGGTCGCTAGGTTTCAGAAATGTCCATGGATGGTAGGAATCCCATCTTGCCTGCTAAACCAGAGCTTGAGTAGTGCAGCCATTCCCATGGCAAATTAGAAGAAATTGGAATTTCCTTTGGGTCTAGTTTGGATATATGGGCTTGCTGGGATAAGTTATCCCTTCCACATTCTGCCATCCTCTAGCGAAAGAAATACTGTCTGGTGCCTAGGGGTAGGGCCTAATGGCAAAATGGTCCAGCATACCAGTACATTTCTTTTCTTACTCTTTTTCTCTGGTAGCCTGGTGTGTCTGCAGCCTTTCTAGGTGGGCAGATTGGGCCTTATCTGTCAATCCTAGGGCGTTGGGGTTAGAAAACTAATAAGACCATCATGGACAAAAAGTGAGAAACAGAGTGGATTGTGGGGTTTGTATCACCAGCCTTTAGAGTGCAGCTCTGGCACCAGGCAGTCTTTCTGCCCCTTTAGAGGGAGGATTGGTGGCTCGCCACCTATATGTCTCCCCCAGGACAGAAAGGCCACTAAATACCAGCAATCATTGTCAAAATAGGAATAGTGTAGGGCATCAGCCTGTTTTGGCATCAGGGCATACCTCTGGGCACCATATATTTATTAGGCCACCTGTGAAAGGCAGGTTAGAGGGTGCACTCCCTCTCTGCAGGATTCTATGTCAAAACTATCTGAAAAGGAATCCATATTTCTCCTGAGTAGGCATGAGGAAGGCTGCAGGATTTGATCTCAAGGTTCCTGATGGGCAGAAAGCCTGTTGGGGTCCAGAAGTGGAAGGTTTATAGTCAGATTTTCTCTCAGTTGCCACGGGGAAGATTGCAGTATTTGTGTTCAAGGTCCTGGGGGAACAGAAAGACTGTTTGGACTCCAGAAGAATAAGGGTGTAAACTGATGCCAAGATGGACCAGCTCCTGCCTCATTAAAAAAAAAAAAACAATCAAACATGGAGCACTCTTAAGTAAGTACACCCAGTGCAGGCAGGGTCAATGTGCCTAATTAACAAAACACTCCTGCCTCAGCACAAATGCAAATTCTGACAGTTTGTTCGTTCTTGTACTAATGAGAGCCCATTATCTAAAAATCATTAATTTAAAAAAGTGCCACAGGTTAAAATCACAGGTCTATCTTTCACTGGAGGCCAACTGGCCTCTCTTTAAAGAGAGGGATGCCTGTGGTTCCTGGGACCCCATACCCCTCTAAAGGGGCACCATTGGGGATGCACATACTGTGTGTTCATTTTTGTATCACACAGTCAGTGTGCCTCTGGAATGTTTTTCAGCCCTGCACTTGTAGCATCTTCCCCAGCCTGGGTACCAGCCAATGACTATGCCACACATGGAGCTATGTATTACACATCTTTAATTGCCTGTGTGTAACCAAGAATTCCATATTCTAAACATGCGCTCACTTCACCACATTCTAACACTAACATCATCATTCTACAGTCTTCCAGGAGCCAAAAGGGGTCTGTCATTCACACCAACAGAACACTACATCTCCCCCTCTGTTAAATAAAAAATACATGTTTTTGCAAACATATGCACAGTCATAACTCTTAATAACCCTTCTTGGTGCTTTGATAACTCATCCTGAAGGTGTCTTTGCAAACTGGGAATCAGCAATGGGAATGTCCATAATCTGTGTGGGCAATGCGGGAGCAACAGCAGTCTGTGGTTTTCCAACTGTCTTTTCTGGACCAGTTTTTGCGTTGACATTAGTATCTGGCGAGCGATGAGCCACATGTGTGAAATGCAGGGAATCTCGGGGGATGGATTTCCCAGGACAATTGTCAGTCACCCTGTGTTCTTTGCTAGTTACAACATGGATTGGGCCAGCATTAAGTTGAGCATCGGATTTATGTTTTCTCGGCTGTCAGACTCTCGTGTAGGCTCTTAATATTCTAATTAGACAACTGGATTTGGGCGGCAGAATCACTTGCGCTGTGGGAGACTGAGTCTGAACCCACTATAGGTGACACCTGTTGGCCTAATCTGGGTTTTTCTCCGGCTAACTAGCAGTGCTTTATCTCCTCCCAAGAGCAGGGATGATTGGGCAGCCGAGCGTATGACACAATTGACTCCTCAGGGAAATTGTGGTCACTCAGATCACATCTGTTTCTCTCAGTTACATTTGTCTCACATACGCAAAGGACAATCAGAGGCAGAATATATTTCAATAAGGTTTTATTGAAGCAACTGCATCTTAGATAATAAAGCAATAACTATGACAATGAAGCATGACTGGATTAAAATTGTGACAAGGACAGTAAAGCATACAAATAACGCTACCATATTGTCACTAGAGTCATTAAAATAATTCCTACCTAGGCTATGTTAGAGCACAGCATGTTAAGCTCTAGTTATGCCCTTCGGGTTCCCCTAGGAAGACATCATCCCTCATATCTGAGCAAGACGCCTGCAGTCTACTTAAACAGCTGTAGCGAAGCACTCAACAATCAGCATACAGTTGTGGTCATCTGGCTAGAATCTCCCTCTAACATACATGGGTCAAAGTAGTGTTTTTATAATCAAACAGCTAATGTTCCAAGAAAGGATCCCTACGTAAGAGTGTGTATATTTCTATGAACACTAGATACAAAGCATTACCATGTTTGACAGCAACCTATCCTACTGCAGCCTTTAGAAAAGCACAGAGTGAAAGAAATGTCTTGTTTAAGAATGCAGTGCTGGCCTAGGCAAAGCACAGCTAGATAGAGAAAATAACACTTAATTTTCTTTTTACAATCAAAGTCTTTTGTATGGGTCTCTTCATCAGTTGTGTTGGTCCACTGAGGTAACCTGGTCATCATTGCTCTCCTGAACATCAGGGCTTTCACCTGTGGTCAAGTGAGGAGTCGAACTGTAAGCTTGTAGGGTAGAATTCAACAGGGTGCTCAGGTCAAGATTTTCTAATGCAGCACACTGAACAGCTTTCTTTGATGTACTCATGAAACCTTCAACAAGGCCTTCCTGTGGCCAAAGAGGTTTGATTCTTCACATTAAAACATTGAGAATGTCTCTGTACTCTCAACTATTGAAAGTGGGCTATTGTCAGATTTTAAAATTGCAGGAATGCCCCATGTTGCAAAGATGCCATCTAATCTCTCGATGACTCTTTCCTGAGTGATAGATGAGAGATCTTCTATTACTGTAAAGTGGCAGTATTCATCCACAATCACCATCGGGTGATGTCCATTGTCAAGTGGATTGAAAAATTCAACAGCAATTCTTTCCCATTGATGCTTTGGAAACTGTGATGTATTTAAGGGGTGTTGAGTGGTTGTCAATGACAGGCCTTTGCATAAATTACAGTGCCTTCAACTCCCTTTCAACTCCTTCTTTGAAATGAGGAAAGCAGACTTGATCTCGGAAAGCTTGTTTTGTGGCAATGATTCCACAATGTCATTCATGGGCTACTTCAATTGTGTGTCATTGCAGACTCTCCGAAACAACCATTTTCAAACCTCTCAGGATAATGCCTTCTTATGTCACGGACAGTTCATTTTTGCCATTTTAAACTTCTGGTATTGACTGTCACTGTTAAGAGGGTGAGTATGTTGGTTCCATGACTGATGTGTAATAATGTGTTTCCATTTTAATATGCAAATATCTTGACTCATGGCTGTGACAATTTGTTCTAATGAAATGGCAACTGATGTGTTTGATTTTACAATGAAGTTGATGTAGGCCTCAGCTATCTGAGATGGGATACTTAACACTGGCTCTCTGGAGGAGTACTCTGCAGGGTTTTGATCTTTCCCTGGACAATGCACAATTGTGTAGTTGTACTCTGGAATCATAAACCCCAATGTTCAATGGCCTTTGGATTGCCAAAGATGGTCAGCAATGTTTGATGATCTGTCACAAGAATGAAGGTTTTTCTGTATAGGAAAATATGAAAGGGTTTCCATATAGGAACATGTGGAAATGTTCACAAGCCCACACCACTACTAAACTTTATTTTTTAGGTTGTGAATAAGCATGTTCAGTCTGTGACAAATGTTTGCTTGCATATGCTACAATATGTCTTTGAGCATATGAGTGTCCATTTTGCTGGGCAAGAACTGAGCCTAAACTGACAGGGCTAGCATCAACAACAACTTCTGTAAGTAACTTTTGATAAAAATAAGCCATTTCTGTAACATTGTCAATAGCTTGATTGATTCCGCTATGATGTTGCTTATATTCATATGACCAGTGAGATGAAGCATTCTTTTTCATCAACTCTCTCAGTGGAGCACTCACAGTGTCAAAATCTTGTATGTATCTAGAACAATAACTGGTCAAGCCAGGGATTGGGCGTAACATAGATACATCTAGTTGGGGGCTGGAAGTTGACAACGCTTGTACTTTAGCTGAATATGCTGTCATGCCCCCATCAGAAAAGATATGGTCAAATAATTTTTGATTTGTCTTCTTGAATTCACATTTCTCAGCATTTAGCATTAAACCTGCATCAGCGAGAAAATGACACTCTTGCCCAAGAGCTTTATCAAGCTTCTGGTTAGCTCCAAAAACTAATACGACATCACTAATGACATCTTGAAAAATCTTTGCAGTTCATGGCACACCAAAACTTAGGACCTGGTTTAGAGTTTGGCGGAACGGTTAATCCGTCACAAGGTGACAGATATCCCACCCACGGAAATTTAAATCCCATTATAATTCGGTGGATGGGATATCCGTCACCATTGTGACAGCGTAACCTCTCCACCAAACTTTAAATCAGGCCCTTGGTCTTTTGCATCGAAAACAGATCAATATGTGTAGAAAAGGTTGTAATGTACCTGCAATTCTCTTTGAGTTCCAACTGATGATAAGAGAATACTTTTTCATTTTCTCAGTTGTCTTACCATGTCAGCAATTTGCGGACCTGGATGCATTCTCTTTCAAAAGAATCTTAATTTCTGAGCTAACAGCATAGGCTAAAAAGGCACATAATATAAACAATAAAATACAATACATCGTTAGACAGTTAGCTATTAAAATGAACACTCCACGCATATTAAAATTAACACCACAGATCCGGAAATCTTAAGACATTCTTTTCCTGATACAGATTGCTTTACAAATAAACAATGCTACACCAAAACAAATAGCTGGGGATTCCATAGCATACAAAAAATGAAGAGGAGCTTTATGGTCTCTGAGCTTGTATGCAATAAACATAGGCTTTAAACATTGCTTACTTAATTTAAATTTGAATATAACTGACAAAAAAGCATAAAATGCAAAGTACACTGTTTAGAAATTCTGTCCCATGCAGACGGTACTGTCATAATATCTCATTGATTTATGTTAGGAACAGAGACAAGGTGGTGTACATTAGTCAACCGTAGTCTTCGCAAAACAAAATGGTGTTGTGGGTATGTTACCCAGGTTAAATAGGATTGAAAGTCTATGGGCAAAGTATAGAAAATATATGTTGACACCATTTGTTTTGTTTTGTCGGCAGAGGCTCTCTTCCTTAGCCTCACATTTACAGATGCCTTAAAAAAATGCTTTCAGCAACCTATTAAAAATGACTGGCTGATTGGCCCCAAAACCCCCAACATAATTTGCAGCAGATAAAACCTTTGCTTTATAGTAAACATCTCCTTAATGGGTCGACTACCAAGACTACTAGAAAATCTGAACATGCCCCCACAGACTCTTTAATCTTAAACCGGGTATTATGGATGTCATCAGCCCAAGAGCCATTTCTTTTAATCAAGACATTCAATTACCAAAAGGACTTAACCTTAGCTACCTGAATGATTTTGAGATAGATAGATCGTACATTCCTAGGGGTTTTCCCACAGGGCATTATAAATGTCTTGACAAAAAGGACCACGTCTTCTGCATAAAGGAGCAGGGTACCGAACGGCTGGCGACAATCACCGCATCAGCCTGCAGGGAGCATAAAATGTCATTGATCCCATTTATAAATAAAGAACATAAAAAGGGGGCCAATGAACACCACTGTTGTGCGCCTCGCCTAATTCTGAAAGAAGGTGACAGTTCACCATCAGGGCCAAATCACACTTTAGCTGAGAGATTCTCATAAAGCTGTGCGAGAAGGCAGACAATATCTGTGGGATCCCCATAGGAAAGCAAGGTACGCAACAGTATAGAGAGGTCCACTAGATCAAATGCACTAGTGAGGTCTGTAGAACACAGATAAAGCAATCCTAACTTAGATCTTTTATACTTCTCAATTAAGAGTTCAAGGTTTAGACCTTGCTAAACTGTCCCATGCTCCTTCCTGAATCCATACTTGGCCTCAGAGAGAATGGAATTGTCAGTTGCTGAATCCTCTAGTCTCTTAAGGATGACCCTGCCCAGGAGTTTTGCAGAAGAATCCAAGAAAGTGACGGGAAAGTAGCATTTTGTGTCTGCTTTATCACCTTTCTTATATATGGCACTATGACAGACTTAGCCCAAGAAGAAGGAATAATACCCTTTGATGCTGCATTAAAAACACAGATTGGGGCCCACAACTCTCCCATGCCTATAAAGGCATCTACAGGAACACCATCAGGTCTGGGGTTTTACCGGGGCCACACGAGAAGGAAGATATGTTGAATAGTCTTTCTTATCGTAGCAAGTGACTGCCAAACAGAATCCAAACCATAATAAGTAAAGGGACTGAGGCACTAAAGTGGGTGGCCCTGCCCTGCCAATTCCCGCCTCTGACGGGCGCAGGATCGGCCCGCCCTTGGCCTGGGCTTTGCCTAGGCATGGCCCATGCACATCCTGCACCACAAGGACAGAGGCAGCACTATGGTCACAGCTCCTTCTCCCTGCAGTAGCTTGCCTCCTAGTGGAATGGTCCCTGGGACAGAGAGTCCCTTGAAAGCAGGCATATGCAGGCAGAATGTTTTCTGGATGTCCTGTGGCATGGGGAAAGAGGCAGCGCTATAAGCATGATGACAGCTCCTTGCCCCTGCAGCAGCTGGTGTGTGCCTCCTGGCGCGATGGTCCCTGGGTCAGTGAGTCTCTTGAAATACAGACAAATACAGGCAGAGTGCTTCTTGGATGTCCTGTGTTGCCGGGAGAGAGGCAGCGCTAAAAGCATGATGACAGCTCCTCCCCCTTGCACCAACTGGTGCGTACCTCCTGGCACGATGGTCCCAGGGACAGCAAGTCCCTTGAAATGCATGCAAAAGGAGGCAGAGTGCTTTCTGGCTATCCCACACTGTGGGAAGAGAGACAGCTCTATAAGCACAATGACAGCTCACTGCAGCAGCTGGTGTGCTTCGATGTTGCCTGGGATAGCGAGTCCCTTGAAATCCAGACAAATGCAGGCAGAGTGCTCCCTGGATGTCACTGTCTTTAAATTGCCTAGTTCGCTTGGCGCATGTCAATACCTACAGCTTCTTCACTGTCCTTTTTGGGCACTGTAGCTATGGGAGAAACCCATGGTGTTGGACCAGTAGAACGCTCAATGATGTCATGCTTAAGTAATGATTTGAGTTCCTTTTTCAACAAGTTTTTGTAAATGAAATGCAATTTTTCGATGTCTTTGAGCAACAGGATAGACATCCTCATCAATATGCAATATGCTTTCTCTTGAGAAAGCAGGAAAGGTTAGGGGGGGGAAGGACTCTGCCGGCAACATCGCTATTGAGTAAGACTAAGAAAGGAAACCCTTGTGTAATAACAGAAATTGATTTAATTACCCCTACAACTCCAGAGAGTCCACCCGGCAGTAACCCCCATACACCAAGTGGGATCCCCTGTAGATATGGATGGCTTTGGAGAGTCCCTAACAGGAATCAAGAAGATCAAGAGTAAATGTCTTTCTAAACCCCAAAAAACATAACAAACTATAAGGAAACAGCCAAAAGACCGTAAAAATTCAGATCCAATTAAAACTTGTTTTTTAAAAATTGAAGATCAACTTAGAGACATTAAACAGCTGTGCTCATCGGTTCTGGAGAGAGTGGCCATTCTCGAGCAGAAGGTTGAATCTATAACAAATATAAAACCCTTTCCACCGAGGGCAGAATCTCAGAACATTCATTCTATTCCTGAATGTTTACCAGCTCCACCTATTTATCACCATCAGAACTTTAGAATACCTCCTGCCCAGAACCCAACCCAAAAGCCCCTGAATATAGAGGCTTCACAGGATTCTACAAACCTACAGTCTCAGTGGGATACAAACAAACGGGAAGGCCTGTTGGGCCAGAAGACTATAAGTACTAAGGCAGCCTGCCCAAGGATACCATTGGCATGTGCCCCCTATATTTTAATCTTGGAAAATGCCCCCATACTGGAAAGCAGCCACCCGAGTCCCACATGTCACTGCTGACTCATTGGGTAGGAAAACACACGGGAGGGCGGGTTGATTTCCACAGGGACATTCTAACTGTAAGAAGGGTACCTTGGCTTGGCTCATCCCCTAAAACATCACCTGGGGACTGTATTATAATAAACTTTAGGACCCCCTGGACTGTTAATGCTTTGTATCACCACCTCTCAACTATGAGATAATCTGTAGGGTCTATAAGAGTCCAATGTCTGACCAAGTTTATCCCTCCGTTATCAAACCCATGTTATTCTGATCCAACCTACTCTGGGAATCAGAATCCCAGCAACCTTGGTCTCTCTAACCCACTTGACATTGCTTTGACACTGTCTAATAGGTATGAGACCCTGACCTCACTAGAGCAGTTAGATTGACCATTAGTAACTGAGCCATCCTTGCAAGGCCCTCTGGAGACAAACACACTCCCACAGTCCCCCTTAGAATTTAAAGGAGTCCCTGATATATATGATACACGGGGTATGACACCCCTAGGGATTATTTCATGGAATGTTGCAGGTCTAAAAACAAAAATTGGAAACCCTTATTGGATAGAATTAGTGATGGGAAACCTTATTATTTGTTGTCAGGAGACCTGGCTCACAGAATCACCACATATTAATGGTTATACCACATATTGTGTTCCTGCGACCAAGGCCCCCGCAGGTAGAGCTAAGGGTGGTCTGGCCACCTTCTTATCTGTGGAGGCTGGAGGGATGGAAGCACGTGTTGTGGGTATATCCCCTTTTGTTCTGGCCCTATCTCTGAAATTAGCAGAGCCATTCGATATATTATTGATCAATTATTATAACAACACCTTTGATAATTCGGATATTAGCGTGGCCAGTAGTTTGGAGACCTTAATACATAAGGTAACAATCTCCAGTGAAAAGGACCTAAGAATAGTCTGGGTTGGTGATTTTAATGCCCATCTGTGCGAGCCAGAGTTCTTTGACTGTTGTGGACTCCTGGACGAGAATGACAATCCCATTCAACACTTTAAACACTCCCCGTATGGGAACGCCCTTAACTCTTTGATAACAGTAAATTCTCTTTTGTGTCCCACACCAGCTATTAGAGGGATACCAACATTTGTAAGGGGGGGCACTCATACCACTATTGACTATATTATTTACTCCAGAGAATTGTCCCCTGTTATAGGACAATTCAGGGTTTCCCCGACCTGTTTTAGTGACCATAACCCCTTGTCCATTGTGATTAATTTAGATCTGACAAGTGACTCAAGAAGAGGGAAGCGATACCCTGCTATGAAGCTCTCATCCCAAAAAGGGCTTACAATTAAATGGGGGAAGATAAACAGTAATATTTTTTTTAGAGATTTATTTCTGAATAAATGGCCAGATGTTATGACATCCCTGGATGAAGATAAGGCCCCTCATGAAATTATTCGTGCATTCTCCTCTCTGACAAAATATATGGCGGAGAAATTACAGCGTCTACGAGCTAATAAAGTCCATGGTCCAAGATGCTTTAACCACGCATGTACCACATCCTTAAGCAAGCTAAAAAAAACAATCAATGCATTTCACAAAGATCGACAAGCAATTAAGATTGCCAGGAAAAACTATAAAGAAGTTCTTGCCAAAAGGAAAGTTGAACTAAGTGAATCTGCGTGGGAGGAATTGATGGCTGCAAGCAAAATCAAAGATACAACTGCATTTTGGCATGTGGTTAACTCTTTACTATTGAGCGATAAGTATGAGACGCCCATGGACACTGTCATTCCAGCCAAGACTTGGGTGGACTATTTTAAAAAAACTTTCGCCTTAGAGACAAATATCCAATCAGAAATGCTAAATTGTTTGAAGCCTGCGGGAAATGATCAGCTAAGTTTGGCTTTTAGTAAAATTATAAGCGTGGATGATGTTAAACAAGCAATTCAAGATAGTCCATCTGAGAAAGCCCCTGGCCCAGATAGAATTTCTGCTGACTTATATAAAACACTTCCAGATTTCTGGGGACCACTGCTAACCAATGTCATGAGATCGGCTGTGGTAGGCCCTCTAGTAGACTCTTGGAAAGAAGCGATCATCGTCCCGATTTTTAAGAAGGGAGACAGGGCAGACCCCCTGTGCTATCGCCCAATCTCTTTGCTGGATAGCTCAGTTAAAATTCTAGGCCAAGTGATTTTAAATAAGTTAGAAGAATGGGCGACTGATTCTCACTCCCTCTCAGAAATACAATTTGGCTTTCGCCCAGGGGTGGGCACAGTCGAACAAACTCTTAATCTGACACTTATAGTCCAGAAATATACTAAAGCCAAAAGGGGCCGTATACACCTAGCATTTATGGATCTCTCCTGCGCCTTTGATACAGTTAGCAGGGAGAAACTGTGGAAGGTAATGCTGGGTATGGGCGTGGATAAAGACATAGTTATATTACTTAGTAAACTTCATGCCTGCACAGAGGCTCGGGTCTGTTACTCCCGGGAGGGAGGCCTGACAGAGAAATTCCCCTCACAAAAAGGGGTCAGACAGGGTTGTGTTCTTGCCCCCTTTCTTTTTCTCCTGTATATAAATGGGCTGGAGAAATTCCTTTGTGAATTAGGGAAAGATTCCCCAGTTACCAATAATTCTCCAATCCCTGTACTCTTATATGCGGATGATGCAGTACTAATTTCAAGGACAGCAAATGGCCTTCAGATCTTATTGGATGCTTTTAATACTTTTATGTGGAACCTTGGTCTTAAAATTAACAGAACTAAGTCATTTGTTATGAAGTCCGGTCCTAAATTAGCAAAAACGAAAAAATTTACTCTAGATGGGCACGAGATACTTAAGGTCCCGCATTTTACGTATCTGGGGGTCCCCATTGATGTAGATTTTAACTGGAAGTTTTTAGTTAATATACGCTCAATACAACTCCAAAAAACCATTGAAGCTGTTTTTAGATTTGCAAGAAGACTCCGGCATAAACCTGTTAAGGAAATGATGACTGTCTTCACTTCTAAGTGTCTCTCTGTCGCGACATTTGGAGCTGGGGTTTGAGGGCTTGCAGACTGTACAGGACTCCAGACTATAGAAAATACATTTCTAAGAAGGCTACTATCAGTCCCTCAATCTACATCAGTAAAGTTCTGTCATAAAGAAGTAGGTTTGAGATACATATCTAGCTATATAAAACTTCAACCTCTCATTCTGTGGGTGAAAATCTGGACTAAGCCTGAAGCGCTTCTATGTAGAAAGGTGATACAGGACTGTCTCCTTCTGTCACGATTTCTAGATATACCCTGGCTTAGATATGTTTATCTCTCTCTCCTATCATTAGGATTAGGAGATTTTTTCCTCAAACCAGATACTTTAACAAGACAGGACATTAAGAAGGTTAAAGACATATTCTGGCAGAAAAATCAAGATATGGACACAGCCTCTAGTTCAATGAGACTATGGACGAGTTACGAGACACAACAACTTCAACCAAAGCTGTATCTGACCATTATTAATCATGAGCGACAAAGGTTTTTACTCACAAGACTACGTCTAAATACCTTACACTATTTGGTAGCATTTCCAGTTGCTGGAACCTGGTTTAAGAACATTCCTCCTTGTTGTTGCGATGGAAAGACATCTCAAAGTACATTACATTTTATGCTTTTTTGCACTCTATATACTGCTCCAAGAAAAAGGTTTTTACGCCCGTTATTCTAGTCTAACAGTATTAGAACTAGCCAGCTTGCTTATTCCCAATTACATGATTTGGGAAAGATGGACGTAATCCAGGCTGTGCAAAATTTTATATATGCTGCTTATGGTGTTCGGAAAATGTATTAACAACGTTTTTAGAAATTTTTTATGATTGTGAAATTTGCATGTTATTTATTTATTTTATGTCTTTTATGGTCTTTTTGCACCGAATAAAGTAAAGTAAAGTAAAGTAATATGCAATTTACTTATTTTACTCATAAGTTTTTCTAATACATGAAACAATGAAGGGAACTGACTTACTATTCCATAATGAGCATTCATATTGTAGTTCATTGAGATCAGTCCCATATCAGCAGCTGTGTTGAAACAGAGTAAGCAGTCACTTGTCACTGTTCCTTGAAGTACATGAATGGGTGCTTGCACTTTTCTTTACTTGTGTTTCATAGTCACTATGAACGAACCTTTACTTTTCAAGGATGTTGATGCAGCCCATGTGTACACTTGGGTTTTCAATAGTGTCAATTGTGACAATGGAGGTAGTTCATTATATTTCTCCTCAGGCATGTTTATCGACCCTCCACTTTTGATGATGAAAGGTATTGAACAACCAGTTATCTTCAGTGTAATTTTCGGACAATGTTTGAATAAGTTGGGTGCTTTTTCTAGCTGACTTTTCTTTTACTAATATTTTCCTTTGCATGCGGCCAGTCCAACATGTGTCCATTTTTCTGAGGCAAATGGCATTGCATGATCATCTTCTTCACTTTCACTTGATGCTGACACTGATGAACACTTCGACAATGATTTAGATGACGATCGACTTCATTTGGTGTTGATTTGTCTCAACTGATATTGTCACTTGACCTTGTGTTTCTTTTAGATGCCAACGTGCTTTCAAAATGACTATTAAATGTCTGATCTCATTGGGTTTTGTGTCCCATTCTCAACTACTCATGCTTACTTCAATATTACTGTTGCTTTTTCACAGCTATCTTCCGAAACCAACATCTTAAAAGAGGGCTGGTCTATCTCTACAATAAAGGTATTACATAATTCTTTCACAATAGGCTTAGTTAATTTGACTGAGATCAGATAGCCGGACTGCACATACAATGATAGCCATTAACACTAAAGGTATTGTGAGTGCAAGTTTCCTGAACACAAATTATATAATAATCACTTATGGCTGCTAACCAGTCCGAGTTAGAGAGTTTTGTTCGAATACCTGCATCATTCCTTTACAGCACCTTAATACATTGACTTGATGTGGAGGTATTGTTAATGCTTCCTCCTATAGAAAACCGTGATGCAGTTTGATGTGCAGTGACCCTCCTTGTATTTCCCTTTTGAACATTATTCTTCATAAGGCTTGGATATAGTATTGGAGACAAGTCAACCCTGGCTGTTCAGGGTAGAATCTCAAAACTGTTCCTTGTCTTGATATTGCTGTTGATAGTAGCGTTCTATAAAAATACCCTAAAGGCATGGCTTTAATATAGCCGTGAATAAAATTCAAACGGTGAAAACATTGTAAAGGAGATCTCACAATGCTAGGATTTTTAAAATTAGCAAACACACAGTCTCCTGGGGGTTCCTTTCCATGTATGCGCAGCCAGGGAGTTCTTCTCAGTTAAGTGCCTCTGACGATAAATCATAAGGCCACTTTGTATTTGTTTTGAGTTAGTAAACAGTGTTGTTTAGAAAGCAGAAAAGTAATCGTTCTTTGAGACAGGTAGAGTTGGAACATCCTTCAAAGTTAACGTTTATACGATGTGCATTTTTGTTTTTCTGCTCTTCTATGGAGGCCTATAGAGTCAATAGCAGATAAGATAATTTAGCCCTTACATTGGTGAATAAATTGACAATGCACAATTGTTAAGTTATTATGTTTTTTTAGATGTTTCCTGACCTACAAGAAGAGCTTTTGGTCCTTAGTTTGACTGTATTATCAGCTGTCTCTGTTTCCACTGTTTTAACTATTGAATTAATTTATCTTTTTTCGTGTCGTACGGGAAATATGTAATTTTTAGATCGCGCTTAGGCGGTGCATGCGCTCTCTCTGCAAGAACTGCTGCGTCCAGTATATGGGCGTTAGCCACCTTCACTCTTGCCATTCCTTCTTTGTTGTGCTTGGCTTAAATGCTTTACTTGAAATGGTGCATTGTGCTGAATGTCCCTCCTTTGTATGCTAAGTTCCCGACAGGGACCTTTCACTAAGAGCACATTTTTATCGGCCATCATACTACGTCACGTTTCCTCCTGTTCCAGCGTGTGTTGGCCCGCCTCCCTCCTCCTATCTGGTTTCGGTTTCCCTTTAATTTGAGCCACAATCCTTTTCTCCTTACGGCTCGGCTCCATGCTTCATGTTTGAAGGTATGTTTTTTAACAGTTGAGTCTTGTTTTTAATGTGTCTCTGATTAAAGTCAAATGGGCAGTAAAGACTCTTTTGGGGTTTTATGCTACACACTCTGCCCAGTGTCAGGCATCCCCCTCAAGCTATTAAAGTAGGGTTCGTACACCACTGCTCCGACATAATCGAAAGACAACATGTATTGCTTTGAAAAACCTCAACTTAGTAAATAAGGGCCAGATGTAGCAAAGGTTTTTACCCATTCTGTGTCTATGGAAAAAGTGTTTGTACATATGGCCCTAAGTGTATTTGACTAAGTATTTGCAGTTTTGAAACAATTCATCTATTTCACTGTCATGTCTTGCTGGCTCAGGTTGTTCTTTAGTACTTCTGCAAGCTAAATGACAATCTATGCCTCAATTTATAATTGAAAAGTCTAATCCCAGGTTTTGCAGCATCATTGTACATTCAATTCTCAGTGGTTTGTGCCATTGCCTTGCAACTAATATCTTGGGTTAAATGTGGCCTGGTGTTTAGTTGTGCTTTCCTGTGACTTAAGCTCCACAGTATGTCATAGTAAACCAGTTTTACTGCTCCTGTGTGAAAGGTCAACAGGCAAACACATAACTATGTTGGAGGCCTAGGCACCCTTTTCACAGAGCCATCCTGTAAATTATGTCACAAATGAGTGCTTGATTTGTGAAACAATGAGCGCCAGCAGTTCTGCTCAGAATCACGCATCCGGTGCAGTTAAATATTGAGCAGCAAAAACCAATGCAGTGTAGTCTTAAAATCACCCGATGCATCTTAAACTACTGCCAGACACACTTACAGCATCCTGCTTTCCTCCTTTGCGCCGGTTTTTCCGTCTTTCTCTTTATCCTCTTTCTGCCTTGTTTGTTTTTCATGGTTAAATGAGTCATGCAGAAAGTTAATTGACGATCCTCCAAAAATGAGTGCTGCCGACAAACACCAGCTTAAATTAAGTGCTGTTTTACAGAGCACAAACTGACAACATTAAACCGTGGAACATTCTGGAATGCTTGTTGTCGGTCATTGTTAGTGATAAAGGACTGAGTGAACAAAATTATTAAAATTAAAATTTTCATGCTCTGAAAGCAAATTCAATAGTGTTGCTTCCCCTTGCATTTTGCATGTAAAGAAAAGTGTGTATGGTGTTCAAAATGTACAATCTAAAAACCTCTCCCCCTCCCACTATTACATCCTCCACAATCTTTGGTGGTTTTTATTTCTGTACAGAGGGTCACTGGGAAATGTTCACCACTTTGGACTTTTCTAAAGGTTTTGCTTATAAAATTAAAACATTTTTTAAAGAAAACTTAACTGGCATATGTGCAAATGTTTATAGATATATGTGAGACTATGGGCCTCATTACAACCCTGGCGGTCAAAGACAGCCAGGGCTGTTTTGGAGATTGTACCGCCAACAGGCTGGCGGTACAATCTTGCAGATTACGACCGTGTCAGAAGTGCCTCCATGGTTGTCCCGGCAGTTTGAATCCTCCAGCGCTGCCCAGGGGATTACGAGTCCCCCTCCCGCCAGCCTGTCCATGGCGGTAGAGACTGCCATGGAAAGGCTGGTAGGAAGGGGAGTCACGGGCCCCTGGGGGCCCCTGCACTGCCCATGCCTTTGGCATTGGCAGTGCAGGGGCCCCCAGGCACAGCCCTCACTGCTTTTCAAGAAGCGCAATGGGTGCAGCTGCACCCGTCGCACGGCTGCAACACCGCCGGCTCCATTAGGAGCCGGCTCCCATGTTGCAGCCGACATCCCCGCCGGCCCAGCGGGGATGTCAAAATGGGGCCAGCTGGAGTGTGGCTGCATTGGCGGCCGCTCAGCGGTACAACCTTGGCGGGCGGCTTCTGTTGTAATGAGGGCCTATGTCCCACTTAATGCAGCTCTAAGTGAGGTGAACATGTATGTTTGATTGGAGAGGTATGTGGTTGTAGAACAACCCAAGTGAGGAAGACTTAGGTGACATATGTGTGGGCCTGCCACATGGAAGGATCCTGTCCAGAGATCTTGTTGTGTGTCTGCATGCAAGTGTTCATGATGCACATGATTTGGTGCAATTCATGCAACACTTTGGTGCAAGAGAGCAGACCTAACTGCTCGCTGTGGACGTGGACTCTGTAAATATCTAAAAAATACATCCTGCGTTAATGCTCAAAATATTTGTTGGATCAGGAGTATGTGAATACATGGTGCATACATATTATTTTAGGAGGACTCTGTTGCATTTGCTTCCATGTCTTCTCCATTTTTGTGGTTTGTCAATTGAGGATGCAGGTGATACAGCTAGAAATCTGTTAAATATTACTACTTCTGGAATTATGCTATTATATGGTACAACATTCAGTTGCCAGTCCCTGATAGCAGTATAGCTAAAGATTCAGATCTGGCCAACTCTTCATACTTGAGTCATCTTGTCCTTTCTGGTAGATCCAACCCTCCACACTCACAATGTACCACTTTTAGTGCCCGCACAATAAGTGCTGAGATGGTGGTTTACTGCACCCCAGCATACACAATAAGGCATTACACAGGATCCTGGGCCATTCATATTTATGAGTTTCACAGTCTGCGACTCACTGTACACTGATGGATTTTGCAGTGCACAAAGGTCTAATTGAAGCAAATGCGAGACCTATTGCGTTGCCAATGCTTGTTGTATCTTCCTGTGCTTTTATGGCTATATCCAGCGGAATAGTGAATGATGATTATGAAAATGAAAAAATATATTTCTAGTTCGAACCAATGTAGTCAAATCACTCAATTTCGTCAACACTGCATCAACAATATTTTTAAAAAAACACTCAAGTGAGAATTAGTTTCTGGCATTAATCCACTAACTGATGGTCTTTCCCTCCCACATCCCATTGCAGAGCTCGTTTTTGGCTATTAGGGGTAGTTTGCTCTTAGGCCTCCATAACTTTTTGTCCACATAAGGTCTCCACACCAAATGTGTGTCCTTTTTTCCAACATCCTGGGGATTCTAAAGGTACCCAGGGTTTGTAGATTCCTTTGGAGAAAATAAGCAAAATAACATTACAATTTGATTTTTGGGGGAAAAACAGGAAAAAAGTACTTCAGGTAAGCGTGTCTAGGGTTTTTCTTCCTAAAAATAGTATCAACACTAAATTCACATTCTTCCCCGCTTTCAAGAAAATGCATACCTGAATCAAAACACCTAGTTCTTAGCAACAGTACCAGGTAGCCAATTTTTGCCATTTTATGTGCTTTCAACCTACTTCCAGTTTGTGGTGGGATCCAATCTGAAACCCATGGGTGATTCAGGACAACTATAGATTTCTGAAAAACAAAATTCTAAATTCAGCAAAGGGTCAAATGTGTACTTCCTTCAAGGTTTCCCCAAAGAAACTATTTGCTGAAATAAAGTAATATTCAAAATGAATAGGAAAAAACTGCCATCTGTGGCAATGTTTTCATCTGTATCATTTTGTCATAATCCCAATTTACAAAGCAATATACCATTATGTCCACTAGGCTCTCTCTGCTACCTCCAGTGTGGCAATATATTTTATACATAATGTGTAGGAGATACTATGTGTGTCAGGCAATATTTTGGCAAGTATATTCATATCCTTGTTATCACATAATTGTTTATGCTTGGATAAAACTTTGATGGAAGCAGGCATTTATTAGCTCAACCACGTTTAAGATTTAGAATTGAGGTGCTCCTTCTTCTATTTCATTGCCCATGTTTAATTAGGTGACAGAGGCTAATATATATGTTTTACCCTAAAGGAAACTCCCTTGCAGTTCACTGTTGTGAATGAGGACACATATATTGGAGATTAAGGTAGTATTAATGTAGCAAACAGGTGTTTTCCAGTGTCATTCCACAACACTCTACTCCAAGCTGTCACTTATACAGTGATGGCTGATAATTCCTGAAAGTGGTGTGGTCTAATATTTGGGAGTAATTCCAGTTAACAAGTAAACAAAGTAACCACACTTTATCTAGAAAGATTAGTTGTGATTCTCCCCTACTAGATCTTTATGAAAAATGGGGTCAAATAGTGTATTTTAAAACATAACTTAAATGTGCAAAAAAGCCAAAGGCCCTAAAAGAACACTTTTGATTGGTGCCTCAATAGAAGGAGCATTTTGTCAGTGACCTGTCACCTGTGAGAGTCCACCTAATGCCCAAGCCTAAGTCACTCTGTGCTGTTTATTTATTTTTAGTTCATGTTCATGAAAACACAACAGTTGTGTTTCCATGACACTGACTGTGTACAGTTCTCTCCCTCTTTATGACAGTAAGAGGATGCTTACCATGCGTTCACTCAATTGATTTTCAAATTATGCCTTGGTGCCCCTATATGTTAAGAATTACTTTCAGCAGAGTGGCAATGCTAGTCCAAGTATTTTACCAATGATACTGCCCATATTCCATGGCTCAACTATATATCAAAATTAACATCTCATATATCAGAGTCAGCATTTTCTCATGGTTTGTTTCCCCCAACCTGACTTACACTCATTCTCTCTCTCTCTCTCTCTCTCTCTCACTGTCCCACAGTTTCACTTACTCATTCCCATTCATACTCTCTCACACGCTGTCACACACAAACGTACACACCACTGATAATCACTAATTTTCACTCACACACTTACAAACACATTTATACACACAATCTTTTGCAGTCGCTGACTCTCACAACTGCTTGTGTAGAGCTGGTCTGCTTTGTGCTACTGGTATGCAATCAATCTACTTTAACAATTAGTGCACAAATCTCTGGGCCATGATCAACAGCACCTGTTGTATCATTGAGAGCTATGCCCCTGACTCACTTGAGCTCCTTCTGAGGCTCACTGATCCTCACACATTCATTCAAACTCACTCATACTCAATGACTCTTTCACATTCACTTCTACTTATTCATGCTTATTCTCACTCACATTTTCTCACGCTGACTTTCAAAGAACACTAACACTCTCCCTCTCACCCTCACTCATTATCCTTCACTCTCAGTCACTCACAAACACTCACACATGTTCAGAGAAACAACACTGGGATATTTATTTGTACTTACCTTGCTTCCTTTTCTGGCAGCTCCTTATTATTTTTCAACAGCAAGGAAAGGATCCAGCCCTAGACATTGGAACCAGCCAGACATGATTGCTTACAAGTAGCCAGACAGAGAGGAAGGGACAGGATTAAAAATGGGAGGACAAACCTCAAACCAGCTTGCAGTTTCTTGATAGGACTCCAAAGACAACCCAGTATGAAGCTGGGACAGTGCTTGCAATGCCTCCCCAACTGATCTTTTTGTATCCTCATTTGTCTCAGGGTGCACTGATGAGCACCTGACAGGCCAGTTTTATGTGCTATGCAATGCTGCCTGTGCTATTTGTTTTTAGTTGCTATTCCATATCTTGAAGAATTATTATCGACTTTCAGCTTCTAAGGTTTGATAGTTTGATGAGGTAAGCTGACTCAATCAGTGAGTTTTCTCCCATGTGACAGCCACAAGTGCATGACTACAGGTCAGAGCCCCCTCATGTCCTGGGCACAAAAGTAATACAGAGCCAGGGGGAGAACAACAGATCAATATGAGTACACATCATGAACACCAGTTTGCTGTATTCTAATGATCAAGCTACCACTACACACTTGGATCACTTGTTATATATGTCGTTTTGATGTGTCCACTGAACTTGGGGTGCTGGCTTCAATTCAAGAATATAATTTTCCTAATATTTGACTTCATATGTTTGTAGGTGCCAAATCGAATCAAATTGGTTGAACAATGGTTTTGCATTCTTTAGTGTGATGCCTTGAATGGATGTAAAACAGGCAAGAACACTTTACTAAGTAAAGCCCCAGTGAAGGCCAGTGACCCACACTGGTTTGGATGAAGGCTGAAACACGTTGGCTAGTTGAAGGCAGATGGATGGTTTGTTACAATGAATTTAACATCCACATTATATGGTTTTAATCATTTCTAGGATAAACCATCATTAAAAATGAAAACCCTAATGGGTATACTCCAAGACATTTTTGACAAAAGTTTGGAACCTTGCTATTATGAAGCATATTTTATATAAACTTCTGCTCAGTGGTTGAGTTCACCAAGGTAGAAATCATCTATCTTGGTGTTAACAGGTCAACAATGATGACGTATGTCGCAATAACAAGTAGTTGAGGTGACCTATTCATATTTTTTTGCATACCTACAGATGTTTTTAAAGTGGCACAATTGTTCACTCCTCCTTTTGACCCTACCACCTTCGGTGTGGTACATTTTGATAGGGAGGCTGTGCTTGGGTCCTTTCATCCTCTCACTCTCCCTTAGTTGACAAATACTGCTTGTGCTGCCTGATGCATGTGCAGTCTGTCTGCTTAACAATATGGATTTGGCCTGTGTGGAGAGAAGTATCTAAAGTACACTCACACGTGAGCAATCCAGAAATCCACCTAAACAGTGATGTGTTTAAAAGAACAATCTGTCGCTAGCGCTTGCCTCTATCCCCTCATATAATGCACCTCTTCCTCCTTTCTCGTGTCATGAGGAGCCTGAAGGGGCCAAGAGGTCTGATCTGTGCACTGGCAGTTTTTATGAAAACACAAAAGTTGTATTTCCATGAATACTGCAAAATAAAATATTGAGCAATGTCAACATATACCCTGGGTGTTATGCGGCGGCTCACAGGTGGGAGGTCTGCCCCCTAATACCTAACTGAAGAGCTGTCACTGCATATCATCTTGATTGCTGTCTTTAAAAAAGAAAGAAGATCATCACATAGTTGATCGAAGAAGCTTAAAGCACTATTGGTTGTTTAAAAAAAATAATAATACAATAATGTAACAGTGTCTGTAGTATGGTGCTCCTACATGGGTTAGAGAGATCCATCTGTTGCAGTGCCATCGCTAGAGGTGGGAAAAATGGGGACCATGTCCTAGTTTTATTTGTCTCAGCCCTACCCTTGGACCCCAGTATAAAAGGTGCTGAATGTGCCAGGAGATGACACAGAAATAACAAACTACATTGCCACACATATTATTTTCTCCAAACACCATTGATTGCAAAGCAGTGTTGTTTGCTTAACATGCATCCTTCCATACTCCGTACTCAGTACGAGATGGCTGTTCCACAGGTTATGATAGGATGCATCCAGGCATGACTCCTTGATGAAAGTGTGACCACAGGAGACGCCCTCCCAAAAGAGAGCATGAGGCAATGGCCTATTTTATTATTAGGTACAGTTTCCTTTATGTATAGCAGTGAGAGAGGTAGGTCCTCTCTTTTGTTCACATAGTGGAACCTTATTAACAGATAGGGACCCATAGTTTAAGCCCTAATGAATGCCCAAGACCTTGTTAGGCTGTTAAAGGGCAGAAGCATGTCGGCAGGACTTTTAGACAGACTACTGGGTCATGATACCCATTGATGTTTGCTGTATACACTTTTTAGTATATTTTTAAATCTTTCCCAGAGTACCACTGAATAAAGGACACTATATGGTCTACTGTAAGGGATTTTTACCATTAATAACTGAATCCCAGAAAATTATCCAGAGAAATGAATCTGTAAGAACTCCCTTGAGCTAGCCCGACTCGAGGTTGAGTCCGCCCCGGTAGTACTATCCTACCAGGGTCGGACAAGGTGGTACATGATGAAGCATGTCACATTATGTGAGTGAGTTCACCTTGTCCAAATCTTAGATTTGCCAGTAGTAAAAGTAGGATAATAGGACCTGGCAAATAAGGATGCACTACTTCTTTACGAGCATTTCAAAACAAAGGCCGGAATGCTGGCACATAAGGCACCAGGTCAGAATGTGATTGGCTTGTGGTATTAGAGGCAGACATGGGTTTCCCTTCACCCCTCTGGAGTAGCCTCACTGTTCCTCCATTTGTGTATAGTGGAGTGACATGAAGTGGAGTGTTGCACAGTTGAGTGGCATGTCACAGAGGGGAGTGGTGTGTCTAAAAGTGGAGTGGCATGTTATAGAGTGGAGTGACATGTCTTAGAGTGTCATACAGTGGACTAGAGTAGTGTAATGTGGTGCTTCATAGAGTGGTGTGACATGTCAGAGAGTTGAGTGTCTTGGCATGGAGTGCCATAAAGTAGAGTCGAGGGTCAAAGAGTGGAGTGACATGTCATAGTGTAGAGTAGTGTGTCATAAAGTGGAGTTACAGGTCATAAAGTGGAATGACATGGAGTGTCACAGAGTGAAGTGGAGTCTTGTAGAGTGGCACAGGATGTTGTAAAGTGTTGCAGAATGGAGTGGCATGTCAAAGAGTGGAGTGATGTGTTATAGAGTGGAGTGTTGTGGAGTGGAGTGGAAGGGTGAGAACTGTTATACAGTAGAGTAGAAATGACTGCCATCGAGTTGAGTATCATGTCATGCAGTGGAGTGGTATGTCATAGAGTGGAATAATGTGTCATACAGTATAGAGGAGTGGTATGTCAAAGAGTGTTGTAGAATGAAATAGAGTGGCATAGAGCGGTGTGTTATACAGTGGAGTGGCATGTTGTAGAGTGGAGTGGAGGGTCATAGAATAAAGTGCTGTGTGGTACAGTTAGGTGGTGTGTCATGCAGTGGTGTGATATGTTGGAGACTACAGTGTTTGGGGCATATTGTAGCACTTTTAGCAACACAAAAGGATGATGGATGGAGTGCTGACACTTTTCAACACTTACCCCTAGTCACAGATCTGGGTGTAATCCATTGTTCCTTTGCTCCTCATGCCACCCCAGTTTTCTCATAGGAACAGTCCAGCCGGAACTACCAGGCCAGGTCCTCCCTGGACCAGAACAAGCATCTTGAGACCAGTTTCAGGGTATCACCCCTCATCAGCCAGGCTAAGTTAAAGCCAGTGGCACAGCGTGCAAGGAACCCATGTCTGGACATACCCTGACCCCTAGTTTAGTGTTATAGAGTGGAGTGGTTTACCATAGAGTGGAGTAGTGTATTGTAGAGTGGAGTGACATAGACTGTTTTAGAGTGAAGTGGTGTGGAGTGTTTTGTAGAGTGGAGTGGCATGCCATGGAGTGTGTTTTGTTACATATGAAATATTGTTTTTTTTTAGTTTCAAAAGTTACCTCAGTACTTTCTAGATAGTTTCATGAAAATATTGCAGTAATCCATATAATTTTTGAAAAATATGTAAATAAATACAACTACTTTCCCCTACCACTGCTGAGTTTGCTAAACTGACACAAGTCTAGAGAAAACATAATAAGCTACATTTCATAGGAACACAAAACAAACAAGAAGTGTGTTCTAAACATTATGAGTGTCTTTTCATTTATCAAGGGCTTTGATTAACCAATAATATTGAGTTTCTTCATCTCCATCTACCAGTATGGGAAGGCATGCTACAGCCCATTATATCACTATGTTTTTGTCTTTTATAACTTGAAAACTACTGAAGCAATTCTGATCAAATAACAAAAAGGACCCTTCCCACACCATAATGTATATTCCTGCCAAATTTAATGTAAATCCCTGCAGTCACTTTGTCACTACAGGGAGTGCAGAATTATTAGGCAAATTAGTATTTTGACCACATCATCCTCTTTATGCATGTTGTCTTACTCCGAACTGTATAGGCTCGAAAGCCTACTACCAATTAAGCATATAAGGTGATGTGCATCTCTGTAATGAGAAGGGGTGTGGTCTAATGACATCAACACCCTATATCAGGTGTGCATAATTATTAGGCAACTTCCTTTCCTTTGGCAAAATGGGTCAAAAGAAGGACTTGACAGGCTCAGAAAAGTCAAAAATAGTGAGATATCTTGCAGAGGGATGCAGCACTCTTAAAATTGCAAAGCTTCTGAAGCGTGATCATCGAACAATCAAGCGTTTCATTCAAAATAGTCAACAGGGTCGCAAGAAGCATGTGGAAAAACCAAGGCGCAAAATAACTGCCCATGAACTGAGAAAAGTCAAGCGTGCAGCTGCCACGATGCCACTTGCCACCAGTTTGGCCATATTTCAGAGCTGCAACATCACTGGAGTGCCCAAAAGCACAAGGTGTGCAATACTCAGAGACATGGCCAAGGTAAGAAAGGCTGAAAGACGACCACCACTGAACAAGACACACAAGCTGAAACGTCAAGACTGGGCCAAGAAATATCTCAAGACTGATTTTTCTAAGGTTTTATGGACTGATGAAATGAGAGTGAGTCTTGATGGGCCAGATGGATGGGCCCGTGGCTGGATTGGTAAAGGGCAGAGAGCTCCAGTCCGACTCAGACGCCAGCAAGGTGGAGGTGGAGTACTGGTTTGGGCTGGTATCATCAAAGATGAGCTTGTGGGGCCTTTTCGGGTTGAGGATGGAGTCACGCTCAACTCCCAGTCCTACTGCCAGTTCCTGGAAGACACCTTCTTCAAGCAGTGGTACAGGAAGAAGTCTGCATCCTTCAAGAAAAACATGATTCTCATGCAGGACAATGCTCCATCACACGCGTCCAAGTACTCCACAGCGTGGCTGGCAAGAAAGGGTATAAAAGAAGGAAATCTAATGACATGGCCTCCTTGTTCACCTGATCTGAACCCCATTGAGAACCTGTGGTCCATCATCAAATGTGAGATTTACAAGGAGGGAAAACAGTACACCTCTCTGAACAGTGTCTGGGAGGCTGTGGTTGCTGCTGCACGCAATGTTGATGGTGAACAGATCAAAACACTGACAGAATCCATGGATGGCAGGCTTTTGAGTGTCCTTGCAAAGAAAGGTGGCTATATTGGTCACTGATTTGTTTTTGTTTTGTTTTTGAATGTCAGAAATGTATATTTGTGAATGTTGAGATGTTATATTGGTTTCACTGGTAATAATAAATAATTGAAATGGGTATATATATTATTCTTTGTTAAGTTGCCTAATAATTATGCACAGTAATAGTCACCTGCACACACAGATATCCCCCTAACATAGCTAAAACTAAAAACAAACTAAAAACTACTTCCCAAAATATTCAGCTTTGATATTAATGAGTTTTTTGGGTTCATTGAGAACATGGTTGTTGTTCAATAATAAAATTAATCCTCAAAAATACAACTTGCCTAATAATTCTGCACTCCCTGTATGTCTGAATAAAGAGTCTATGAAAAAAGCATTGGCAAAGTTTTGTGGAGATTGATCTATCTATCTATCACCATTTATAGTTAGAGTCACCTCAAGAAACTATGATTCGTGCACTAATGCCCTCTGCTTTACAGGTCCCGCTGTCAAAAACCGAAGTGTTTGCTGTGGTTTGGCTGCAAATGCAGAGCTGTAGCCAAGTTGCAACAAACAGCTATGTCCCGGGGTGGGCAACCCAGGACATAGCAAGAGGCGGCCTAGGGGTGCCGGTCCCCAGGGCTATCTGAGGCTCCTCGAAGCCCCCCCCCCCCCTCCAACAAGGACATAGCCCCAGGGTGGTGGTCCCCGAGGCTTTCTTTTTAAAAATATTTGTCCTGGTGAGGTGGTGGTCCCCAGCGCAGCAGGAGAGACCAGGAGGTCCCACGCATATCAATTTCTAGCCCCAGGGAGGTGGTGGTCCCCGGTGCAGTGGGACGGTCAGAAGGGGTTCTGGGGTTGGCTGCAGGGCCTGTCCACAGGCTAGGCCCTGTGACCAACCCCTGCCGTTCTTGGCCAAAGGCTGTGTGCGGCACAGGGTTGAGTGGTTATCAGGGGTTAGCTACACTGCTAATTATTACCCCAGACATTACAGCACTCATGACATTTTCTATAACGTAATTATTAACGATATAAATGGAACATTAGCAGTCAAATTATTGGAAAAAAAACTGTGCATGGCGGGACTGCATGTTATAGTTACCTTAGGGCGCAAATTATATTTACTTGAAATAACTAACTACAACTGCTGAATTTCTGTGGTTGTGTACAAGTAAATTCAGAACCTAACTATAATGTCCCTGTAACCTTTGTTTTTTCAGTGTTTCAGTGAATTATATATATATATATATATATATATATATATATATATATATATATATCAGTCAGTTCAGCTGCTGTATTTACATTTTTGGGTGATTCGTCAAGTGGGGGTTGAGAAAGTGAGGGGCTTCCAAAATGCATTTTCCATATGCATTTTCCCATAGGTTCTTTAGTCACATCTACAGCCCAAACCGCTAAATGGAATTACAACAAATTTGGCAGGAAGATAGTTCTTGGTGCGCAGATCATGTTGTTTGTTATTTCGTGTAAATCTATTGAGTAGTTTAGACGTTATAAAAGGAAAAAGAAATATTCTGAGAAAACAGGGCTGATTGCAAAGGTCCATAATTTCTTGCCCCCATTTTTCACTTTTTGATGGTGTTTTCCTGACTCTGATGGGGCCATGGGTACTGCTAACCACTCCCAGGGCCTGTGCTCTGTGTAAAATGAGTATTCAAATTAGGCTAATTATAATTGGCTATATCAACCTACCTATAAGTCTCTAGTATATGGTAGGTTTAGGGACCCCAGCATAGGTAGAGCACCCATAGGTGCACTACTGAGGTGCCCAGTGTCATTTTAAAGGCAGGCCTGCCTTGCTGGCTTCTTTTAAATTAAAGTTATATGCAAATTCGACTTTGGAATTAAAGGTCCTTCCAAAGTCTTAAACTATCTTATTTTTACCTATAAGTCACCCCTAGGGTGTGCTCTATGTGTCCCTGGGGTTGGGTGCCATGCAACTATAAACAGGGACCTTATTAAAATTGTTTTATAGCCCTGGTGAGGTAAAACAGCCAAATTGTTTTTTCTCTCACTGTAGTGAATGGCCTCCATAGGCTAACATGGGGAGATTTTATTTTAATTATCAAAGTCCCAATAAGAGACAGATACCTTGAGTTTGGTATCAAATTAATTGTTCTAATAAATCCCACAGCTTGCGATTGTTGAATTTAATATAACTAGTGCAGGTAAAGAGTTTTAAAACTCTTCCTAAAAGTTGCCTGTAGTGCCCTTATCTGAGTGGCCAGCCTCTAGCAGCTTGGCCCGGATGCCTTGATGAGGTGTGAAGTGGCCTGGGCTGAATACAAAGGATGTGCCTGGGAGAGGAGATCTGCCTCAGTAGATAGTGAAACAGGATGGGGGAGAGCAGCCAAACTGGTCTTTAAAGGCAGAGAAGAACATATAGAGAAGCTCAGGGCCTCTCTCACATCCTGCAACCCCAGACAATTAGGTGCCCTCTTGTTTAGATTAGGAGATGGCAGGAGACTGGTATGTTTAGGATTTTTAGCCACACCAGTGGGTGGGCTCATCCAGATATAAGCTCTAAAAATCACATTCAGCCATGTTGGATTTTTGAAGAATGCTGCTCCCTGGGATTGATTTGTGCCACACTTCCCAGGAAGTGGTCATCAAAGGGGAAAGGAGTCTGCCTGTGATGGGATAACCATAGCCCCCCCTGCTTTCTACCCAGGAGCAAGAATAATTATGGCAGAGCTGCACCCAGACCTCAGATTCCTACAAGGAAGACAAAGAAGAAGAAAGACTGCCCTGCTGGACCCCTGACCTGCACCTAAACACTGCACCTTGAAGGACTGCACCAGCTGCACACTTGGACTTCACCAATAAAAGGACTTTGCCTCTATTCTACTGCTTTAAGAATGGACTCCCTGTTTGCTACAGGAATAATGGAGCTGCCCAGTGTCCCCTGCATCAAGTCCTGCAAGCAGAGCCCAGCTGACCAGCGCCCAGTGGCCATTTGAGGATTCTAATCAGGGGCTTTCTGAGAATTGTAGCCTGAACTCCCAAGAAGTAACTCAGAGGTTTTGGAACGTTGGATCAAGTTGTGGACACTTCAAAGACCCAAAAAGGACCTCTGGAAGAAAATCCAGACGTTTGGAGACATTTGGAGCAATTCTATAAATTGAAGAGGTGCATTGTGGGAGTTGCAGTCCCAGACCCCAAGAGGCAAACCAAAGCCTCTGAACCCTTGGCTGGCGGTGTGGAACACTTTCCTAAATGAAGAAACACTTCTGAAAGTAAGTGTGACAGTGTTACCTCATGGGTGGCCTGAACTCTGAACTTTGTTCCTTTCAGGTGTGACCTCTTTTTAACCCTTTGAGCGCTAGTTGCTTCTATGCGATACAAAACATTAAGGCCCTCATTACAACCCTGGTTGTTGGTGATAAAGTGGTGGTAATACTGCCAACAGGCTGGTGGCAAATACCACCAAATTATGACCATGGCGGAAACAGCTCAGACAGACAGCCACTTTAGCACACCGACTGCCAGGGCGGAATCAACAGGCACCATGGTGGTAACCGCCTACAGCCAGACGGAAGCGAATGTTCCGCCCACTGTATTATGACAGTCCAATCCGCCACCTTTTCTGGGGCGGTACCAATGACATCAAAAGCCTGGCAGAAACAGATCTCCGAAGTCAAAGGACTCACCTTGGAGACTCAGGGAAGAACCACACCGCCATGGAGCCCGAGCTGCACATATTCCCAATGTTATTTTACGTCCTACTCTACCACAAACACCAAAGACGGCGAAGATGACCATGGTGAGTACAGCCACCTAGCACACATGGGAGGGAGGAAAAGGAGAGTGACACACACAGGCAACACCCAACATCCCCACCCCCATACACACAAGCAGATGAAGTAACACAACATATCTACCCCATACCTCCAGGAATAATGCAAGGACAACACCAATAGATCAAAGTGAGTGTAATAAGAAAAATATAGCAGCAATACGTGTATCCAAATCAAAAAGTATATACATATTTACAAATGAAGGGACACTGCCCAGTCCTCAATGTTTGTGGGCCACAGGGCTATAAAACAAAGTCCAAGGTCCCACTTGACTCATGCAACAACACGGAGAGAACACTGCAGGGGCATCAGTCAGAAAATAGGCAGACATGTCAGGCGTACGGGGAACGGGGGACACCTCAGCCAGCAGATGGAACAACACCACTGGTCCTGGAGGGGGCAACATGCCCATTACTTTGTCCTGGGGAGTGCAAGGCCACAGTCTCTCAAGTGGGTGACTTGCCTACTGGTTCTGGAGGGGGCAACATGCCCATTGCTTTGTCCTGGGGAGTGCAAGGTCACAGTCTCTGGTGTGGGTGACTTGCCCACTGGTTCTGGAGGGAGCAACATGCCCATTGCTTTGTCCTGGGAGTGCAAGGCCACAGTCTCTCAAGTGGGTGACTTGCTCACAGGTTCTGGAGGGGGCATTGTGCCCAGTGAGCTTCATCCTGGGGAGGATGGGGTGAGTGGATGGCTTCTCCACTGGTTCTGGAGGGGGCACCGTGCCCAGTGAGCGTCATCCTGGGGAGGATGGGGTGAGTGTATGGCTTCTCCACTGGTTCTGGAGGGGGCATCGTGCCCTGTGATCTTCATCCTGGGGAGGATGGGGTGAGTGGGTGCCATACCCACTGGTTCTGGAGGGGGCATTGTGCCCAGTGATGCAGATCTTGGGGAGTGCAGGGCCACAGTCTCTCAGCTGGGTGTCAATCCCACAGGATTTGCAGGGAGCAGGCCGGACAACAGCCCATGGAGGCAGGACTACACAATGTCTGTCGGTGGTGATGGCTGTTCTGTGGTGGTACTGGTGGTGCTGCTGCTGGTGGTAGTTGTGGGGGGAGGCCCCAGCCCATCCCCTGCAGCTTTGGATGGCTGCCCACTGCTGGTGGTGGTGCTGCTGCTGCTGGTAGTGATGGGGGAAGCTCCAGCCCATCCCCTGAAGCCTCGGGCGGCTGCCCACTGGTGCTGCTGCCACTGGTGGTGGTGCTGGTGGCGGTGCTGCTGGCGGAGCTGGTGGTGGTGGTGAGGGGAAGCTCCAGCCCATCCCCTGCAGCCTTGGACGGCTGCCCACTGCTGATGGTGGTGGTGCTGCTGCTGGTAGTGGTGCGGGGAAGCTCAAGCCCATCCCCTGCAGCCTCAGACGGCTACCCACTGGTACTGCTGCTGCTGGTGATGGTGCTGGTGCAGCACTTGGGGCAGGCACCTCTTCTGTCTGGCTTCCTGGTGCCCGGGATCCTTTCCCACCTGGAGTTGCTGGGGACACTACTGGGCCCGTGGACTGGGTGGCTGAGGTGCTTGCCTGGGTCTTGACCACCCTGGCCTGACATGAAGGACAGGGGGGAGGAGGGGGAGTGAAGAGGTCAACAGTGGAGAGGAAAAGCTTCTTTGGGACATTGGGGTGGGAAGAGGGAGAAGGTATGGGAGTGGAGAAAGAGGGATTGGTTGTAAGAGGTGTCTGTCTGCTGTGTTTGGGTGTAGGTGCATGGGATGGATGCTGTTGTGAGGTGGATGGCTGTTGGCTGTCTGAGTGCTTGTGTTTGTGTACCTTGGGGGGGAACAGACACAGTGGGAGAGGACACAGGGGACGTGTGCATGGCTGTTGGGGTTGTGACTGCAAGTGAGGTGTGTGTTCTGATAGGTCTGCTAGTGATGGAGGTAGTGGATGAGCATGTGGTGCATGCAGGTGCGAGTGTAGATGCAACTGGGAGGGTGGTGGACAACGAGGAGGAGGGGGACACAGTGGAGGCAGTGGATGTTGGTATGTCTGCATCTGGATGGTGTTTGTGTGAATGCCTGTGGGATGAAGTGTTGTGCTTGTGTTTGCCTGTGCCACTCTTGTGTGTTGTCCTGTGTGCATGCTCGTCTGCCTGTGTGCCTGGGATAATTTGGGGTTGAGGGGAATGGGATTAGGTAGAGGAAGTTGGAGGAGGGTGGGTGGAAACAGGGACAATGGCTGCCATCAGAGAGGAGGCCAGAGTCTGGATTGATCTCTGTTGGGCCGCCAAGCCAGTGTGAATGCCCTCCAGAAATGCATTGGACTGTTGCATTTGGGCTGCCAGCCCCTGCATGGCATTCACAATGGTTGACTGCCCAACAGAGATGGATTGCAGGAGGTCAATAGCCTCCTCACTCAGGGCAGCAGGGCTCACAGGGGCAGGGACTGAGGTGCCTTGGGCGAAGGAGATACCCACCCTCCTGGGTGAGCGGGCAAGGGGAACACGCTGAGGGGCTGCTGGGAGGGCGGTGCTGGTACAGGGAGTGGCAGCTGTAACTGTAGCTGGGGTGGGCACAGAGGTGTCCGTCACCACCGGGGAGCTTCCATCGGAGGAGGTATACGTGTCAGAACTGTCCTCTCCAGTCTCCGCTGTGGTACTCCCCTCGCCCTCCGTCCCACTGGTGCCCTCACCGTCGGTGGACTCTGGCTCCTGTGGGATGCAGCTCCCTCCGTCGCCAGTGCCTCTGCTCCTCCACCAGATGATGCTAATGCACATAAGGACAGGGTGACAAAACACAAAAAGGGGGGGAGAGACAAAGGATACACTTGGTCAATGGTTGCACCAACACCACCATTGGCGTACACAACACACACACAGGGAACAGTCCTATGTACTAGGCAATGCACTACCAGTTACAATGCTAGTCACCAGGGCATGGGGAGGGACACATACTGTCAACTGCAGCATACTTGGGACCCACACACACCTGCCCAGTAGTAGATGCCTAATAGCTAGGTTTGAGGAATTTCACATCATAACCGTGCCCAACATGGGACCTACTCTGCAATGTCAGGCCTAGCCTAGGGGCACCCACAGGCACACATCCCCCACCCGGATACCACCCCACCAGGCGTATGTAGTAATGAAGGACACTGTACTCATCCCCTTATTGCTGCTGTGATGCCCCCAAGTGCCCATCCAGCTCCGGAAGGGCCACCGCCAGTATGTGGACCATCATGGAGGTCAGGGTTCGACAGGCAACCCTTCCTCGTTGTGAGGCCATCCCCAGCTGCGCCTCCGCCGTCTTCCGTTCCCAGCGTCTCAGGTCCTCCCACCTTTTCTGACAGTGGGTGCTCCACCTGCCGTAGACCCCCAGGGTCTGCACGTCCTTGGCAATGGCACGCCATATATCCTTCTTTTGATGGGTGCTGACCTGCAGAGGAAATATACATAGGGAAAGGTATTAGTCAGACCGTCCTGCCTGTTACACTCATGGCCCACCATACCCCTTCCCGTCTCCATTTGCACAGACATGGCCCAGCATACATGCTGCAAGCTGCCCAGGACCCAGCCACCAACCCCTCCTACACAAGGCCTTCACACACACCACTCCATGCATTCATGCCCCATGCATCATACTCACAGTGTACTCACCTGTTGGTCTGGAGGCCCATACAGCAGTCGGTACTGGGGTAGGACCCCAACCACCAGTCTCTCCAACTCCGCCGAGGTGAAGGCCGGAGCCCTTTCCCCAGTAACACAAGCCATGGTAGGTTCCAGACACAGGTCACAGCAGCACCTGCAGTGTAGTTCCTCTCCTGTTAAAAGTCAGGTAGCAAGTGAGTGAACAGATACAAAATGGCAGTGACGTCCGCGGTGGTGCAAACAGTCACCGCCGGCGTACATCACCATTGGCCACTGTACCCCATAGGGCCCAATGATAACAAATGAGGAGTTGCACAGCGGTTCCCGACCGTGTCCCGCAACAGCGCACAACGTCAGCGGAATTACCTCACTTCCACCTGTCCCTCCATACAGGACAGGCAGACGCCACTTCGGGGGGAGGGTCAGGGCATGGATCCTAACTGCGTCACAGTGCACTTTATCACAATCTGAACATATGCCACCAATAACTTGTAAAAATCACAATATGCAAAACAAAATGGTGTTGTGGGTATGTTACCCAGGTTAAATAGGATTGAAAGTCTATGGGCAAAGTATAGAAAATATATGTTGACACCATTTGTTTTGTTTTGTCGGCAGAGGCTCTCTTCCTTAGCCTCACATTTACAGATGCCTTAAAAAAATGCTTTCAGCAACCTATTAAAAATGACTGGCTGATTGGCCCCAAAACCCCCAACATAATTTGCAGCAGATAAAACCTTTGCTTTATAGTAAACATCTCCTTAATGGGTCGACTACCAAGACTACTAGAAAATCTGAACATGCCCCCACAGACTCTTTCATCTTAAACCGGGTATTATGGATGTCATCAGCCCAAGAGCCATTTCTTTTAATCAAGACATTCAATTACCAAAAGGACTTAACCTTAGCTACCTGAATGATTTTGAGATAGATAGATCGTACATTCCTAGGGGTTTTCCCACAGGGCATTATAAATGTCTTGACAAAAAGGACCACGTCTTCTGCATAAAGGAGCAGGGTACCGAACGGCTGGCGACAATCACCGCATCAGCCTGCAGGGAGCATAAAATGTCATTGATCCCATTTATAAATAAAGAACATAAAAAGGGGGCCAATGAACACCACTGTTGTGCGCCTCGCCTAATTCTGAAAGAAGGTGACAGTTCACCATCAGGGCCAAATCACACTTTAGCTGAGAGATTCTCATAAAGCTGTGCGAGAAGGCAGACAATATCTGTGGGATCCCCATAGGAAAGCAAGGTACGCAACAGTATAGAGAGGTCCACTAGATCAAATGCACTAGTGAGGTCTGTAGAACACAGATAAAGCAATCCTAACTTAGATCTTTTATACTTCTCAATTAAGAGTTCAAGGTTTAGACCTTGCTAAACTGTCCCATGCTCCTTCCTGAATCCATACTTGGCCTCAGAGAGAATGGAATTGTCAGTTGCTGAATCCTCTAGTCTCTTAAGGATGACCCTGCCCAGGAGTTTTGCAGAAGAATCCAAGAAAGTGACGGGAAAGTAGCATTTTGTGTCTGCTTTATCACCTTTCTTATATATGGCACTATGACAGACTTAGCCCAAGAAGAAGGAATAATACCCTTTGATGCTGCATTAAAAACACAGATTGGGGCCCACTACTCTCCCATGCCTATAAAGGCATCTACAGGAACACCATCAGGTCTGGGGTTTTACCGGGGCCACACGAGAAGGAAGATATGTTGAATAGTCTTTCTTATCGTAGCAAGTGACTGCCAAACAGAATCCAAACCATAATAAGTAAAGGGACTGAGGCACTAAAGTGGGTGGCCCTGCCCTGCCAATTCCCGCCTCTGACGGGCGCAGGATCGGCCCGCCCTTGGCCTGGGCTTTGCCTAGGCATGGCCCATGCACATCCTGCACCACAAGGACAGAGGCAGCACTATGGTCACAGCTCCTTCTCCCTGCAGTAGCTTGCCTCCTAGTGGAATGGTCCCTGGGACAGAGAGTCCCTTGAAAGCAGGCATATGCAGGCAGAATGTTTTCTGGATGTCCTGTGGCATGGGGAAAGAGGCAGCGCTATAAGCATGATGACAGCTCCTTGCCCCTGCAGCAGCTGGTGTGTGCCTCCTGGCGCGATGGTCCCTGGGTCAGTGAGTCTCTTGAAATACAGACAAATACAGGCAGAGTGCTTCTTGGATGTCCTGTGTTGCCGGGAGAGAGGCAGCGCTAAAAGCATGATGACAGCTCCTCCCCCTTGCACCAACTGGTGCGTACCTCCTGGCACGATGGTCCCAGGGACAGCAAGTCCCTTGAAATGCATGCAAAAGGAGGCAGAGTGCTTTCTGGCTATCCCACACTGTGGGAAGAGAGACAGCTCTATAAGCACAATGACAGCTCACTGCAGCAGCTGGTGTGCTTCGATGTTGCCTGGGATAGCGAGTCCCTTGAAATCCAGACAAATGCAGGCAGAGTGCTCCCTGGATGTCACTGTCTTTAAATTGCCTAGTTCGCTTGGCGCATGTCAATACCTACAGCTTCTTCACTGTCCTTTTTGGGCACTGTAGCTATGGGAGAAACCCATGGTGTTGGACCAGTAGAACGCTCAATGATGTCATGCTTAAGTAATGATTTGAGTTCCTTTTTCAACAAGTTTTTGTAAATGAAATGCAATTTTTCGATGTCTTTGAGCAACAGGATAGACATCCTCATCAATATGCAATATGCTTTCTCTTGAGAAAGCAGGAAAGGTTAGGGGGGGGAAGGACTCTGCCGGCAACATCGCTATTGAGTAAGACTAAGAAAGGAAACCCTTGTGTAATAACAGAAATTGATTTAATTACCCCTACAACTCCAGAGAGTCCACCCGGCAGTAACCCCCATACACCAAGTGGGATCCCCTGTAGATATGGATGGCTTTGGAGAGTCCCTAACAGGAATCAAGAAGATCAAGAGTAAATGTCTTTCTAAACCCCAAAAAACATAACAAACTATAAGGAAACAGCCAAAAGACCGTAAAAATTCAGATCCAATTAAAACTTGTTTTTTACAAATTGAAGATCAACTTAGAGACATTAAACAGCTGTGCTCATCGGTTCTGGAGAGAGTGGCCATTCTCGAGCAGAAGGTTGAATCTATAACAAATATAAAACCCTTTCCACCGAGGGCAGAATCTCAGAACATTCATTCTATTCCTGAATGTTTACCAGCTCCACCTATTTATCACCATCAGAACTTTAGAATACCTCCTGCCCAGAACCCAACCCAAAAGCCCCTGAATATAGAGGCTTCACAGGATTCTACAAACCTACAGTCTCAGTGGGATACAAACAAACGGGAAGGCCTGTTGGGCCAGAAGACTATAAGTACTAAGGCAGCCTGCCCAAGGATACCATTGGCATGTGCCCCCTATATTTTAATCTTGGAAAATGCCCCCATACTGGAAAGCAGCCACCCGAGTCCCACATGTCACTGCTGACTCATTGGGTAGGAAAACACACGGGAGGGCGGGTTGATTTCCACAGGGACATTCTAACTGTAAGAAGGGTACCTTGGCTTGGCTCATCCCCTAAAACATCACCTGGGGACTGTATTATAATAAACTTTAGGACCCCCTGGACTGTTAATGCTTTGTATCACCACCTCTCAACTATGAGATAATCTGTAGGGTCTATAAGAGTCCAATGTCTGACCAAGTTTATCCCTCCGTTATCAAACCCATGTTATTCTGATCCAACCTACTCTGGGAATCAGAATCCCAGCAACCTTGGTCTCTCTAACCCACTTGACATTGCTTTGACACTGTCTAATAGGTATGAGACCCTGACCTCACTAGAGCAGTTAGATTGACCATTAGTAACTGAGCCATCCTTGCAAGGCCCTCTGGAGACAAACACACTCCCACAGTCCCCCTTAGAATTTAAAGGAGTCCCTGATATATATGATACACGGGGTATGACACCCCTAGGGATTATTTCATGGAATGTTGCAGGTCTAAAAACAAAAATTGGAAACCCTTATTGGATAGAATTAGTGATGGGAAACCTTATTATTTGTTGTCAGGAGACCTGGCTCACAGAATCACCACATATTAATGGTTATACCACATATTGTGTTCCTGCGACCAAGGCCCCCGCAGGTAGAGCTAAGGGTGGTCTGGCCACCTTCTTATCTGTGGAGGCTGGAGGGATGGAAGCACGTGTTGTGGGTATATCCCCTTTTGTTCTGGCCCTATCTCTGAAATTAGCAGAGCCATTCGATATATTATTGATCAATTATTATAACAACACCTTTGATAATTCGGATATTAGCGTGGCCAGTAGTTTGGAGACCTTAATACATAAGGTAACAATCTCCAGTGAAAAGGACCTAAGAATAGTCTGGGTTGGTGATTTTAATGCCCATCTGTGCGAGCCAGAGTTCTTTGACTGTTGTGGACTCCTGGACGAGAATGACAATCCCATTCAACACTTTAAACACTCCCCGTATGGGAACGCCCTTAACTCTTTGATAACAGTAAATTCTCTTTTGTGTCCCACACCAGCTATTAGAGGGATACCAACATTTGTAAGGGGGGGCACTCATACCACTATTGACTATATTATTTACTCCAGAGAATTGTCCCCTGTTATAGGACAATTCAGGGTTTCCCCGACCTGTTTTAGTGACCATAACCCCTTGTCCATTGTGATTAATTTAGATCTGACAAGTGACTCAAGAAGAGGGAAGCGATACCCTGCTATGAAGCTCTCATCCCAAAAAGGGCTTACAATTAAATGGGGGAAGATAAACAGTAATATTTTTTTTAGAGATTTATTTCTGAATAAATGGCCAGATGTTATGACATCCCTGGATGAAGATAAGGCCCCTCATGAAATTATTCGTGCATTCTCCTCTCTGACAAAATATATGGCGGAGAAATTACAGCGTCTACGAGCTAATAAAGTCCATGGTCCAAGATGCTTTAACCACGCATGTACCACATCCTTAAGCAAGCTAAAAAAAACAATCAATGCATTTCACAAAGATCGACAAGCAATTAAGATTGCCAGGAAAAACTATAAAGAAGTTCTTGCCAAAAGGAAAGTTGAACTAAGTGAATCTGCGTGGGAGGAATTGATGGCTGCAAGCAAAATCAAAGATACAACTGCATTTTGGCATGTGGTTAACTCTTTACTATTGAGCGATAAGTATGAGACGCCCATGGACACTGTCATTCCAGCCAAGACTTGGGTGGACTATTTTAAAAAAACTTTCGCCTTAGAGACAAATATCCAATCAGAAATGCTAAATTGTTTGAAGCCTGCGGGAAATGATCAGCTAAGTTTGGCTTTTAGTAAAATTATAAGCGTGGATGATGTTAAACAAGCAATTCAAGATAGTCCATCTGAGAAAGCCCCTGGCCCAGATAGAATTTCTGCTGACTTATATAAAACACTTCCAGATTTCTGGGGACCACTGCTAACCAATGTCATGAGATCGGCTGTGGTAGGCCCTCTAGTAGACTCTTGGAAAGAAGCGATCATCGTCCCGATTTTTAAGAAGGGAGACAGGGCAGACCCCCTGTGCTATCGCCCAATCTCTTTGCTGGATAGCTCAGTTAAAATTCTAGGCCGAGTGATTTTAAATAAGTTAGAAGAATGGGCGACTGATTCTCACTCCCTCTCAGAAATACAATTTGGCTTTCGCCCAGGGGTGGGCACAGTCGAACAAACTCTTAATCTGACACTTATAGTCCAGAAATATACTAAAGCCAAAAGGGGCCGTATACACCTAGCATTTATGGATCTCTCCTGCGCCTTTGATACAGTTAGCAGGGAGAAACTGTGGAAGGTAATGCTGGGTATGGGCGTGGATAAAGACATAGTTATATTACTTAGTAAACTTCATGCCTGCACAGAGGCTCGGGTCTGTTACTCCCGGGAGGGAGGCCTGACAGAGAAATTCCCCTCTCAAAAAGGGGTCAGACAGGGTTGTGTTCTTGCCCCCTTTCTTTTTCTCCTGTATATAAATGGGCTGGAGAAATTCCTTTGTGAATTAGGGAAAGATTCCCCAGTTACCAATAATTCTCCAATCCCTGTACTCTTATATGCGGATGATGCAGTACTAATTTCAAGGACAGCAAATGGCCTTCAGATCTTATTGGATGCTTTTAATACTTTTATGTGGAACCTTGGTCTTAAAATTAACAGAACTAAGTCATTTGTTATGAAGTCCGGTCCTAAATTAGCAAAAACGAAAAAATTTACTCTAGATGGGCACGAGATACTTAAGGTCCCGCATTTTACGTATCTGGGGGTCCCCATTGATGTAGATTTTAACTGGAAGTTTTTAGTTAATATACGCTCAATACAACTCCAAAAAACCATTGAAGCTGTTTTTAGATTTGCAAGAAGACTCCGGCATAAACCTGTTAAGGAAATGATGACTGTCTTCACTTCTAAGTGTCTCTCTGTCGCGACATTTGGAGCTGGGGTTTGGGGGCTTGCAGACTGTACAGGACTCCAGACTATAGAAAATAAATTTCTAAGAAGGCTACTATCAGTCCCTCAATCTACATCAGTAAAGTTCTGTCATAAAGAAGTAGGTTTGAGATACATATCTAGCTATATAAAACTTCAACCTCTCATTCTGTGGGTGAAAATCTGGACTAAGCCTGAAGCGCTTCTATGTAGAAAGGTGATACAGGACTGTCTCCTTCTGTCACGATTTCTAGATATACCCTGGCTTAGATATGTTTATCTCTCTCTCCTATCATTAGGATTAGGAGATTTTTTCCTCAAACCAGATACTTTAACAAGACAGGACATTAAGAAGGTTAAAGACATATTCTGGCAGAAAAATCAAGATATGGACACAGCCTCTAGTTCAATGAGACTATGGACGAGTTACGAGACACAACAACTTCAACCAAAGCTGTATCTGACCATTATTAATCATGAGCGACAAAGGTTTTTACTCACAAGACTACGTCTAAATACCTTACACTATTTGGTAGCATTTCCAGTTGCTGGAACCTGGTTTAAGAACATTCCTCCTTGTTGTTGCGATGGAAAGACATCTCAAAGTACATTACATTTTATGCTTTTTTGCACTCTATATACTGCTCCAAGAAAAAGGTTTTTACGCCCGTTATTCTAGTCTAACAGTATTAGAACTAGCCAGCTTGCTTATTCCCAATTACATGATTTGGGAAACATGGACGTAATCCAGGCTGTGCAAAATTTTATATATGCTGCTTATGGTGTTCGGAAAATGTATTAACAACGTTTTTAGAAATTTTTTATGATTGTGAAATTTGCATGTTATTTATTTATTTTATGTCTTTTATGGTCTTTTTGCACCGAATAAAGTAAAGTAAAGTAAAGTAATATGCAATTTACTTATTTTACTCATAAGTTTTTCTAATACATGAAACAATGAAGGGAACTGACTTACTATTCCATAATGAGCATTCATATTGTAGTTCATTGAGATCAGTCCCATATCAGCAGCTGTGTTGAAACAGAGTAAGCAGTCACTTGTCACTGTTCCTTGAAGTACATGAATGGGTGCTTGCACTTTTCTTTACTTGTGTTTCATAGTCACTATGAACGAACCTTTACTTTTCAAGGATGTTGATGCAGCCCATGTGTACACTTGGGTTTTCAATAGTGTCAATTGTGACAATGGAGGTAGTTCATTATATTTCTCCTCAGGCATGTTTATCGACCCTCCACTTTTGATGATGAAAGGTATTGAACAACCAGTTATCTTCAGTGTAATTTTCGGACAATGTTTGAATAAGTTGGGTGCTTTTTCTAGCTGACTTTTCTTTTACTAATATTTTCCTTTGCATGCGGCCAGTCCAACATGTGTCCATTTTTCTGAGGCAAATGGCATTGCATGATCATCTTCTTCACTTTCACTTGATGCTGACACTGATGAACACTTCGACAATGATTTAGATGACGATCGACTTCATTTGGTGTTGATTTGTCTCAACTGATATTGTCACTTGACCTTGTGTTTCTTTTAGATGCCAACGTGCTTTCAAAATGACTATTAAATGTCTGATCTCATTGGGTTTTGTGTCCCATTCTCAACTACTCATGCTTACTTCAATATTACTGTTGCTTTTTCACAGCTATCTTCCGAAACCAACATCTTAAAAGAGGGCTGGTCTATCTCTACAATAAAGGTATTACATAATTCTTTCACAATAGGCTTAGTTAATTTGACTGAGATCAGATAGCCGGACTGCACATACAATGATAGCCATTAACACTAAAGGTATTGTGAGTGCAAGTTTCCTGAACACAAATTATATAATAATCACTTATGGCTGCTAACCAGTCCGAGTTAGAGAGTTTTGTTCGAATACCTGCATCATTCCTTTACAGCACCTTAATACATTGACTTGATGTGGAGGTATTGTTAATGCTTCCTCCTATAGAAAACCGTGATGCAGTTTGATGTGCAGTGACCCTCCTTGTATTTCCCTTTTGAACATTATTCTTCATAAGGCTTGGATATAGTATTGGAGACAAGTCAACCCTGGCTGTTCAGGGTAGAATCTCAAAACTGTTCCTTGTCTTGATATTGCTGTTGATAGTAGCGTTCTATAAAAATACCCTAAAGGCATGGCTTTAATATAGCCGTGAATAAAATTCAGACGGTGAAAACATTGTAAAGGAGATCTCACAATGCTAGGATTTTTAAAATTAGCAAACACACAGTCTCCTGGGGGTTCCTTTCCATGTATGCGCAGCCAGGGAGTTCTTCTCAGTTAAGTGCCTCTGACGATAAATCATAAGGCCACTTTGTATTTGTTTTGAGTTAGTAAACAGTGTTGTTTAGAAAGCAGAAAAGTAATCGTTCTTTGAGACAGGTAGAGTTGGAACATCCTTCAAAGTTAACGTTTATACGATGTGCATTTTTGTTTTTCTGCTCTTCTATGGAGGCCTATAGAGTCAATAGCAGATAAGATAATTTAGCCCTTACATTGGTGAATAAATTGACAATGCACAATTGTTAAGTTATTATGTTTTTTTAGATGTTTCCTGACCTACAAGAAGAGCTTTTGGTCCTTAGTTTGACTGTATTATCAGCTGTCTCTGTTTCCACTGTTTTAACTATTGAATTAATTTATCTTTTTTCGTGTCGTACGGGAAATATGTAATTTTTAGATCGCGCTTAGGCGGTGCATGCGCTCTCTCTGCAAGAACTGCTGCGTCCAGTATATGGGCGTTAGCCACCTTCACTCTTGCCATTCCTTCTTTGTTGTGCTTGGCTTAAATGCTTTACTTGAAATGGTGCATTGTGCTGAATGTCCCTCCTTTGTATGCTAAGTTCCCGACAGGGACCTTTCACTAAGAGCACATTTTTATCGGCCATCATACTACGTCACGTTTCCTCCTGTTCCAGCGTGTGTTGGCCCGCCTCCCTCCTCCTATCTGGTTTCGGTTTCCCTTTAATTTGAGCCACAATCCTTTTCTCCTTACGGCTCGGCTCCATGCTTCATGTTTGAAGGTATGTTTTTTAACAGTTGAGTCTTGTTTTTAATGTGTCTCTGATTAAAGTCAAATGGGCAGTAAAGACTCTTTTGGGGTTTTATGCTACACACTCTGCCCAGTGTCAGGCATCCCCCTCAAGCTATTAAAGTAGGGTTCGTACACCACTGCTCCGACATAATCGAAAGACAACATGTATTGCTTTGAAAAACCTCAACTTAGTAAATAAGGGCCAGATGTAGCAAAGGTTTTTACCCATTCTGTGTCTATGGAAAAAGTGTTTGTACATATGGCCCTAAGTGTATTTGACTAAGTATTTGCAGTTTTGAAACAATTCATCTATTTCACTGTCATGTCTTGCTGGCTCAGGTTGTTCTTTAGTACTTCTGCAAGCTAAATGACAATCTATGCCTCAATTTATAATTGAAAAGTCTAATCCCAGGTTTTGCAGCATCATTGTACATTCAATTCTCAGTGGTTTGTGCCATTGCCTTGCAACTAATATCTTGGGTTAAATGTGGCCTGGTGTTTAGTTGTGCTTTCCTGTGACTTAAGCTCCACAGTATGTCATAGTAAACCAGTTTTACTGCTCCTGTGTGAAAGGTCAACAGGCAAACACATAACTATGTTGGAGGCCTAGGCACCCTTTTCACAGAGCCATCCTGTAAATTATGTCACAAATGAGTGCTTGATTTGTGAAACAATGAGCGCCAGCAGTTCTGCTCAGAATCACGCATCCGGTGCAGTTAAATATTGAGCAGCAAAAACCAATGCAGTGTAGTCTTAAAATCACCCGATGCATCTTAAACTACTGCCAGACACACTTACAGCATCCTGCTTTCCTCCTTTGCGCCGGTTTTTCCGTCTTTCTCTTTATCCTCTTTCTGCCTTGTTTGTTTTTCATGGTTAAATGAGTCATGCAGAAAGTTAATTGACGATCCTCCAAAAATGAGTGCTGCCGACAAACACCAGCTTAAATTAAGTGCTGTTTTACAGAGCACAAACTGACAACATTAAACCGTGGAACATTCTGGAATGCTTGTTGTCGGTCATTGTTAGTGATAAAGGACTGAGTGAACAAAATTATTAAAATTAAAATTTTCATGCTCTGAAAGCAAATTCAATAGTGTTGCTTCCCCTTGCATTTTGCATGTAAAGAAAAGTGTGTATGGTGTTCAAAATGTACAATCTAAAAACCTCTCCCCCTCCCACTATTACATCCTCCACAATCTTTGGTGGTTTTTATTTCTGTACAGAGGGTCACTGGGAAATGTTCACCACTTTGGACTTTTCTAAAGGTTTTGCTTATAAAATTAAAACATTTTTTAAAGAAAACTTAACTGGCATATGTGCAAATGTTTATAGATATATGTGAGACTATGGGCCTCATTACAACCCTGGCGGTCAAAGACAGCCAGGGCTGTTTTGGAGATTGTACCGCCAACAGGCTGGCGGTACAATCTTGCAGATTACGACCGTGTCAGAAGTGCCTCCATGGTTGTCCCGGCAGTTTGAATCCTCCAGCGCTGCCCAGGGGATTACGAGTCCCCCTCCCGCCAGCCTGTCCATGGCGGTAGAGACTGCCATGGAAAGGCTGGTAGGAAGGGGAGTCACGGGCACCTGGGGGCCCCTGCACTGCCCATGCCTTTGGCATTGGCAGTGCAGGGGCCCCCAGGCACAGCCCTCACTGCTTTTCAAGAAGCGCAATGGGTGCAGCTGCACCCGTCGCACGGCTGCAACACCGCCGGCTCCATTAGGAGCCGGCTCCCATGTTGCAGCCGACATCCCCGCCGGCCCAGCGGGGATGTCAAAATGGGGCCAGCTGGAGTGTGGCTGCATTGGCGGCCGCTCAGCGGTACAACCTTGGCGGGCGGCTTCTGTTGTAATGAGGGCCTATGTCCCACTTAATGCAGCTCTAAGTGAGGTGAACATGTATGTTTGATTGGAGAGGTATGTGGTTGTAGAACAACCCAAGTGAGGAAGACTTAGGTGACATATGTGTGGGCCTGCCACATGGAAGGATCCTGTCCAGAGATCGTGTTGTGTGTCTGCATGCAAGTGTTCATGATGCACATGATTTGGTGCAATTCATGCAACACTTTGGTGCAAGAGAGCAGACCTAACTGCTCGCTGTGGACGTGGACTCTGTAAATATCTAAAAAATACATCCTGCGTTAATGCTCAAAATATTTGTTGGATCAGGAGTATGTGAATACATGGTGCATACATATTATTTTAGGAGGACTCTGTTGCATTTGCTACCATGTCTTCTCCATTTTTGTGGTTTGTCAATTGAGGATGCAGGTGATACAGCTAGAAATCTGTTAAATATTACTACTTCTGGAATTATGCTATTATATGGTACAACATTCAGTTGCCAGTCCCTGATAGCAGTATAGCTAAAGATTCAGATCTGGCCAGCTCTTCATACTTGAGTCATCTTGTCCTTTCTGGTAGATCCAACCCTCCACACTCACAATGTACCACTTTTAGTGCCCGCACAATAAGTGCTGAGATGGTGGTTTACTGCACCCCAGCATACACAATAAGGCATTACACAGGATCCTGGGCCATTCATATTTATGAGTTTCACAGTCTGCGACTCACTGTACACTGATGGATTTTGCAGTGCACAAAGGTCTAATTGAAGCAAATGCGAGACCTATTGCGTTGCCAATGCTTGTTGTATCTTCCTGTGCTTTTATGGCTATATCCAGCGGAATAGTGAATGATGATTATGAAAATGAAAAAATATATTTCTAGTTCGAACCAATGTAGTCAAATCACTCAATTTCGTCAACACTGCATCAACAATATTTTTAAAAAAACACTCAAGTGAGAATTAGTTTCTGGCATTAATCCACTAACTGATGGTCTTTCCCTCCCACATCCCATTGCAGAGCTCGTTTTTGGCTATTAGGGGTAGTTTGCTCTTAGGCCTCCATAACTTTTTGTCCACATAAGGTCTCCACACCAAATGTGTGTCCTTTTTTCCAACATCCTGGGGATTCTAAAGGTACCCAGGGTTTGTAGATTCCTTTGGAGAAAATAAGCAAAATAACATTACAATTTGATTTTTGGGGGAAAAACAGGAAAAAAGTACTTCAGGTAAGCGTGTCTAGGGTTTTTCTTCCTAAAAATAGTATCAACACTAAATTCACATTCTTCCCCGCTTTCAAGAAAATGCATACCTGAATCAAAACACCTAGTTCTTAGCAACAGTACCAGGTAGCCAATTTTTGCCATTTTATGTGCTTTCAACCTACTTCCAGTTTGTGGTGGGATCCAATCTGAAACCCATGGGTGATTCAGGACAACTATAGATTTCTGAAAAACAAAATTCTAAATTCAGCAAAGGGTCAAATGTGTACTTCCTTCAAGGTTTCCCCAAAGAAACTATTTGCTGAAATAAAGTAATATTCAAAATGAATAGGAAAAAACTGCCATCTGTGGCAATGTTTTCATCTGTATCATTTTGTCATAATCCCAATTTACAAAGCAATATACCATTATGTCCACTAGGCTCTCTCTGCTACCTCCAGTGTGGCAATATATTTTATACATAATGTGTAGGAGATACTATGTGTGTCAGGCAATATTTTGGCAAGTATATTCATATCCTTGTTATCACATAATTGTTTATGCTTGGATAAAACTTTGATGGAAGCAGGCATTTATTAGCTCAACCACGTTTAAGATTTAGAATTGAGGTGCTCCTTCTTCTATTTCATTGCCCATGTTTAATTAGGTGACAGAGGCTAATATATATGTTTTACCCTAAAGGAAACTCCCTTGCAGTTCACTGTTGTGAATGAGGACACATATATTGGAGATTAAGGTAGTATTAATGTAGCAAACAGGTGTTTTCCAGTGTCATTCCACAACACTCTACTCCAAGCTGTCACTTATACAGTGATGGCTGATAATTCCTGAAAGTGGTGTGGTCTAATATTTGGGAGTAATTCCAGTTAACAAGTAAACAAAGTAACCACACTTTATCTAGAAAGATTAGTTGTGATTCTCCCCTACTAGATCTTTATGAAAAATGGGGTCAAATAGTGTATTTTAAAACATAACTTAAATGTGCAAAAAAGCCAAAGGCCCTAAAAGAACACTTTTGATTGGTGCCTCAATAGAAGGAGCATTTTGTCAGTGACCTGTCACCTGTGAGAGTCCACCTAATGCCCAAGCCTAAGTCACTCTGTGCTGTTTATTTATTTTTAGTTCATGTTCATGAAAACACAACAGTTGTGTTTCCATGACACTGACTGTGTACAGTTCTCTCCCTCTTTATGACAGGAAGAGGATGCTTACCATGCGTTCACTCAATTGATTTTCAAATTATGCCTTGGTGCCCCTATATGTTAAGAATTACTTTCAGCAGAGTGGCAATGCTAGTCCAAGTATTTTACCAATGATACTGCCCATATTCCATGGCTCAACTATATATCAAAATTAACATCTCATATATCAGAGTCAGCATTTTCTCATGGTTTGTTTCCCCCAACCTGACTTACACTCATTCTCTCTCTCTCTCTCTCTCTCTCTCACTGTCCCACAGTTTCACTTACTCATTCCCATTCATACTCTCTCACACGCTGTCACACACAAACGTACACACCACTGATAATCACTAATTTTCACTCACACACTTACAAACACATTTATACACACAATCTTTTGCAGTCGCTGACTCTCACAACTGCTTGTGTAGAGCTGGTCTGCTTTGTGCTACTGGTATGCAATCAATCTACTTTAACAATTAGTGCACAAATCTCTGGGCCATGATCAACAGCACCTGTTGTATCATTGAGAGCTATGCCCCTGACTCACTTGAGCTCCTTCTGAGGCTCACTGATCCTCACACATTCATTCAAACTCACTCATACTCAATGACTCTTTCACATTCACTTCTACTTATTCATGCTTATTCTCACTCACATTTTCTCACGCTGACTTTCAAAGAACACTAACACTCTCCCTCTCACCCTCACTCATTATCCTTCACTCTCAGTCACTCACAAACACTCACACATGTTCAGAGAAACAACACTGGGATATTTATTTGTACTTACCTTGCTTCCTTTTCTGGCAGCTCCTTATTATTTTTCAACAGCAAGGAAAGGATCCAGCCCTAGACATTGGAACCAGCCAGACATGATTGCTTACAAGTAGCCAGACAGAGAGGAAGGGACAGGATTAAAAATGGGAGGACAAACCTCAAACCAGCTTGCAGTTTCTTGATAGGACTCCAAAGACAACCCAGTATGAAGCTGGGACAGTGCTTGCAATGCCTCCCCAACTGATCTTTTTGTATCCTCATTTGTCTCAGGGTGCACTGATGAGCACCTGACAGGCCAGTTTTATGTGCTATGCAATGCTGCCTGTGCTATTTGTTTTTAGTTGCTATTCCATATCTTGAAGAATTATTATCGACTTTCAGCTTCTAAGGTTTGATAGTTTGATGAGGTAAGCTGACTCAATCAGTGAGTTTTCTCCCATGTGACAGCCACAAGTGCATGACTACAGGTCAGAGCCCCCTCATGTCCTGGGCACAAAAGTAATACAGAGCCAGGGGGAGAACAACAGATCAATATGAGTACACATCATGAACACCAGTTTGCTGTATTCTAATGATCAAGCTACCACTACACACTTGGATCACTTGTTATATATGTCGTTTTGATGTGTCCACTGAACTTGGGGTGCTGGCTTCAATTCAAGAATATAATTTTCCTAATATTTGACTTCATATGTTTGTAGGTGCCAAATCGAATCAAATTGGTTGAACAATGGTTTTGCATTCTTTAGTGTGATGCCTTGAATGGATGTAAAACAGGCAAGAACACTTTACTAAGTAAAGCCCCAGTGAAGGCCAGTGACCCACACTGGTTTGGATGAAGGCTGAAACACGTTGGCTAGTTGAAGGCAGATGGATGGTTTGTTACAATGAATTTAACATCCACATTATATGGTTTTAATCATTTCTAGGATAAACCATCATTAAAAATGAAAACCCTAATGGGTATACTCCAAGACATTTTTGACAAAAGTTTGGAACCTTGCTATTATGAAGCATATTTTATATAAACTTCTGCTCAGTGGTTGAGTTCACCAAGGTAGAAATCATCTATCTTGGTGTTAACAGGTCAACAATGATGACGTATGTCGCAATAACAAGTAGTTGAGGTGACCTATTCATATTTTTTTGCATACCTACAGATGTTTTTAAAGTGGCACAATTGTTCACTCCTCCTTTTGACCCTACCACCTTCGGTGTGGTACATTTTGATAGGGAGGCTGTGCTTGGGTCCTTTCATCCTCTCACTCTCCCTTAGTTGACAAATACTGCTTGTGCTGCCTGATGCATGTGCAGTCTGTCTGCTTAACAATATGGATTTGGCCTGTGTGGAGAGAAGTATCTAAAGTACACTCACACGTGAGCAATCCAGAAATCCACCTAAACAGTGATGTGTTTAAAAGAACAATCTGTCGCTAGCGCTTGCCTCTATCCCCTCATATAATGCACCTCTTCCTCCTTTCTCGTGTCATGAGGAGCCTGAAGGGGCCAAGAGGTCTGATCTGTGCACTGGCAGTTTTTATGAAAACACAAAAGTTGTATTTCCATGAATACTGCAAAATAAAATATTGAGCAATGTCAACATATACCCTGGGTGTTATGCGGCGGCTCACAGGTGGGAGGTCTGCCCCCTAATACCTAACTGAAGAGCTGTCACTGCATATCATCTTGATTGCTGTCTTTAAAAAAGAAAGAAGATCATCACATAGTTGATCGAAGAAGCTTAAAGCACTATTGGTTGTTTAAAAAAAATAATAATACAATAATGTAACAGTGTCTGTAGTATGGTGCTCCTACATGGGTTAGAGAGATCCATCTGTTGCAGTGCCATCGCTAGAGGTGGGAAAAATGGGGACCATGTCCTAGTTTTATTTGTCTCAGCCCTACCCTTGGACCCCAGTATAAAAGGTGCTGAATGTGCCAGGAGATGACACAGAAATAACAAACTACATTGCCACACATATTATTTTCTCCAAACACCATTGATTGCAAAGCAGTGTTGTTTGCTTAACATGCATCCTTCCATACTCCGTACTCAGTACGAGATGGCTGTTCCACAGGTTATGATAGGATGCATCCAGGCATGACTCCTTGATGAAAGTGTGACCACAGGAGACGCCCTCCCAAAAGAGAGCATGAGGCAATGGCCTATTTTATTATTAGGTACAGTTTCCTTTATGTATAGCAGTGAGAGAGGTAGGTCCTCTCTTTTGTTCACATAGTGGAACCTTATTAACAGATAGGGACCCATAGTTTAAGCCCTAATGAATGCCCAAGACCTTGTTAGGCTGTTAAAGGGCAGAAGCATGTCGGCAGGACTTTTAGACAGACTACTGGGTCATGATACCCATTGATGTTTGCTGTATACACTTTTTAGTATATTTTTAAATCTTTCCCAGAGTACCACTGAATAAAGGACACTATGGCCCTCATTCTGACCCTGGCGGTCGGCGGAGAGGCGGCGGTCGGACCGCGAACAGACCGGCGGTATTAAAAATGGCATTCTGACCCTGGCGGGAACCGCCAACACAGCCCGCCAACTTAACACTCCGACCGCCACAGCGGTACAAACAAACAGCGCGGCGGTTCCCGCCAACAGCCCGGCGGCAGACAAAGTACCGCCCACCCTATTACGACCCACCAATCTGCCACCTTTTCCGGGGCGGGAGCACCGCCGATAAGAACACGGCGGAAACAGACTACGAACGGGAAAACGCTCACCTCTACGCACTCCACGGGAGATTCCGGCAGTATGGAGCCAGAGTTACAGGTCATCCCCGCACTCCTATTCCTCCTCATATACCAGGAGCACGCCCGGCGGCGCGGAAGACATCGGTGAGTACTGCACCTACGACACAGGGGAGGGAAAAGATTACCGGCACACACCCACCCACCCACACCCACTACAACACACACATCAATGCATTCCCACAGATCACTGTCACAACCCACAAACCACCCCCCTCCGAAATAATGCAAAGACCAAAAGAAGAGATCATAAACGGCCAGATATATTGAAATAAACTATGTACAAAATATATACAGCTTCTAAATGTAGTCCAACCACTGTCCGTGGATCACAGGGGTCCTGTGCAAAGGGGCAAGGCCCAGTCCCACGACAAGAACTCCACGGAGAGAACACTGCAGGGGCATCAGAAAGAAAATAGGACAGGCACCTCAGGGGGAAGGGAAGGGGGGGCACCTCAGCCACTTGAGTACACGACGCCAGATCCACGAGGGGACTCCATGACCACTGGGCCATCCTGGGGAGAGCAAAGCCACAGTCCATACAGTCCATACAGTGGGTGGCCTGCCCACTGGGCCATCCTGGGGAGAGCAAAGCCACAGTCCAAACAGTCCATACAGTGGGTGGCCTGCCCACTGGGCCATCCTGGGGAGAGCAAAGCCACAGTCCATACAGTCCATACAGTGGGTGGCCTGCCCACTGGGCCATCCTGGGGAGAGCAAAGCCACAGTCCATACAGTCCATACAGTGGGTGGCCTGCCCACTGGGCCATCCTGGGGAGAGCAAAGCCACAGTCCATACAGTCCATACAGTGGGTGGCCTGCCCACTGGGCCATCCTGGGGAGAGCAAAGCCACAGTCCATACAGTCCATACAGTGGGTGGCCTGCCCACTGGGCCATCCTGGGGAGAGCAAAGCCACAGTCCATACAGTCCATACAGTGGGTGGCCTGCCCACTGGGCCATCCTGGGGAGAGCAAAGCCACAGTCCATACAGTCCATACAGTGGGTGGCCTGCCCACTGGGCCATCCTGGGGAGAGCAAAGCCACAGTCCAAACAGTCCATAACAGACCCCACTGCCACTGGAGGAGGCAAGTTGGCCAGAGGACATCCTGCAGCCCTGCCCGAGATAGATCCTGCCCTGCCACGTCTGCCAAAGGGCCAGCGGTTCTTGCCTTGAAGGGCCCAGTTCAGCGGTTCTTGCCTTGAAGGGCCCAGTTCAGCGGTTCTTGAGACGGCGGGGCCCAGTTCAGCGGTTCTTGCCTTGAAGGGCCCAGTTCAGCGGTTCTTGCCTTGAAGGGCCCAGTTCAGCGGTTCTTGCCTTGAAGGGCCCAGTTCAGCGGTTCTTGCCTTGAAGGGCCCAGTTCAGCGGTTCTTGCCTTGAAGGGCCCAGTTCAGCGGTTCTTGAGACGGCGGGGCCCAGTTCAGCGGTTCTTGCCTTGAAGGGCCCAGTTCAGCGGTTCTTGAGACGGCGGGGCCCAGTTCAGCGGTTCTTGCCTTGAAGGGCCCAGTCCAGCGGTTCTTGAGACGGCGGGGCCCAGTTCAGCGGTTCTTGCCTTGAAGGGCCCAGTTCAGCGGTTCTTGCCTTGAAGGGCCCAGTTCAGCGGTTCTTGCCTTGAAGGGCCCAGTTCAGCGGTTCTTGCCTTGAAGGGCCCAGTTCAGCGGTTCTTGCCTTGAAGGGCCCAGTTCAGCGGTTCTTGCCTTGAAGGGCCCAGTTCAGCGGTTCTTGCCTTGAAGGGCCCAGTTCAGCGGTTCTTGCCTTGAAGGGCCCAGTTCAGCGGTTCTTGAGACGGCGGGGCCCAGTTCAGCGGTTCTTGCCTTGAAGGGCCCAGTCCAGCGGTTCTTGAGACGGCGGGGCCCAGTTCAGCGGTTCTTGCCTTGAAGGGCCCAGTTCAGCGGTTCTTGCCTTGAAGGGCCCAGTTCAGCGGTTCTTGAGACGGCGGGGCCCAGTTCAGCGGTTCTTGAGACGGCGGACGGTCTATGGCCAACTGCTAATTGCCTGGTGGTGCCCTCCTGGGCAGCGGGGATGGTGCTCCTTCACTGCCCACCTGGGCTGTGGGTGGTGGGGCCCTCCTGGCCAGCTGGGCTGGGTCCTCCCTGGGCAGCGGCTATGGGGGTGGTGGGCTCTCCCGGGGCAGCAGCTATGGGGGTTGTGGGCTCCTCCTGGGCAGCAGGCCTGCTGCCTGACCTCTCCAACTTGCTGCCCTTGCCCTCCTTAGTCGTCGGCCTGTGGCCCTTGCCTCCCTTTGGAGCTGTGGCTGGTGACTGTCTCTGGGTGGTGTCCGGGGGGGATGAAGAAGGCGGGCTCCTGCGGCGCCCCTTCCGCCTTCTGCTCCTCTTCCCAGGGGGTGGGCTGGCTGTCCCCTTGCTGCTGGGTGAAGATCCGGACATGCGGGCTGGCGGGCTCCAATACCCCTGCACCCTTGTCAAGGGGGCTGCAGGGCTGGTGGTGGCTGAGGTGCTCTTCTTACCCCGACGAGAAGGAGGGGGGGGCTCAGGGTCAGGAAAGAAGTTAGTAGTGGCGAGGAAGAGCTTCTTGGGACAATGGAGAGTGGTAGGTACAGTGGGAATGGGAGTGGAGGGAGAGGATGTGGTTGTAGGTGAGTCACGTTTGCTGTCTTTGGGTGCAGGTGCAGGAGGGATAGGCTGTCGTGAGGTGGATGGCTGTTGGGTGGGTGGGTGGCTGCGTTTGTGTGGTGTGGAAGAGGGGGTGACAGACACAGTGGGAGAGGACACAGGGGACGTGTAAATGGCAGTGGGGATGGTGACTGCACGTGTGCGGACTGGAGTGGAGGGTGTGCTGGTGATGGAAACACTGGCTGATGGTGAGGTGAATGGAGGTGTGAGTGTAGACGTCACAGGGAGGGAGGAGGGAGACGAGGAGGTGGGGGTCACAGAGGTGGTAGTGACTGTTGGCATGTCTGCATCGGAATGTTGCGTGTGTGAATGTCTGGGTGATCTGTGGTGCTTATGTTTGGATGAGCTTCTCTTGGGTGTTGAGGTGTGTGCAGGCTGGTCTGATGGTGTGGGTGGGACAGGCAGAGGAACAGGAGACTGGGAGGAGGGAGTTAGTAGAGGCAGGCAGGAGACAGGGACAATGGCTGCCGTCAGTGCTGAGGCCAGAGCCTGGAACGATCGCTGATGGGCAGCCTGACCCGAATGAATGCCCTCCAGGTACGCATTGCTGCGATGAACCTCCCTCTCCACCCCCTGGATGGCATTCAAAAGGGTAGTCTGCCCAACAATGAGCGTTCGGAGGAGGTCAATGACCTCCTCACTGAGGGCAGCGGGGGTAACAGGGGCAGGGCCTGAGGTGCCTGGGGCGAAGGAGATGCCCGGCTTCCTGGCAGAGCGGGCACGGGGCGAACGCGGAGGGGCTGCTGGGAGGGCGGAGATAGTGCGCTGGGTGGCGGCTGTACCTGTAATGGCGGGGGGCACGGATGGTGCCACCCCCGCAAGGGAGCCCCCTTCCGAGGACGTGTCCGTGTCGCTGCAGGCTCCAGTCGTCCCCGTCGTGGAGCTCCCCTCGCCCTCCGTCTCACTGGTCCAGTCTGACTCTGTGGCATGGCCCTCCTGGGCCATGTGAGATGCAGCTCCCTCCTGCCCCGATGCCACTTCTCCTCCGCCTGATGATGCTGATGCACACAAGCACAGAAAGACAAACAAAAAGGGGGGGGGGGAGAGAGAAATAAAGAGATTTTGAGTACATGGATCACCGGTACAGTTAGCAGACATGACAGACACAGATGCCCCCTGCACTAAGTTGCGCACTTGGGGTCCGCTATGCATTCCGTGGAACATGCCCTACACGCCTAGAGTTGACAACTGCACCCATGGATGACACGGCCCAGGGATGGCTGTACTGACACACTACTGAGGGTGGTGGCTGGGGACACAGGGGCTTACGGGGGTGCCCAGCCTACAGATATCGCCCTGGCCTAGGGGGACCCACAGCCCTCCTCCCCCACCCAGACACCTCCACTGCACCACAACAGAGTAGATGATGCTTGTACTCACCCCCTTGTGTCTGCTGTGCTGCCCTCACGCGCCCATCCAAATCAGGGTAGGCCACCGCCAGGATCCGGAACATCAGGGGGCTCAGTTGACGGCAGGCACCCCGCCTACGTTGGGAGGCCATCCCCAGCAGAGACTCGGCGGTCTTCTTGGTCCCGCGGCGGATGTCCTCCCACCTCTTGCGGCAGTGGGTGCCCCGTCGATGGTGGACCCCCAGGCCCCGGACTTCCTTGGCGATGGCACGCCAAATCCCGATCTTCTCATGGGCGCGGACCTATGTGACACGTACAGGGAGGGAGAAATACCACGTTCAAGTTACTCAGCATTTTCCTTTCCAGTGGCCCAACATGCCCCCCATCCCCGCCAGGCCCCCCGCCAGGCCCCCCGCCATGCCCAACATGCCCCCCATCCCCGCCAGGCCCCCGCCAGGCCCCCCGCCATGCCCAACATGCCCCCCATCCCCGCCAGGCCCCCGCCAGGCCCCCCGCCATGCCCAACATGCCCCCCATCCCCGCCAGGCCCCCGCCAGGCCCCCCGCCATGCCCAACATGCACCCCATCCCCGCCAGGCCCCCCGCCAGGCCCCCCGCCATGCCCAACATGCCCCCCATCCCCGCCAGGCCCCCGCCAGGCCCCCCGCCATGCCCAACATGCCCCCCATCCCCGCCAGGCCCCCCTCCAGCCCCAACATGCACCCCATCCCCGCCAGGCCCCCCGCCAGGCCCCCCGCCATGCCCAACATGCTCCCCATCCCCGCCAGGCCCCCGCCAGGCCCCCCGCCATGCCCAACATGCCCCCCATCCCCGCCAGGCCCCCGCCAGGCCCCCCGCCATGCCCAACATGCACCCCATCCCCGCCAGGCCCCCCGCCAGGCCCCCCGCCATGCCCAACATGCCCCCCATCCCCGCCAGGCCCCCCGCCAGCCCCAACATGCACCCCATCCCCGCCAGGCCCCCAAGCCAGCCAGTGGCCCCAAATCCAGATAGAATTAAACTCACTTGTTGGTCTGGAGGACCGTAGAGTTGCGCATACTGGGGGAGGACCCCATCCACAAGTTTCTCCAACTCCTCTCCAGTGAAGGCAGGGGCCCTTTCCCCAGTCGCAGCAGCCATTGTCCCTTCCAGACCGAGGTCACAGCAACACTTGCAGTATAGGTCCTCTCCTGTGAAAGTTCAAGTCGCAAGTGGATAAGTAGATAGAAAATGGCGGTCACGTCCGCGGCGGTGCGTACCGCGGCGGTGCGTCCCGCCACCGCCGGCGCCCTTCGCCATTGGCTCCTGAAACCCATAGGCTTCAATGTTAACCAATGCGGCTTCGCGCCGCGGTCTTGGCCCGCCGCCCGCCGCGGTGTGCCACGCCAGCGCATTGACCTCACATCCCATTGTCACACTTCACAGGTCAGGCAGCCGCCATTTCCAGGGCCCACATGGCTCAATTTCAACTGCGTCACACAGGCCTAGGCCTTGCATAGCCACTCATACACGCCATTCACTGCATAGAGAATCGTATACTGTGCTAGCTGTGAGTACGTACCTGTGGGTTGCCTGACTGTGTGCTCCATGTTGTCCTTCCTAGGCACCGTCCGCTGGGTTGGGCGAGGAGACGGATGAATCCTCCCGTGTACCGACCGCTGGTGGACCTGTCGACAATGGAAGAACGCCACATTATCCTGACCTACCGTCTTAACCGTGCCACTATCCATGAACTGTGTGCCCGGCTGGAGCCCGACCTGATGTCCCCCATCCGCCAACCCACAGGGATTCCCCCTCTGGTGCAGGTCATGTCAGTACTCCATTTCTTGGCAAGTGGGTCATTTCAGACAACCGTGGGAATTGCTTCTGGGATGTCTCAGCCCATGTTTTCAAAGGTGTTATCCAGAGTCTTGTCTGCCCTGATGAAATCCGTGAGGAACTACATCATTTTCCCTGAGGTGGGCGAACTGGCTACAGTGAAGGGTGATTTCTACGCCCTTGGACATATTCCCAACGTAATTGGTGCCATTGATGGGACCCATGTGGCTTTGGTTCCCCCAAGAGACAGGGAGCAGGTGTACAGGAACAGAAAAAGTTACCATTCAATGAACATCCAGGTGGTGTGTTTGGCTGACCAGTACATCTCGCATGTAAATGCCAAATTCCCAGGGTCAGTGCATGACGCCTACATCATGCGGAATAGCAGCATCCCTTACGTGATGGAACAGCTACAGAGACACCGTGTATGGCTAGTGGGGGACTCTGGGTACCCCAACCTGTCGTGGCTACTGACCCCAGTAAGGAATCCCCGGACCAGGGCAGAGGAACGGTACAATGAGGCCCATGGGCGTACTAGGAGGGTGATCGAACGCACCTTTGGCCTCCTAAAGGCCAGGTTTCGCTGCCTGCATATGACCGGTGGATCCCTAATGTACTCACCTAAGAAGGTGTGTCACATCATCGTGGCCTGCTGCATGCTTCACAACCTGGCTTTGCGCCGCCAGGTGCCTTTCCTGCAGGAGGATGGTCGAGACGGTGGTGTTGTGGCAGCGGTGGAACCTGAGGAGAGTGACGAGGAGGAAGACGACGGGGCTGAAACAGACAACAGGGACAGAATCATTGAACAGTACTTCCAATAGGACACAGGTAACATTTCAAAGATAATTTAGTAAAAGTTAACTACTCTGCAGCATCTCTGCTGCCTGTCTATTTGCCCCAGTGTATGATGACTGAGTTTTGGCTTTTCCCTCCCTATTTCAGATCTGGGGTCCCCACTACGAGTCCTGTGCTTCGTTTCCCCATGGACTACAGCTTTGTGGCAGCTGTTTGTTGACTTCACCATGTACAAGGACATATTTGCACTGTCATGTCAATTACAATCTATTGAAATCACAGCCAGACTCCTGATATTTTGGTGCAAAATAGGTGTTTATTGAAGTGCTCAAAATGGGATGGGTGGTTTCAAGTGGGTGGGGGCTATGGTGAAGGAATGTCCATGGCAGAGTCCAGAGTAACAGTCACACAGGTGCATTGTCCAGAGGCCTGTGGAGAGATGGAGCATGGGCAGTTCGAGGATGGACAGGGTGACAATGTGGGACAGTGGGATGACATCAGGTGGTATCCATTGCTGGCGGGGGTCTTGACATCCTACTCTGTCTTGCGAGATCTCAGGGCCCTCTTGCGGGGTGGTTCTTCTCCTGCAGGAGGTGGGGGTCTGGTGGGCTGCTGCTGTGCGGGGGCCTCCTGTCCACTAGCGCCGGCGGAGGTGGATGGCTGTTCTTGGTCCCGGCTAGTGGCAGGGGCCCTTGGGTGTTGTTCAGTGTCCGCCCTGCTGTTTACGAGGTCCTGCAGCAGCCCTACCATGGTAACCAGGGTGGTGTTGATGGCTCGGATGTCCTCCCTGTACCCCCGATAGTGTTCCTCCTGCAGCACCTGGATCTCCTGGAACCGGGCCAGGACCGTCGCCATCGTCTCCTGGGAGCGGTTGTATGCTCCCATGATGGTGGTGAGGACCTCGTGGAGAGTGGGTTCCCTGGGCCTCTCCTCCCCCCCCTGTCGCACAGCTGCCCGCCGAGTTGCCCTGTTTCCCTGGGCCTCTGCCCCCTGGCCGGTGTGCCCACTACCACTGCCCCCAGGTCCCTGTTGTTGTTGGGGTGGTGGGTTATCCTGGGTGCCCTGTAGTGGTAGACACACCGCAGATTGACGCGCCCTGGAGACAGAGGCATGGGCCCGCTGGGTGGGAGCTGTGCTGGTGTTCCCAGAGGGGTTAGGGTCTATAGTGGCCTGTGCCTGTGTGAGGGGAACCGACTGTCCAGAGGTCCCCGATGGTCCGGGCTGGTCATCGGTGTCCAGATCGACAGAGCTGCTGTCATCGCTGACGGCCTCTTGGGTGGGGGGTGTGGATAATTCTGGCCCCTCCGCCGCGGTGTGTTGACGGTCGGGTCCTGCAGGGGTATAGAGGTATGGTTATAGTTTCAATGTGTGGCATATGGGTGTATCTGTGGGTTCCCGTGTCCCCAAGTGCTGGCATTCGTGTGTGGGGGCTTTGGTGAGGGTGGCTTGTGGGGGGGATGTGTATATGCATTGGGCATGCTTTGGTGATGGGTGTCCATGCTTAGTGGACGCATGCAGGCCTAGGTTTTGGGATGTGTGGGTTGTGATGGTGAGACATTGGCGGGGAATAGGTGTGCTGGGGGTGGGGGTGAGGATGGTGGTGGGGGTGAGGATGGTGGTGGGGGTGAGGGTGGGGGTGAGGATGGTGGTGGGGGTGAGGGTGGGGGTGAGGATGGGGGTGGGGGTGAGGGTGGGGTTCGAGGATGGGGGTGAGGGTTGGGGTCTGATTTGGCATGCAGGTGGGGGGGAAGCAGTATTGAAGCTTCAACTTACCAGTATCCATTCCTCCGCCGACTCCTGCGAGGCCGTCAGGATGCAGGATGTTCAAGACTTCCTCCTCCCATGATGTGAATTGTGGGGGTTGAGGTGGGGGTCCTCCGCCAGTCTTCTGCACGGCGATGTTGTGCCTGGATACCATGGAACGCACCTTCCCCCGTAGGTCGTTCCATCGCTTCCTGATGTCTTCCCGATTTCTGGGGTGCTGTCCCACTGCGTTCACCCTGTCGACAATCCTCTGCCATAGCTCCGTCCTCCGGGCAATGCTGGTGTATTGGACCTGTGTGCCGAACAGCTGGGGCTCTACACGAACGATTTCCTCCACCATAACCCTGAGTTCTTCGTCTGTGAAGCGGGGTTGTCTTTGGGGTGCCATGGGGTGGTGTGTATGATGTGTGGGGTGGAGTATGTGTATTTAAGTGAGTTGAGTGTGGTGGTGTGTGTTGTTTTGTGTGTGGATAGTGTGTGGGTGATGGTGTTGAGTGGCTGTGGCTGTTATGTTTTGGATGCTGGTGTCTCTCTCTTGCCTTCTTTACGATTTTGTAAGCGTAGGGGTTTGTGGGTGATGTGGGTGGGTGTTTTATATTGTATTGTGTGTGTGGGAGTGGTGTGTGTATGTGTATCAGGTGTGTGGGATTCAAATCGTCCAATGTGGGTGAGTTTTGTTCGTTGGTGGGTATTCTGACCGCGCCGGTGTGTCCCGCCAATGGAATACCGCGTTTGAATGACCGCCGCGTGGATTCGTGGGTCGTAATGGGATGGGCGTATTTCTGTTGGCGTGGCGGTGGAGGTTTGGTCACCTCCACCTTTCCGCCGACCGCTGGTCTGGCGGTCTGTTGTGGCGGTCGGATTTTCGGAGGTTTGCCTTCTGCGGGTCAGAATGACCGTGGCGGGTTTCCGCGACCGCGGCGGGATTATGGAGGATTTCTGACCGGCGGTAGGCGCCTTTTACCGCCGAGGTCAGAATGACCCCCTATATGGTCTACTGTAAGGGATTTTTACCATTAATAACTGAATCCCAGAAAATTATCCAGAGAAATGAATCTGTAAGAACTCCCTTGAGCTAGCCCGACTCGAGGTTGAGTCCGCCCCGGTAGTACTATCCTACCAGGGTCGGACAAGGTGGTACATGATGAAGCATGTCACATTATGTGAGTGAGTTCACCTTGTCCAAATCTTAGATTTGCCAGTAGTAAAAGTAGGATAATAGGACCTGGCAAATAAGGATGCACTACTTCTTTACGAGCATTTCAAAACAAAGGCCGGAATGCTGGCACATAAGGCACCAGGTCAGAATGTGATTGGCTTGTGGTATTAGAGGCAGACATGGGTTTCCCTTCACCCCTCTGGAGTAGCCTCACTGTTCCTCCATTTGTGTATAGTGGAGTGACATGAAGTGGAGTGTTGCACAGTTGAGTGGCATGTCACAGAGGGGAGTGGTGTGTCTAAAAGTGGAGTGGCATGTTATAGAGTGGAGTGACATGTCTTAGAGTGTCATACAGTGGACTAGAGTAGTGTAATGTGGTGCTTCATAGAGTGGTGTGACATGTCAGAGAGTTGAGTGTCTTGGCATGGAGTGCCATAAAGTAGAGTCGAGGGTCAAAGAGTGGAGTGACATGTCATAGTGTAGAGTAGTGTGTCATAAAGTGGAGTTACAGGTCATAAAGTGGAATGACATGGAGTGTCACAGAGTGAAGTGGAGTCTTGTAGAGTGGCACAGGATGTTGTAAAGTGTTGCAGAATGGAGTGGCATGTCAAAGAGTGGAGTGATGTGTTATAGAGTGGAGTGTTGTGGAGTGGAGTGGAAGGGTGAGAACTGTTATACAGTAGAGTAGAAATGACTGCCATCGAGTTGAGTATCATGTCATGCAGTGGAGTGGTATGTCATAGAGTGGAATAATGTGTCATACAGTATAGAGGAGTGGTATGTCAAAGAGTGTTGTAGAATGAAATAGAGTGGCATAGAGCGGTGTGTTATACAGTGGAGTGGCATGTTGTAGAGTGGAGTGGAGGGTCATAGAATAAAGTGCTGTGTGGTACAGTTAGGTGGTGTGTCATGCAGTGGTGTGATATGTTGGAGACTACAGTGTTTGGGGCATATTGTAGCACTTTTAGCAACACAAAAGGATGATGGATGGAGTGCTGACACTTTTCAACACTTACCCCTAGTCACAGATCTGGGTGTAATCCATTGTTCCTTTGCTCCTCATGCCACCCCAGTTTTCTCATAGGAACAGTCCAGCCGGAACTACCAGGCCAGGTCCTCCCTGGACCAGAACAAGCATCTTGAGACCAGTTTCAGGGTATCACCCCTCATCAGCCAGGCTAAGTTAAAGCCAGTGGCACAGCGTGCAAGGAACCCATGTCTGGACATACCCTGACCCCTAGTTTAGTGTTATAGAGTGGAGTGGTTTACCATAGAGTGGAGTAGTGTATTGTAGAGTGGAGTGACATAGACTGTTTTAGAGTGAAGTGGTGTGGAGTGTTTTGTAGAGTGGAGTGGCATGCCATGGAGTGTGTTTTGTTACATATGAAATATTGTTTTTTTTTAGTTTCAAAAGTTACCTCAGTACTTTCTAGATAGTTTCATGAAAATATTGCAGTAATCCATATAATTTTTGAAAAATATGTAAATAAATACAACTACTTTCCCCTACCACTGCTGAGTTTGCTAAACTGACACAAGTCTAGAGAAAACATAATAAGCTACATTTCATAGGAACACAAAACAAACAAGAAGTGTGTTCTAAACATTATGAGTGTCTTTTCATTTATCAAGGGCTTTGATTAACCAATAATATTGAGTTTCTTCATCTCCATCTACCAGTATGGGAAGGCATGCTACAGCCCATTATATCACTATGTTTTTGTCTTTTATAACTTGAAAACTACTGAAGCAATTCTGATCAAATAACAAAAAGGACCCTTCCCACACCATAATGTATATTCCTGCCAAATTTAATGTAAATCCCTGCAGTCACTTTGTCACTATGTCTGAATAAAGAGTCTATGAAAAAAGCATTGGCAAAGTTTTGTGGAGATTGATCTATCTATCTATCACCATTTATAGTTAGAGTCACCTCAAGAAACTATGATTCGTGCACTAATGCCCTCTGCTTTACAGGTCCCGCTGTCAAAAACCGAAGTGTTTGCTGTGGTTTGGCTGCAAATGCAGAGCTGTAGCCAAGTTGCAACAAACAGCTATGTCCCGGGGTGGGCAACCCAGGACATAGCAAGAGGCGGCCTAGGGGTGCCGGTCCCCAGGGCTATCTGAGGCTCCTCGAAGCCCCCCCCCCCTCCAACAAGGACATAGCCCCAGGGTGGTGGTCCCCGAGGCTTTCTTTTTAAAAATATTTGTCCTGGTGAGGTGGTGGTCCCCAGCGCAGCAGGAGAGACCAGGAGGTCCCACGCATATCAATTTCTAGCCCCAGGGAGGTGGTGGTCCCCGGTGCAGTGGGACGGTCAGAAGGGGTTCTGGGGTTGGCTGCAGGGCCTGTCCACAGGCTAGGCCCTGTGACCAACCCCTGCCGTTCTTGGCCAAAGGCTGTGTGCGGCACAGGGTTGAGTGGTTATCAGGGGTTAGCTACACTGCTAATTATTACCCCAGACATTACAGCACTCATGACATTTTCTATAACGTAATTATTAACGATATAAATGGAACATTAGCAGTCAAATTATTGGAAAAAAAACTGTGCATGGCGGGACTGCATGTTATAGTTACCTTAGGGCGCAAATTATATTTACTTGAAATAACTAACTACAACTGCTGAATTTCTGTGGTTGTGTACAAGTAAATTCAGAACCTAACTATAATGTCCCTGTAACCTTTGTTTTTTCAGTGTTTCAGTGAATTATATATATATATATATATATATATATATATATATATATATATATATATCAGTCAGTTCAGCTGCTGTATTTACATTTTTGGGTGATTCGTCAAGTGGGGGTTGAGAAAGTGAGGGGCTTCCAAAATGCATTTTCCATATGCATTTTCCCATAGGTTCTTTAGTCACATCTACAGCCCAAACCGCTAAATGGAATTACAACAAATTTGGCAGGAAGATAGTTCTTGGTGCGCAGATCATGTTGTTTGTTATTTCGTGTAAATCTATTGAGTAGTTTAGACGTTATAAAAGGAAAAAGAAATATTCTGAGAAAACAGGGCTGATTGCAAAGGCCCATAATTTCTTGCCCCCATTTTTCACTTTTTGATGGTGTTTTCCTGACTCTGATGGGGCCATGGGTACTGCTAACCACTCCCAGGGCCTGTGCTCTGTGTAAAATGAGTATTCAAATTAGGCTAATTATAATTGGCTATATCAACCTACCTATAAGTCTCTAGTATATGGTAGGTTTAGGGACCCCAGCATAGGTAGAGCACCCATAGGTGCACTACTGAGGTGCCCAGTGTCATTTTAAAGGCAGGCCTGCCTTGCTGGCTTCTTTTAAATTAAAGTTATATGCAAATTCGACTTTGGAATTAAAGGTCCTTCCAAAGTCTTAAACTATCTTATTTTTACCTATAAGTCACCCCTAGGGTGTGCTCTATGTGTCCCTGGGGTTGGGTGCCATGCAACTATAAACAGGGACCTTATTAAAATTGTTTTATAGCCCTGGTGAGGTAAAACAGCCAAATTGTTTTTTCTCTCACTGTAGTGAATGGCCTCCATAGGCTAACATGGGGAGATTTTATTTTAATTATCAAAGTCCCAATAAGAGACAGATACCTTGAGTTTGGTATCAAATTAATTGTTCTAATAAATCCCACAGCTTGCGATTGTTGAATTTAATATAACTAGTGCAGGTAAAGAGTTTTAAAACTCTTCCTAAAAGTTGCCTGTAGTGCCCTTATCTGAGTGGCCAGCCTCTAGCAGCTTGGCCCGGATGCCTTGATGAGGTGTGAAGTGGCCTGGGCTGAATACAAAGGATGTGCCTGGGAGAGGAGATCTGCCTCAGTAGATAGTGAAACAGGATGGGGGAGAGCAGCCAAACTGGTCTTTAAAGGCAGAGAAGAACATATAGAGAAGCTCAGGGCCTCTCTCACATCCTGCAACCCCAGACAATTAGGTGCCCTCTTGTTTAGATTAGGAGATGGCAGGAGACTGGTATGTTTAGGATTTTTAGCCACACCAGTGGGTGGGCTCATCCAGATATAAGCTCTAAAAATCACATTCAGCCATGTTGGATTTTTGAAGAATGCTGCTCCCTGGGATTGATTTGTGCCACACTTCCCAGGAAGTGGTCATCAAAGGGGAAAGGAGTCTGCCTGTGATGGGATAACCATAGCCCCCCCTGCTTTCTACCCAGGAGCAAGAATAATTATGGCAGAGCTGCACCCAGACCTCAGATTCCTACAAGGAAGACAAAGAAGAAGAAAGACTGCCCTGCTGGACCCCTGACCTGCACCTAAACACTGCACCTTGAAGGACTGCACCAGCTGCACACTTGGACTTCACCAATAAAAGGACTTTGCCTCTATTCTACTGCTTTAAGAATGGACTCCCTGTTTGCTACAGGAATAATGGAGCTGCCCAGTGTCCCCTGCATCAAGTCCTGCAAGCAGAGCCCAGCTGACCAGCGCCCAGTGGCCATTTGAGGATTCTAATCAGGGGCTTTCTGAGAATTGTAGCCTGAACTCCCAAGAAGTAACTCAGAGGTTTTGGAACGTTGGATCAAGTTGTGGACACTTCAAAGACCCAAAAAGGACCTCTGGAAGAAAATCCAGACGTTTGGAGACATTTGGAGCAATTCTATAAATTGAAGAGGTGCATTGTGGGAGTTGCAGTCCCAGACCCCAAGAGGCAAACCAAAGCCTCTGAACCCTTGGCTGGCGGTGTGGAACACTTTCCTAAATGAAGAAACACTTCTGAAAGTAAGTGTGACAGTGTTACCTCATGGGTGGCCTGAACTCTGAACTTTGTTCCTTTCAGGTGTGACCTCTTTTTAACCCTTTGAGCGCTAGTTGCTTCTATGCGATACAAAACATTAAGGCCCTCATTACAACCCTGGTTGTTGGTGATAAAGTGGTGGTAATACTGCCAACAGGCTGGTGGCAAATACCACCAAATTATGACCATGGCGGAAACAGCTCAGACAGACAGCCACTTTAGCACACCGACTGCCAGGGCGGAATCAACAGGCACCATGGTGGTAACCGCCTACAGCCAGACGGAAGCGAATGTTCCGCCCACTGTATTATGACAGTCCAATCCGCCACCTTTTCTGGGGCGGTACCAATGACATCAAAAGCCTGGCAGAAACAGATCTCCGAAGTCAAAGGACTCACCTTGGAGACTCAGGGAAGAACCACACCGCCATGGAGCCCGAGCTGCACATATTCCCAATGTTATTTTACGTCCTACTCTACCACAAACACCAAAGACGGCGAAGATGACCATGGTGAGTACAGCCACCTAGCACACATGGGAGGGAGGAAAAGGAGAGTGACACACACAGGCAACACCCAACATCCCCACCCCCATACACACAAGCAGATGAAGTAACACAACATATCTACCCCATACCTCCAGGAATAATGCAAGGACAACACCAATAGATCAAAGTGAGTGTAATAAGAAAAATATAGCAGCAATACGTGTATCCAAATCAAAAAGTATATACATATTTACAAATGAAGGGACACTGCCCAGTCCTCAATGTTTGTGGGCCACAGGGCTATAAAACAAAGTCCAAGGTCCCACTTGACTCATGCAACAACACGGAGAGAACACTGCAGGGGCATCAGTCAGAAAATAGGCAGACACGTCAGGCGTACGGGGAACGGGGGACACCTCAGCCAGCAGATGGAACAACACCACTGGTCCTGGAGGGGGCAACATGCCCATTACTTTGTCCTGGGGAGTGCAAGGCCACAGTCTCTCAAGTGGGTGACTTGCCTACTGGTTCTGGAGGGGGCAACATGCCCATTGCTTTGTCCTGGGGAGTGCAAGGTCACAGTCTCTGGTGTGGGTGACTTGCCCACTGGTTCTGGAGGGAGCAACATGCCCATTGCTTTGTCCTGGGAGTGCAAGGCCACAGTCTCTCAAGTGGGTGACTTGCTCACAGGTTCTGGAGGGGGCATTGTGCCCAGTGAGCTTCATCCTGGGGAGGATGGGGTGAGTGGATGGCTTCTCCACTGGTTCTGGAGGGGGCACCGTGCCCAGTGAGCGTCATCCTGGGGAGGATGGGGTGAGTGTATGGCTTCTCCACTGGTTCTGGAGGGGGCATCGTGCCCTGTGATCTTCATCCTGGGGAGGATGGGGTGAGTGGGTGCCATACCCACTGGTTCTGGAGGGGGCATTGTGCCCAGTGATGCAGATCTTGGGGAGTGCAGGGCCACAGTCTCTCAGCTGGGTGTCAATCCCACAGGATTTGCAGGGAGCAGGCCGGACAACAGCCCATGGAGGCAGGACTACACAATGTCTGTCGGTGGTGATGGCTGTTCTGTGGTGGTACTGGTGGTGCTGCTGCTGGTGGTAGTTGTGGGGGGAGGCCCCAGCCCATCCCCTGCAGCTTTGGATGGCTGCCCACTGCTGGTGGTGGTGCTGCTGCTGCTGGTAGTGATGGGGGAAGCTCCAGCCCATCCCCTGAAGCCTCGGGCGGCTGCCCACTGGTGCTGCTGCCACTGGTGGTGGTGCTGGTGGCGGTGCTGCTGGCGGAGCTGGTGGTGGTGGTGAGGGGAAGCTCCAGCCCATCCCCTGCAGCCTTGGACGGCTGCCCACTGCTGATGGTGGTGGTGCTGCTGCTGGTAGTGGTGCGGGGAAGCTCCAGCCCATCCCCTGCAGCCTCAGACGGCTACCCACTGGTACTGCTGCTGCTGGTGATGGTGCTGGTGCAGCACTTGGGGCAGGCACCTCTTCTGTCTGGCTTCCTGGTGCCCGGGATCCTTTCCCACCTGGAGTTGCTGGGGACACTACTGGGCCCGTGGACTGGGTGGCTGAGGTGCTTGCCTGGGTCTTGACCACCCTGGCCTGACATGAAGGACAGGGGGGAGGAGGGGGAGTGAAGAGGTCAACAGTGGAGAGGAAAAGCTTCTTTGGGACATTGGGGTGGGAAGAGGGAGAAGGTATGGGAGTGGAGAAAGAGGGATTGGTTGTAAGAGGTGTCTGTCTGCTGTGTTTGGGTGTAGGTGCATGGGATGGATGCTGTTGTGAGGTGGATGGCTGTTGGCTGTCTGAGTGCTTGTGTTTGTGTACCTTGGGGGGGAACAGACACAGTGGGAGAGGACACAGGGGACGTGTGCATGGCTGTTGGGGTTGTGACTGCAAGTGAGGTGTGTGTTCTGATAGGTCTGCTAGTGATGGAGGTAGTGGATGAGCATGTGGTGCATGCAGGTGCGAGTGTAGATGCAACTGGGAGGGTGGTGGACAACGAGGAGGAGGGGGAGGCAGTGGATGTTGGTATGTCTGCATCTGGATGGTGTTTGTGTGAATGCCTGTGGGATGAAGTGTTGTGCTTGTGTTTGCCTGTGCCACTCTTGTGTGTTGTCCTGTGTGCATGCTCGTCTGCCTGTGTGCCTGGGATAATTTGGGGTTGAGGGGAATGGGATTAGGTAGAGGAAGTTGGAGGAGGGTGGGTGGAAACAGGGACAATGGCTGCCATCAGAGAGGAGGCCAGAGTCTGGATTGATCTCTGTTGGGCCGCCAAGCCAGTGTGAATGCCCTCCAGAAATGCATTGGACTGTTGCATTTGGGCTGCCAGCCCCTGCATGGCATTCACAATGGTTGACTGCCCAACAGAGATGGATTGCAGGAGGTCAATAGCCTCCTCACTCAGGGCAGCAGGGCTCACAGGGGCAGGGACTGAGGTGCCTTGGGCGAAGGAGATACCCACCCTCCTGGGTGAGCGGGCAAGGGGAACACGCTGAGGGGCTGCTGGGAGGGCGGTGCTGGTACAGGGAGTGGCAGCTGTAACTGTAGCTGGGGTGGGCACAGAGGTGTCCGTCACCACCGGGGAGCTTCCATCGGAGGAGGTATACGTGTCAGAACTGTCCTCTCCAGTCTCCGCTGTGGTACTCCCCTCGCCCTCCGTCCCACTGGTGCCCTCACCGTCGGTGGACTCTGGCTCCTGTGGGATGCAGCTCCCTCCGTCGCCAGTGCCTCTGCTCCTCCACCAGATGATGCTAATGCACATAAGGACAGGGTGACAAAACACAAAAAGGGGGGGAGAGACAAAGGATACACTTGGTCAATGGTTGCACCAACACCACCATTGGCGTACACAACACACACACAGGGAACAGTCCTATGTACTAGGCAATGCACTACCAGTTACAATGCTAGTCACCAGGGCATGGGGAGGGACACATACTGTCAACTGCAGCATACTTGGGACCCACACACACCTGCCCAGTAGTAGATGCCTAATAGCTAGGTTTGAGGAATTTCACATCATAACCGTGCCCAACATGGGACCTACTCTGCAATGTCAGGCCTAGCCTAGGGGCACCCACAGGCACACATCCCCCACCCGGATACCACCCCACCAGGCGTATGTAGTAATGAAGGACACTGTACTCATCCCCTTATTGCTGCTGTGATGCCCCCAAGTGCCCATCCAGCTCCGGAAGGGCCACCGCCAGTATGTGGACCATCATGGAGGTCAGGGTTCGACAGGCAACCCTTCCTCGTTGTGAGGCCATCCCCAGCTGCGCCTCCGCCGTCTTCCGTTCCCAGCGTCTCAGGTCCTCCCACCTTTTCTGACAGTGGGTGCTCCACCTGCCGTAGACCCCCAGGGTCTGCACGTCCTTGGCAATGGCACGCCATATATCCTTCTTTTGATGGGTGCTGACCTGCAGAGGAAATATACATAGGGAAAGGTATTAGTCAGACCGTCCTGCCTGTTACACTCATGGCCCACCATACCCCTTCCCGTCTCCATTTGCACAGACATGGCCCAGCATACATGCTGCAAGCTGCCCAGGACCCAGCCACCAACCCCTCCTACACAAGGCCTTCACACACACCACTCCATGCATTCATGCCCCATGCATCATACTCACAGTGTACTCACCTGTTGGTCTGGAGGCCCATACAGCAGTCGGTACTGGGGTAGGACCCCAACCACCAATCTCTCCAACTCCGCCGAGGTGAAGGCCGGAGCCCTTTCCCCAGTAACACAAGCCATGGTAGGTTCCAGACACAGGTCACAGCAGCACCTGCAGTGTAGTTCCTCTCCTGTTAAAAGTCAGGTAGCAAGTGAGTGAACAGATACAAAATGGCAGTGACGTCCGCGGTGGTGCAAACAGTCACCGCCGGCGTACATCACCATTGGCCACTGTACCCCATAGGGCCCAATGATAACAAATGAGGAGTTGCACAGCGGTTCCCGACCGTGTCCCGCAACAGCGCACAACGTCAGCGGAATTACCTCACTTCCACCTGTCCCTCCATACAGGACAGGCAGACGCCACTTCGGGGGGAGGGTCAGGGCATGGATCCTAACTGCGTCACAGTGCACTTTATCACAATCTGAACATATGCCACCAATAACTTGTAAAAATCACAATATGCATTGAACTGTAGTGGTTACAATGTACAGATTATGACCAGCTGCTCATTATTTTGCCCCATAGATTGCAACCGCTGCAGATGAATAGGAGATGGAGACATCCCCCCGTGAACAGACCCCTGGTGGACTTGGCAACAATGGATGACAAGCACATCATCCTCACCTACAGACTTGACAGGGCCACAATCACAGAGCTGTGTGCCCAAATGTAGCGTGACCTGATATTTGCAGTCCATCACCCCACTGGGATCCCCTCTCTTGTGCAAGTGCTATCAGTGCTCCATTTCTTGGCAACAGGTTCTTTCCAAGTGACAGTGGGCTTGTCAGCACGAATGTCACAGCCACTGTTCTCAATAGTGCTGACAAGAGTGTTGTCTGCCCTGATTAAACACATGTGCAGCTACATTGTTTTCCCACAATTGGAGGATTTGTCCACAGTGAAGGCTGACTTCTATGTAATGGGACATATCCCCAACAACATTGGGGTGATTCATGGAACACATATTGCATTTGTCCCCCTCACCCCCTGGCAAAATGAACAGGTCTTCAGAAATTGAAAAAAAATCACTTGAGTGCGCAGATGGTGTGTTTGGCAGACCAGTACATCTACCATGTCAATGCTAAGTATCCAGGCTCGGTGCATGATGCTTTTATCCTGAGAAATAGCAACATCCCAAATGTGATGGGCCAACTCCGGAGGCACAGGGTGTGGCTAATAGGTGAACCCTGCTTCCCACCCAGTGGATGTTGGTGTATGGGTATGGTGTGGGCCATAAGGGTTAGTGTGTGGCTAACAGTGGTCCCTTGATATTTGCAGGTGACTCAGGTTACCCAAGCCTCTCATCTCTACTGACCCCTGTGAGGAATTCCAGGACAAAGGAAGAGGAATGTTTCAATAAAGCACATGGATGAACAAAAAAGATTATTGAATGTACCTTTGGCCTCCTGCAGGCCAGGTTTCGTTGCCTCCATCTAACTGATGGATCCCTGTGCTACTCACCCAAGAATGTCTGTCAGATCATAGTGGCATGCTTTATGTTGCACAACCTTGCCTTGAGACACCATGTGCCTTTTCTGCAGGAGGAGGAGGAGGCTGGATATGGCTGTGTGGCAGCAGTGGACCCTGTGGACAGTGAAGATGAGGAGGCAGAGGATGAGGATGGGGACAGCAGAACTGCAGTGATTCGTCAATACTTCCAATGGCACACAGGTAAGACAGTGTTATTTCACATTTCTTTGACAGTTTAATGTTTGACATTGTCACTGGCAGGCTGTGCATTCCTACTTATATGCCCATTCACTGTACCCTTTGGCATCTCTTCTTGCGGATGTTGGTGACCCACTATTGCTCCTGGTGTGTTAACTGCAGCCAACTACAGGTCTTTCCTATGTAAACATTCCTGTACAGTTGAATTGCAATGTTTAAACCTTGTTAAACTAATGAATACTTAGATCATTTGACATACTCCATACTTGTATTTTTTCAAAGTGTGTTTATTGAAGTGCTCTGTCGAAAAGGGGGAAATGCAATGGGCTGGGGTGATGATGGAGTAAAGTCCAGTTTAGAGCCCAATCTATTTGTAGCACAGCTGCAGTGTACAAGGGGGCATAGCAAGGGGAGCAATGTCAGTTCAAGGTGGACAGGGTGACAGAGTGGGACACAAGGGGGACAATCAGGATGGGGTCTTGGCAATAGTCTCTGGTTTCTGCCTGGATCGCAGGGAACATTTGCGGTGTGGTTCTCCTTCTGCAGGGGGAGGGGTGCTGGTGGCCTGTTGGTCCTGTGGTGGGGCCTCCTATCCACTAGCAGCAGCGGAGGTGGAGGGCTGTGCAATAGTCTGGCTAGTGGCAGGGGCATGCTGTTGTGCCAATGCCTCCCTCATACTGTTGGCTATGTCTTCCAGCATCCCTGCAATGGAGAACAGGGTGGTGTTAATGGACTTCAAGTCCTCCCTGATCCCCAGGTAATGTCCCTCCTGCAGCCGCATGTTCTCCTGCATCTTGTCCAGGATCTGGCCCACTGTATCCTGGGAATGTTGAATGCTACCAGGATCGCATTGAGTGCCTCCTGGAGAGTTGGTTCCCTGGGCCTGTCCTCCCACTGTCGCACAGCAGTCCTCTCAGCTTCCATGTTGTCCTGTGCCTCTGTCCACTGAAGCGTGTGCCCACTGACACTGACCCCAGGTCTCTGATTGTCCTGTGTTTGTGGTTTGTCCTGGGGACCCTGTACTGGTGGACACACTGCTGATTGACGTGTCCTGGGGATAGAGGTATGGGCCCGCTGGGTTGGTGCTGTGGTGGTGTTTCCTGAGGGGGAGGCTCTGTGGTGATGTGAGACTGTGCTTGGGCAACCAACTATCCGGAGGTCCCTGATGGGCCAGGTTAGTCATCCAGATCCAGGCAACCAGAGCTGCTGTCATTACTGTGGGCCTCTTCTGTGGGGGGACTGGATGTTGCTTTGCACCTCTTCTCCATTGACATTGGCTGGGATACCTGTGGGGATGTAAATGCAGTGTTATTGTTTCTGTGTGTGACTTATTGTGCATGGGTGGGCTGCCCTCTATGGTTGGTATTACCCTGGCAGCTTTGCCTTGTGTGAGTTGTTATTTGGTGGGATAGGTGATTGTCTCCAGTGTGCATGCTTTAGTGATAGGTATCCATGCAAGTCTGTGAGTGGTGTCCATGCATTGGTGGTGCATGCAGGGCTAGGCATTGGGATGGGTTGGTTGTGATGGAGGGGTGTGTGGGAGGTGGTGGAGTGATGGGAGTGAGGGTAAGGGTGGGGGTATGTGATGGCATGCAGGTAGGGGGTAGTAGTGATATAGAGTTGACTTACCAGAGTCCAGTCCTCCTGCCAGGCCCTCAGGATGCAAGATTGCCAAGACTTGCTCCTCCCATGTTGTTAGTTGTGGGGGGGGGGATGCTGGGGTCCACCTCCAGTCCTCTGTACTGCGAGCTGGTGTCTGGCTGCAATGGAACGTACCTTCCTCCGTAGGTTATTCCACCTCTTCCTGATGTCGTCCCTTGTTCTGGGCTGTCCCACGGCATTGACCCTATCCACGATCCTCCACCATAGCTCCATTTTCCTAGCAATAGATATCTGCTGCACCTGTGCTCCAAATAGCTGTGGCTGTACCCGGATGATTTCCTCCACCATGACCCTTTGCTCCTCCTCAGAGAATCTGGGGTGTCGTTGTGGTACCATGGGTCTAGTGTGAGTGGTGTGGGTGAGGGTGTGTAGGGTGATCTGCTGGGGTGTGTGATTGTAAGGTGCGTGGGTGGTGTATAGGTGATAGCGGTGTGTGTCTCTGGTCTTGTCTGTGGTGGTGGTGTCTATCTTGTGGCAATTGTTTGTATACGTAAAGGGTTGTGGGTAGCGTGAGAGTGTGTTTTATAGTGGTGTGGGTGTGGTGTGTGAATGTGTGTCAGGTGGGTGTAGTTTGAATTGTCCAATGTGGTGTTGTTTTGTATGTGTGTGTGTGTAATTTGAGCACAGCGGTATGTACCGCCAATGGTTTACTCTTTAAAAATTCATACCACTGGTCCCCCTTATCTGATTTCAATCATTTTGGTGTCATTTTAAAGATAAACATATAAGCTATTTTTATAAAGTGGTGTTTGATTTTTATTGTGTATTGCGTTTTACTTATTTACTGTTTTGTGTTTTTTTAATGCTTTACACACTTGTCTCCTAAGTTAAGCCTTGTCGCTCATTGCCAAGCTACCAAGGGTTGAGCTGGGTTTAATTTATTAAGACCTAACTGGACCTAAGTGGGGGTTAGGGGCCTATTTCTAGATGTAGGTACTTACCTGTCCTTGTCAATATTCCTCTTTCCAACAAATATATATATATCTGGGCAAAGCCTAAGCACAGATCTCATGGTGAGATCTGATTGGCTGTCAGTACTTCAACCAGGAAATGGGATCAATATGCACACTTGCACCTATTGAAATTCATTGTGGTGAATGGCAGGTTTTCAGGGTCACAAAAGGAGAACATATAAAGGGTGATAACACATTTTTGTTACAATATAAATCATTTGTTGATGGCACCATACTAGCTTTAGGAATTGTGGTGTGTTCTAAGGTAATATTACCATGTGAAAAAGCCGCCTGCTAGGATTTCATGAATCATGTTTGATAGAAAACTCTTTTTGCTTGATTTTCCCATAGATGTCATAGATGGATGGAAGCTGCTCCAGGAGCTAAAAGGAGAGCATATTTTCTGTAAATTCACTCTATCTTTCTCAGTCATATGAGAATGAGGTCTGGCATTTTCAATAAAACATCTACTTCCAACAGGAGAAGCTTGTCAGTTGATTCCCTTGTGTTCTATTGCAGCCTCCCAGAGTGTTATAAAGAACAACTACAGTACTAACAGATTACCTATGACGAAAGTGTGACACACATGAAGCAATCTTGATTGAATCAAACTGGCAAAACCTAAATCATTTAATTTAGAAAGGAACAAAATGAATGGGTTCATTGTGTCATAGAAATTATGGTAAGTGCCATAAAAAGAAAAATTAGGACATGTTTAAGTGAGTTCTCACAGATCTTCCTCTTCTAGTTCATTAAAGACATTCTGACATGTAGACTGGAATATGCACTTTCAACACCGGCAGCAGACTGCCAGTTAACTCCCTAGTGATCAGCAGCATGTCTACGGAGTTCTAATATGCAACTAGAGTGCGAAAAGTCAGAATTTAGGCCAATAGTGTGGCTCATCTGAATGCCATTTTGATGGAATCAAAGTAGAAAACTGAAAGCATTTTCTACTTACGATATTGTAGTAAATTAGGAAATTAGGAAACAAAGATGTTTCCCAAGATGGCCACCAGAGAAAAAAGAACACAAATGTAGCACAAATATCACCCACATGTAGTCCAAGTACAGCCCAATGACAAAAGTGTGCAAAACACTTAGGGCTGATTTAGATTTGATGGTAACAGTGTAGTGTGGTTAGTTTTAGGTATCCTTTGCGCATTAGCTTCAGGCTTTAGGCCTTTGTGCACTTTGCCCTGAATGTATTTTATTCATTTGCTGACAGCTTAGAGCTTCTGTGCACTTTGCTCTAAATGCTTTTTATTAGGCTTCGTACTGTTATTTTTCAAATAGCCAGTTCTACGGTGTTGTTTTTTATTCATATCACACTGTTTTGCCTACTTCAGCACTGGAGTTCTCCATAACATATTCACTCTGTGCTTCAGTCAAGGATACAGTCTGGTACAATCCCGATAGACGTGGTAGGAGTTTAGATTTGGCATTCCTGCGTAGGGACATTTTGTGATCACGATGGCATGTTAGTTATAAAATCACTTCCTTGTCCCAATATATGCAAGAGGGAGATTCCGACCAGAGACGCACAGCTAGACGCTGACTGCCTCGTTGCAGATGCTGAACCAGATCACAGGCCTTTGCTCAGGTATGAGGGCTTATGTCTCCCCGTGATTCGGAAAGGCAAGCTAGAAGCTTAACATGCTGTGCTCTAAATAGAACAAGCAGAGGGAGAGTAGAAACTGTTAGGAAATATGATAGCTTTGTTCTTATGTTTTACTCTCCTGGTGACTATTTCAATCCTACTATGTTGTATTGTTCTGGTTATTGCGGCTCATGCCTTATTATCTAAAATACAGTCGTTTTATTAAAACATTATATAAAACCTATACTGTCTTTGTCATTTGTATATGAGACCATATTGTAAATGAGAGAGTTGGTTTGGATCTGAGTGACCACGATTTCCCTGAGAAGTTCCAAAGATGTCATGCGCTCGGCTGCCTAATCATTTCTTCCCCGTCGGAGAAATGAGGCACTGCTAGTTAGCCGGAGCAAAAACCGGATTTAGGGTGACAGAGTTCCTTACACGTGGGTCAGACTCAGTCCCCCACACCGTTATCGATCCTGCTGCCTAGAAATCCAGTAGTCTCATTTAGGATAATGAGAGCCCACGCGACAACAGTCCTGCTGTCGACTTTTCAAATGAAAACCTGTCCGCTGCCGTGGCGGTCCGCCTGCCATATTTAGATGTTGGCAGTCCCAGTTTCAAAAGCCTGCATTAGAACCGCCATGTCCACCAAGAAATACTGTCCATGTCCATGGCAGGAGATTAAAAAGGAGATCCCGGCGGGAACCCAGACACCCTTTCAGCTGTACAGATTTGGATGTGCCTTACCACTGAGAAAAATGTGGGGTCTGACCTCCATGTCTGAGTGGGTGGATTAGGGGATGAAGGGGGAAAAAATCACCTTTTTCCTTTCTTACCCCTCTCTTTGATGGGGCACAACTGAACAACACCTGCTGTCACTGCTCCCACCATCCCATGGAGAAAACGCAACCTCCCTTTCGCCGGACTTGAAGGTAAGGATGCTGCATTGCCTGGGTACATTGGGTGGGCACTGCATGTGAGGATGGGACCATTGCAGGCATATATATGTCAGTTTTCTTTTTTTAATTACTGTGACACGCATATGTGGAATACACAATGTTGTCACACATGAGTGGGGAGAAGCTTGTACAACACACATACTGCACACATACACAACTGTCATTGTGGTGTCACCAGTCAGGGCAAAATGAATGCTGAAATCACAATGATGGTACACTCACACTGGACAATGGTGAGCATGTGTGTACATTGCAAGGGGACCTGTATGGGTATGTGTGTGCTATCAGTTGTGTATGTGAGTGAGTACGTGTCTTTGAATTGACTGGTTGAGGTGAATGGAGCTGGAGTAGTTGGTGTGGTTGTGTCTGTATGTGTGCCACTTGCATTTGAGACTAATGTCGTTGCATGTGTTGTATTGCTGTGTGCAAAATTCAGGTGAGTGTTGGTGTGTGGTGGTTGTCATTGTGATGTGTGTAGCTGTGCTTGTTTGTGATTGTGTTTGTGTAGCTGAGTGTGTAGTTTTGATTGTTGTGGTTGTGTCGTGTGTGGGTGCAGTGTAAATGGTGTGTGTATTTTGTGTCATGGATGTATTTCAATGTGTGTTTTTGGAATGTACAGGTTGTTTTGTATAGGAATGGCAATGGGTTATTTTGTGAATGTGGCGTGTTGTGTAGTGTGTAGTGCAGGGCTGTACATATGGCTGAGGGATAGTGTATGTGTGTTTTTCACTTATCTCTATTCCATCGCCTCTGCCACTGTATGAAGTCCATATGGTCCCATCACCAACTCCCTCCATCAGAAGTCCATCGCCAGTGAATCCTCTTGCAAAGCTGTAACATCTAAATACAGCAGGCAAAAGACCTTTGACTTGATAGTCTTCTCAGGTTTGTGGCCAACGCGGCTTGTTGGTGCGACCGCCAAGATCTAAAGCAGGTTTTTTTGTTTGTTTGTTTTTTTGCAGTTTTATATAGTGCAGACTTAACCCAAAGGTATTGGAGTGCATCAGTTACATTACACAAGGACAAATTCATTTTGGTTGTAGGCATGGGGAGATTAAGTGATCTGCCAAAAAAAACAGGATGTTCAGCTGACGCCGAATCTCAAATCTAGTTCCCCAGTTGCAAAGTCTGCAGCTCTCGCCATAGCACCATATCCTCTCACCTAAGTGTAACAAAAAATCAGGTGAGCATAAACATAAAGATAGCAACGCATTTAAAAGTGCTTTGTCGCTATTTGAGTGCTCAGAAAATATGTCCTCATTTTAGTTTTTTATAGCACTAGACATATTTTCTATGGGAATAAGACCCTCTCATTTTCACAATTTCTAAAGGAAATGCTTTAGTTTGTTACATCAAGATGACATCAGGCAAGCCACACTTTTGTAATAAATATAGAATGTTAGCAATATAGTTCTTCATTATAGTACTGTGGGAAGGCAGAGGTCAGGGGCACAGATTTGGATAATTTAGTGAGTAGGCAACAAGTTGACCACCCTGGGCAGACGGGAGCTGCAGTGGCAGCACAATGGACCATGGAGGGCAGGGTAAAAGGGGGCAGGGGCAACAAACCAACTATGCAGGGCAGGTAATAGAGGTTGTGGCAATATAACAGACCAATGAGGGCAGAAGGAAGAGGCAGTGACAGTACAACCATGTATGCCAACAGACCTAATTCAGACAGGAGACTCCTGATGTTTTTAAGCCCAAAAGGACTTTTTTTTTATATGCCTCCAGCCTAAGATATCCTCTTTTTCAATGGAAATCAATGGGAAAAATCAATTCCCCTATTTTTCTGTTTTTTTTTAAATCTCCCACTTGCCAAATTCAAGGTTTTGGCAGATATGGTACATTGAATCACTAAAGGCAGGAGGAATAGGGCAGGGGCATTAAGTAAGGAAACAGAGGGCAGGAGGTAGAAGGGTATGACCACCAAACTGACCTTATAGTGCAAGCCACAGGGGTTTCAGCAGCACAACACACCACACAGGGCAAGCGGGATGGCAGTGCAGCAGAACGGACCATGGAAAACAATGGAAAGTGGACAGGGCCATGCACATGTACAATAGAGAGCAGAGGGCAAAGAAGCAAGGGTAGCAAGCTGACTATACTGGACAGACAGGAGGGAAAATTGCAGCAAAACAGTCCATGGAGGGCAAGAAGGAGGGGGCAGTGGCAGCACATTGGACAATGTAGGGCAGGAGGGACCAAACTGGTGCATGGACTCTGACAACTGAGAGTAGGGAGGAGGTGGATGTGGCGGAAAACTAACTGTTCAGGGCAGATGGGAAGGGCAGTGGCAGAACTACAGCTACACAGGGCTGTAATGAGGTAGCAGGGGGCTGGACTTGGACAGTGGATGGCAAGGAGGAGAGGAAGGAGCAGGAGCAGCAAGCTTGGGTGGATGCAGCACAGTGCCAGGCCAGGGCCTGTGTGCAAGCCCCCCCCCCACTGTGCATTGCGATGGGCATCTTATTTAACATTAAAAAAACTTAGACATTTGCTAAAAAAACAAAGGTTGCAGGAACGTTATTGTTAGGCCCAGAGTTTACACTCACAAAGCCATATACATTTAACTGTTGTAGTTATAGTTATTTCAAGTAACTATAACTTGTGCCCTAAGGTAACTATAACTCTCACATGCACTGCTAATTACCCCAGATATTACATCACTTATGACATCTTCCATGACATCATTGATAATATCATTGTAACATTTGCAGTGAAAATATTGTTAAGAAAACTGTGCATTGCGAGGGTGCAAGATATTGTTACCTTAGGGCACAAATTATAGTTACTTGAAATAACTCTAACTGTAATAACTGAATTTATTGGGTTTTGAGTGTGTTTTAGGTAGCTCAGCTGTTCCATAGCAAAAGCATTTTTTGTTTAGCTAATAACTTTTGTCTCTTTTGACGAATCTTCACAAAACTTTGAAACTTTCCAAAAAGGTGAATGAATGAATACGTTTATTGTATGGTTACTTAAAAACATTACAAAAGTGGTGAAATTAGCAAATAAAAAATCCAGTGTGTTCACTACTTCACTGTGTTTCTATTAAGTTATGCATCCTGTACTGTTTAAAAAGTGGCAAAACAAGCTAAAACCTGAAGTAGTAAAACAAGTAATCAGAAAGTTTGCGGTGCATGATTCAATTTCTGTTCATTTAACAAATGAGCTAAAATGAAATAGTTGATAGAAAAAATCTAATCTGTGACCTATAATAATATTCACTAGGATGATTACTACATAGAGGCAGGGCATGATCAATTGGAGAGGGCAGGGTGCCCAGCAATTTGTTCTTTAACAGTGTCCAAACCAGATGCATACATTTACAGAATTTGGCAATGCCTGTCACTGTTTCCAGGGAAAATAAATGATTTTGAGCCTCTGTGACCATCTGTTTGCAGTATTGTGTGAAGATTGGCCTCAGGAATATACAATGGGCACTGTCAAATGCCAGAAAACAGCATATTAGATGGACCAGCGATTTCATTCTATAGCTGCACAGTCTGCAGCGCTCAATATTTCTCAGAGATTTCCATCCAAAGTTAAGGTCTTTTATTGAAAGATATTAAAATGGGGTTTTTGGTTGGCCTGGGTATGCACCTAGGCCAGACAGAACCCACCACTCTAGTCAGGGAAAGTAAGTTACACACTAAAGATAACCGGTGCTCACCCCCTGGTAGCTTGGCACAGAGCAGTTAGGCTGAGGTGTATCCTCAGAGGTCATGTGTAAAGCATTAGTACAACACACTCTCACCAGTGACACAATAAATACACCACAAACAAGACTGCTAACAAACGTTTATTAAAATTTGGTTCTATATTATATATACATCTCAAGTCCCAAAAATGACATAAATCCTATTTACTGAGCCACTACTTATGATCGTAGCTAGGGAAGTATAGAATGATCATGTATTGCACTTTTGGCCATGATACACAGCAGGTACATTATAGTAGGAATCCCATTAGCCATCCTGTACCCATAGGTCAAAAGTGACATAAATTATAAATAAGGGGCATATGACGCAATAACTAAGGTAAAACTCGCAGTCTTGGGCAATGCAAGAATCCGCCCACATACATCATGAATAAAAGTGCAGTCAATGTAAGTATCATAACTGCTGTGTCTCTTAATCAGTTGCTTAGACAGTATTTGTGCCAGCAAAGTAACCACAAGATACGTTTGTAAACCCTAAGGACATATAATGCAACAATAGATGAACATCATTAACAGTATGACCATAACTCCAGACCCACCTGCCCTCCCATTAGCAAGGTTAGGGCAATCTCACGTGGTCTAGCTGGGCAACGGTCAATAAAACAAAAGCTTGTGCACTCTAGGAGGCCAATACATCACCCAGATGCCTACTAGTCACATATATTACCACCTCACCGGCCACAATATGTGCTTGCACATCAACTAGTTAGAGGTAGCTTACAGTAATTTGAAATGCCCAGTACGGCACGGTAGCCCCTGCACATTTATCAGAAGGCTTATGGTGACCTGCCCCTCTGCAGCAGAGAACCAACTCCAAGCAGCCACCCCTTGCCAGCCTTGATGACCTCCCTAGGCAGCAGTACCCCCCAAAAAAGATCCAAAGGGTGGGGCATTACACACTACATATGACAGCGGGGAGACCCCCTCTAGTCTGCCTCCGCATATTAAATTGGAAGGAGGCAACTGCATGCCATCGCACAAGGCAACTGCCACTAATGCAGATAAAAGGTAGCTGGGTGCAAGTAGGAATGTCCTCCCTTGGTCTTTTGGGTTCAGAGACAGGGATTCCTGTGACCCTGGGGGGGAGTCCTCTCGATGCGGCATAGCCTGGTGGAGTCTGCATTGCTGTGTAGGGACCTGGGGTTGCATGGCTCCATCAATGAGGGTAGGGCTGCATTTCTCCTCTTCCCTTGGGGCTTCCTGCTAGGATAGCGCACGGCCACACGGAACACCTAATACTTCTCCTCTCCCCTCAAATTCAGGGGGACAGAGGCTCTCATTGTGCACCCTCAAGGCCAGAGAGGCAGTACTTGCACCGCACTACACCAGGACCAGTGGAGCGCATCACACAGAGGAGTATGTGTGACAGTCCTTCACAAGGCCAGAGGTGACCCACAGTGCTCACAATGTGCTACAAGTTAGAGACACAGGGCTGGATGGAAACCAATGCGCTCCCCAAGCGCTATACTTTGAGTCCATGCCTGAATGCTACCACAAATTACCTTTTACTGTTTGGGTTTTTGATGAGGTACTGCTTGTGAGCCAGGAGTGTTGGGATGACAGTTGCAACTTTTGTAGGACTGGCCTAGTCACCTAAACAAAAGTGCTGTCATCCTAAAACCAGCAGTCGTGCCTAGAGCAAGAGTCAAACTATGACATGGTGCCACCAACAATGATGTTTAGGCACTAATTTATGGATACCCTGACTATCACTCACAACAGGTACCCTAAGTACCATTATACGGAGACGTCCGTGATCTTAGGGAAGTTCCTCTTCAGCTGAACAGGGAGAACATAACTAGGCTGTAGGTTGTTCGAGCTCGAACTATTAAAAGGACTATCTCCCGACTTGGTGTTCCATCTGTTTACTCATTATACAATATGGCTAATGCCATGGACATTCCTGAGAATATTAGACAAGCATTAACACTACTTCTAGTAGTGCATGGCTTAACAGATGAGGGCGGTGATACCACATTCATAGTAGAAGCTAGCAAAGCCTACCAAACAGAAACATTCTACTCCCGGGTCACCTTTCCACAGGAAGACCAGAGATCATACACGTTCCACACATACAGAATTGCAAACTTACTGCAATAGTACCAAGCATACCAGTATCTCAAAATTCCAATTACTTAGTTAGAACATTATGACTGGTTTAGTGGTGACATACCACATGTAATACAACCCATGAGATTGGGTCCCTTGGGTAACAAAGGACCAACGTGGCCTATGCTTGCCACATATACACCTCATACTGGTGTACAAAACATGCAGGCAGCTGATCTGCGCAATCTATACATTGAGCTAGTAACACTATATAGGCAAATTGTTCAGTTCATAATGTGATCTCTGAACACTACACCAGCGCCTCCAGCACCACCTTCACCCCGCTGGATACCAACTGGCCACTACTGGGATTAATCCACAAAAAAGTACATTCTATCATGGGTAAAGTGCCCACAGAACACTAGAAAATCCCATTCCAGATAGCCCAGAAAACAAATCAGCTGGAAGCTGTGTTTCCCCATATGGGACCACAGGAAAAACATAGAATTCTCATAATGTGCTTGCCCTCCGGAATGGTTCCCTCGGTGGATGACTGCGTCACATGTGGTACAGTCTTCGCTGCAATTTATACTACCACACATGGTACCCCCACACTTGCCAGAATGAGCACGGGGCTGCCCCAGTTCTAGATTTGGGGATGAAATTAATGCATAACCTTGACGCAGTCTCTTCAATAATACTTATTGATATTAAAGGGGAAGCTGTAGCGTTGGCCATATGCCAGCGGCTCCGAGAGATTCCACAAATGAAACAGGATAAACAGCTACCAAAAATTATTTCTGATACCTATACCAGTATAGGACAGGATAGTTTGGGAGCCAAGCTGAAAAAGCATGAAATACAGAGTACCACCCCTAAGGAAGGCACTAAACAAGAACAGGAGGGTTCTAAAAAGCACTGAGATAGACAAAAGCAAATTAAAGACAGACGAAGTCAGAAAGCAGAATCTCCACACCCGGAGAACTCCGACAGGAGACATAATCTCAGTAGTAGAGAAAACATAAAAGATCCTGACAGATATATTGATTCACGTCCATCTCGTTCCTTTCAGAATGCACTGGATAGACGTAGCGAGAGAATGAGCCTGTCAGAGCAATGTCCTGACTACGTAAAACAGAAGAAAGACTCACCACAGTCTTCAGATAAAAAAGAAGATAAGTCCCGATAACAAAAGCCACAGCTTAAAGAGAAAAAGGTAACAGCACTGCCAATTAAAAATGCCAGTACAATTCAGAACATTGCTGAAGAACAAGACGTGGGCAGTGACACTGCTAGACAGCGCAGCAGAGGTCACAATATGTCACCAGAGTCTGAAAGATCATCTGGATGCAACAGCAATTAGCAACTTTATTGCAGTCAAGACTGTGGACGGGCGCGTTCTCCCACCAGACAGGGTTTATGATTTAAATATCCATATTGAGGGAGACATACAGTGCACCATTAGTTTGATATTCTGGGATGAACTTAGTTCTGATATCCTGCTGGCCGAGAGGGACTGGCCACCCAAACAAGTCCGTAAGCTACCACATGGGGAAGATGTCATTTTGCCTTCTTTCTCTGATCTTGTTCCAGAGGCGGTAAAACAAGCCTATGCTGTCAACTGGGCTTTAGCACAAGCATCTGTGCTATACTGCAATCATTTAGGTTGGGACAAGGATTCACCTTGCCATGTAATACCTATTAGGTCCACACCCCAGCCTCAGCCACAATATGCTGTTAAATAAGAAGCAAAAGCTCCAATGAGGGAATTCCTCACTCAGCTTGAGTACCAGGGAGCAATTGAGCCCTGTGTCTCTGCAATGAATAACCAGTTATTCCCCTTTGCAAAACCCGACCATTCATATAGAATAGTCTTAAATTACAGACACCTGAATAGTCATACATGCACATATGCAATACAAAATTCACACAGTACAGCACTAATAAACAACATAGGCGGTCATTACAACATTGGCGGTAAAAGCTGCTTACCGCTGTGCAGAAGACAGCCAACATACCGCCGCGCCCGCGGAAATCCGCCACAGCCATTATGACCCACAGCACGGAATCCGCCAAAATTCAGACACCCACACAAGTCCTCCACACCAAAGGTCAGTGATAAACTGGCGATAACAAAACCTCCACCATCACGCCAACAGAAATACGCCCAGACTATCACGACACACGAATCCACGCAGTGGTCTTTCAACCGCGGTATTCCATTGGCGGTACACACCGCCTCACTCAAAATACACACACACATACAAAACACAGCCACATTAGACAATTCAAAATACACACCTGATACACATACACACACCACTCCCACACACCCAATACAATATAAAACACACACCCACATCACCCACAAACCCCTACGACCACAATTGAGAAAGAAGCACAGAGAGAGACACCACCATCAACAATACTAGCATCCACAGGCACACAACACCATCATCCACATAACTTCCACGCACCTCAAACAACACCCCACTACATATCAGCACACTTATCACCACACACACCACCCCACACATCAACCACACCACCCCATGGCACGGCAAAGACACCCCAGGTTCTCGGAGGAGGAGCTCAGGGTCATGGTGGAGGAAATTGTCCAGGTAGAGCCACAGCTATTCGGATCACAGGTGCAGCACACCTCCATTGCAAGTAAGATGGAGCTATGGTGAAGAATAGTGGACAGGGTCAACGCAGTGGGACAGCACCCAAGAAATCGGGATGACATCAGGAAGAGGTGGAATGACCTACGGGGGAAGGTGAGTTCCGTGGTCTCAAGACACCACCTTGCGGTTCAGCCCCCACAACTAACAACATGGGAGGAGCAGGTCTTGGAAATTCTGCATCCTGAGGGCCTCACAGGACTAGATGGAGGAATGGACTCTGGTGAGTCAAATCTTAACTATTACATCCCCCACCCTACCTGCATGCCATCACATACCCCCACCCTCACCCTCACCTCCATCACTCCAACTCCTCACAAATGTCCCAACATCACAAACCACACATCCCAACACCAAGCCCTGCATGCAACACCAAAGCATGGACACCCATCACCAAAGCATGCCCACTGCACAAACCCATACACCTCCCTAAACCATCATCACACAAGGTCCCACACAGGAATGCAAGCACTGGGGTACACGGTCACCCACCCATTGCACACCATGCCACACACAGATGTAATAAACATCCTTTTATACCCCTGCAGGACCCCTACCCAACATCAGTGGACAGGAGGGTCCACACATGTCCACACCACCAACAGAAGAGGCCCACAGTGATGACAGCACCTCTGTCCAACTGGATCTAGATGACCAGCCCAGCCCATCGGGGACCTCAGGACAGTCAGTTCCCATCACATAGTCACAGGCCACTACAGAGCTTCCACCCTCTGGAAACACCAGCACAGCACCCACCCAGCGGGCCCATACCTCTGTCCCCAGGACACGTCAATCAGCAGTGTGTCCGCCACTACAGGGAACCCAGGCTAACCCACCACCCCAACAACAACAGGGACCTGGGGGCAGTGACAGTGGGCACACAGTTCAGGGGACAGAGGCGCAGGGAAACAGGGGAACTGGGAGGGCTGCTGTGGGTCAGACGGAGGACAGGCCCCGGGAACCCACTCTCCACGAGGCCCTCTCCAACATCATGGGAGCCTACCACCACTCCCAGGAGACAATGACAATGGTACTGGCCAAGTTTCAGGAGACCCAGCACCTGCAGGAGGAACAGTATTTGGGCTTCAGGGAGGAACTCAGAGCCATCAATTCCACCCTGGGCACCATCATAGGGGTGCTGAAGGAAGTACTCAACGCCAGGAGGGACACTGCGGCACAACAAGGGGCCCCTGACACTAGCCTAGACGATGAACTGCCCACCACCTCCGCCGGCGCTAGTGGACAGGAGGCACCGCCACAGGACCACCACACCAGCACCCCACCCCCTGCAGAGGGAGAACCACCCCGCAAACGGTAACTGAGATCCCGGACAAAGACAGAGAACGATGCTAAGACCCCGGCCAAGAAATGAGACCACCCTGAATGTCATCCTTCTGACCCACTTTGTCACCCTGTCCATCCTTAAACTGCCCCAGCTCCACTTCCTATGCCCATTTGGGCAATGCACCTGTGAGACTAATAGACTGGACTCTGCCATGGACATTCCTCCACCATCACCCCTCACCATTTTGCAAGCCCCTCCAATATTGAGCACTTAAATAAACACCCTTGAAGCACAAAACAATCTGGAGTCTGTCTGTGATTTTGGAATAGTGTATTAGCAATTACTGTGGCAAAAAGCTCTTTCAATTGTTATGTCAACATACCTATGTCACACAGCTCTAGTCCATGAGGAATCAAAGCAGATGTCACACAGTGGGACCCACATCTGTGAAATCGTAAGGGAAAGTGACAACTCAGTGACCATCCACTGGGTGAAAACGACAGACAGTAGAGAGGTAGTAGTGTTAAAGTACATGTAGTAGGCAGGTTTGGATTCTTACCTGTGTCTCACTGGAAATATTGCAGGATCACTGAGTCCCTGTTGTCCATGTCTTCTTCTTCTGCTTCCTCGTCTTCACTGTCCACAGGCTCCACAGCTGCAACAACACCGCCATCTGGACCATCCTCCTGCAGAAAAGGCACCTGTCGTCGCAAAGCTAAGTTGTGAAGCATACAGCAGGCCACAATGATCTGGCACACCTTCTTTGGTGAGTAGAATAGGGATCCACCTGTCATATGGAGGTACCTGAGCCTGGCCTTCAGGAGGCCGAAGGTCCGCTTGATTATCCGCCGTGTTCGCCCATGGGCCTCATTGTAGCGTTCCTCTGCCCTTGTCCTGGGATTCCTGACTGGGGTCAGTAGCCATGACAGGTTGGGGTAACCAGAGTCACCTGCAAATGTCGAGGGACAACTGTTAGACTCACACTAACCTGTAGGGATAACCCCAGACCCAGACAACCATTCCCACTGTCTTTCTTCCAGGTGCTCACCTAATAGCCACACACGGTGCCTCTGGAGTTGACCCATCACATAAGGGATGCTGCTATTCCGCAGGATGTAGGCGTCATGCACTGAGCCAGGGAACTTGGCATTAACATGGGAGATGTACTGGTCTGCCAAACATACCATCTGTACATTCATCGAATGATAACTCTTCTGGTTTCTGTACACCTGTTCACTCCTGCGGGGGGGACCAAAGCTACATGTGTCCCTATGATGTTGGGGATATGTCCCAGGGCATAGAAATCACCTTTCACTGTAGGCAAATCCTCAACCTGAGGGAAAACGATGTAGCTCCGTATGTGTTTCAGCAGGGCAGACAACACTCTGGACACCACGTTGGAAAACATAGTGGGACATCCCTGATGCAATGGCCACTGGTGTTTGAAATGATCCACTTGCAAGGAAATGGAGCACTGACAGCACCTGCACTTGAGGGGAGATTCCTGTGGGATGGCGGATAGCTGACATCAGGTTTGGCTCCAGCTGGGTACACAGTTCCTGGATTGTGGCACGGTCAAGCCTGTATGTGATGATCACATGTCTTTCCTCCATTTTCGACAGGTCCACCAGCGGTCTGTACACCGGAGAATGCCGCCATCTCCTCACATGTCCCAGGGGACGGTGCCTATGAAGGACAACAGCGAGCACAGAGTCAACCAATTCAGAGGTACGTACCCACAGCTTACACAGAACACGAATCATAATCCAAAAAGTGGACTGTATGTGCGTTGAGTCTAGGCCTAGGTATGTGTGACGCAGTAAAAAATGAAGCCATGTGGGCCCCTGAAATGGCGGCTGCCTGACCTCTAAAGTGGGACAATGGGATGTGAGGTAACTGCGCTGGCGTTGTACACCGTCGCGATAGGCGGTCAAAGACCGCCGCGCAATGCTGCATTGGTTAACATTGGACCCTATGGGTCCCAGGAGCCAATGACGATGTACGCCGGCGGTGACAGTACGCACCGCTGCGGACGTGACTGCCATTTCCTATCTGTTCAATCACTCGATACCTGATCTTCGACAGGAGAGGACCTACACTGCAAGTGCTGCTGTGACCTCGGTCTGGAAAAGACAATGGCTCGAGTGTCTGGGGAAAGGGCCCCTGCCTTCACATCGGAGGAGTTGGAGAAACTCGTGGACGGGGTCCTCCCCCCGTACACGCCACTCTACGGTCCTCCAGACAAACAGGTAAGTACACTGGGAGCATGCTGTATGGGCTATGCCTGTGTGGAGTGGGGTGGATGTAAGAAGGGGGGGGGAGATTGCGCCGTGCATGAAACGACGGTGAGTGCATATGCCACATGGCAAGGGTAGGGATGGGGGCCAATGACTGTGACGGTGCAGTTGGTAATAAGTTTCTCTTCCCCCTGTACAATTCATGTAGGTCAGCGCCCACCAGAAAAAAGATATTTGGCGTGCCATCGCCAAGGACGTCCAGACCCTGGGGGTCTACCACAGACGGAGCACCCACTGCCGGAAAAGATGGGAGGACATTCGCCGCTGGAGCAAGAAGACGGCGGAGGCTCAGCTGGGGATGGCCTCCCAACGTGGGAGGGGTGCCCGTCGCACCATGACCCCCCTGATGTTCAGGATTCTGGCGGTGGCGTGCCCGGAGTTGGATGGGCGCTTCAGGGCATCACAGCAGCCACAATGGGGTGAGTACACTCTCATCTTGCTGATTTTGCGTGCAGTGGAGGGGTCTGGGTGGGGGAGGTGGGCTGTGGGTTTCCCTAGGCCAGGGCGAGTTTAGTAGGCAAGGTCCATCCGTAAGGCAGGCCATGTGGCACCCCACCCCACCTCTGTGGAGTGCCAAGTACACCTAGTCATGCCCCTGTCTCATCCATGTGTGCAGATGTCGTGCATAGCCTAGTAGGCCATTTCCCAGGGATTGAACAGTGGAGCCCAAGAGCGCGGCGTAGTGCAGGGGGCTTCTGTGTCTGTCGTGTCCGCCAACGGTAGCGGTAATGCATGCACTCAACATGTCTTTCTTCTGTCATCCCCCCCTTTTTTGTGGTCTCCCCGTTCTTGTGTGCATAAGCATCATTAGGCGGAGGAGCAGTGGCACCGGAGCACGAGGGAGCTGCATCCCACATGGCCATGGAGGGCCACACTACGGACTCGGAGTTCACCAGTGGGACGGAGGGCGAGGGGAGCTCCACGGCGGGGACAGGAGCTGACACCAGTGACACAGACTCGTCCTCTGATGGGAGCTCCCTTGTGGTGGCGGCAACATCTGTGCCCCCCCATCTACAGGCACAGCTGCCACCCCCCCTACCAGCACCGCCCTCCCAGCATCCCCTCAGCCTTTGCCCCCTGCCCGCTCACCCGGGAGGGTGGGCATCACCTTCACCCCAGGCACCTCAGGCCCTGCCCCAGTCACCCCTGCTGCCCTCAGTGAGGAGGCCATTGACCTCCTCAGGTCTCTCACTGTTCGGCAGTCTACCATTTTGAATGCCATCCAGGGTGTAGAAAGGCAGTTGCAACAAGCAAATGCATTCCTGGAGGGCAATCATTCTGGTCAGGCGGCCCTTCTGCGAGCTTTTTCAGACTCTGGCCTCAGCACTGATGGCAGCCATTGTCCCTGTCTCTAGCCTCCCCCCTCCAACTTCCTCCACCCAGACCCAATGCCCTGTACCCCAGCCTATCCCAAGCACACCTTCAGACCAGCATGCACACACGTCAGCATACAAGGGAAACTCTGGCAAACATAAGCACCACACATTCCACAGGCACTCACGCAAGCATCACACACATGCAGACACACCAACATCCACTGCCTCCACTGTGTCCCCCTCTTCCCCGTATCCCTCCTCTCTCCCAGTCTCGTCTTCACTCACACCTGCATGCACTACATCTACAGCCACTACTGCCATCACTAGCACACCCACCACCACACCCCGCTCACTACCATTCACATGTCCCCTGTGTCCTTTCCCAGTGTGTCTGTGACGCCACCTCCCAAGATACACAAACGCAGGCACACACCCACCCAACAGCCATCCACCTCATGACAGCCTCCAGCGCATGCACCTTCACCCAAAGTCACCAAACGAACACCTCCTACAACCACAACCTCTTCCTCCACTCCCAAACCCCCTCCAGCAACCCGTCCCAGTGTCTCCCAAAAACGTTTCCTGTCCAACCTTGACCTCTTTACCACACCTCCCCCACCCCGTCCGTCTCCAGGTCCCAACCTAGCACCTCAGCCACAACATCTCCGGGACCAGTGGTGCCTGTAGTCACCGGAATCTGGAGTGTACCGGCCACCAGGGCAGCCAGTGTGGCACAGAGCCACAGCACGGACAGTCCCCCACCTGTCAAGCATCAAAAGTTGGCCAGTGCCCTGCGGGAGAGGGGGAATACTCCAGCCACCAAAGCCGCTCCTAGGGGTCCCGGTGGGAGTGTGGAGTCAGCTGCGAAACCTTCCGAGGTGGGGAAGGGCCACAAGAAACCAGGAAAGTCTGGGAAGAGCAGCACGGCGGAGGAGACCGCCATCATCCCCGCTGCCCAGGAGGCCACAGCCATCATCCCCGCTGGCCAGGAGGCCACCTCCATCATCCCCGCTGGCCAGGAGGCCACCTCCATCTTCCCTGCTGGCCAGGAGGCCACCGACATCATCCCAGCTGGCCAGGCGGCCACCGCCATCACCCCCGCTGGCCAGGAGGCCACCGCCATCATCCCCGCTGGGACAGAGAGGACCTCCAGCACAAGCCCCGCTGGGACAGAGAGGACCGCCAGCACAAGCCCCGCTGGGACAGAGAGGACCGCCAGCACAAGCCCCGCTGGGACAGAGAGGACCGCCAGCAGCTGAGTCACTGCAAAGGAGCCCGCCGCCTCAAGCACCGCTGAACAGGGCACCGCCGCTCCAAGCACCGCTGAACAGGGCACCGCCGCTCCAAGCATGGCTGAACAGGGCACCGCCACTCCAAGCACCGCTGAACAGGGCACCGCCGCTCCAAGCACCACTGAACAGGGCACCGCCGCTCCAAGCACCGCTGGCCCCTGAGCGCCAAGGGCACTGACGCTACTGAGTCTGTCACGAGCAGGATGCAGCACTCTGGGCACAGAGCCCCCTCCAGAACCAGTGGAGAAAGTCATCCATTACCTCTGTCCTTAGCAGGATGAAGCACTCTGGGCACAAGGCCCCCTCCAGAACCAGTGGAGAGATACATCCACTACCTCTGTCCTTAGCAGGATGAAGCACTCTGGGCACAAGGCCCCCTCCAGAATCAGTGGAGAAAGGCATCCACTACCTCTATCCTTAGCAGGATGAAGCACTCTGGGCACAAGGCCCCCTCCAGAACCAGTGGAGAGATACATCAACTACCTCTGTCCTTAGCAGGATGAAGCACTCTGGGCACAAGGCCCCCCTCCAGAACCAGTGGAGAAAGTCATCCACTACCTCTGTCCTTAGCAGGATGAAGCACTCTGGGCACAAGGCCCCCTCCAGAACCAGTGGAGAGATACATCCACTTGATAGACTGTGGCTTTGCATTCCCCAGGATTGAACAGTGGGCAACCCACCCACTGTAGAGACTTGAGAGACTGTGGCTTTGCACTCCCCAGGATGGAACAGTGGGCAACCCACCCACTGTAGAGACTTGAGAGACTGTGGCTTTGCACTCCCCAGGATGGAACAGTGGGCAACCCACCCACTGTAGAGACTTGAGAGACTGTGGCTTTGCACTCCCCAGGATTGAACAGTGGCCATGTGGCCCTCTCGTGGATTTGGCGTTGTGCACTCAACCAGCTGAGGTGCCCCCCCTTCCCTCCCCCTGAGGTGCCTGTTTTCTTGCTCTCTGATGCCCCTGCAGTGTTCTCTCCGTCATGGTCAGGGATCTTGTGTGGACCTCGCCCATACCGTGTGGGCCCAGTGTTCCACGGACTTCATTGGAGCACTACCTGGACTATTAAGCTTGGTGTATATTTTGTTTATATACATATTTTTGCGTACTGCCTTTTATTATATTACAATGGTTACACTCATTCCTTTTGTCTTTGCATTCTTCCGGCCAGGTTGGGGGGTATAACAATAATGTATAAATATGTATTAGTGTGTGTGTTGTAGTGGGTGAGGGTGGGGGTGGGGGTGTTGCATGTGTGTGTGTCCCTGTTTTTTCCTTCCTCCTCCCCTGTGTCATAGGTGCAGTACTCACCGTGATCTTCGCCGCCGGCGTTCGTGCTCCTGGTAGAGGAGCAAGAAGATGAGGGCTGGCAGGATGTGCAGCTATGGTTCCATGGCGTCCGGATTCCTCGTGGAGTGTGTAGAGGTGAGCGTTTTCCCTTCTAAGTCCTGTTTCCGCCGTGTTTTTATCCACGGTCAATCCACCCAGGAAAAGGTGGCGGATTGGTAGGTTGTGATACTGTGGGCGGTACTTTGTCTTCTGCCTGTCTGTTGGCGGTGACCGCCAAGCTGTTTGTCTGTACCGCCCTGGCGGTCGGAGTGTTAAAGTGGCTGTCTTTGTTGGCGGTTTCCGCCACGGTCGTAATTCCAATTTTTTTACCGCCGTCCTGTTGGCGGTCTTACCGCTGCTTTAACACCATCCGCCAGGGTTGTAATGACCACCATAGTGTGTAAAAAATATAAAACAACCTTGGATATCTCCAAAGGTTTTTTCGTCCAAAATTTAGCACACAAAAGTCGGGACCTGAGTGCATTCTCATTTGGCTCACAAAAACGCTTCTGTCATTTGCCCCACAGTTACAAGAACAGCCCAGGGCTGTTCTCAGCCTGTGTAACATCAATATAGCATGATATTGATTATAAGGCATTGTCATATGTGGATGATATCTATCTTACAGATGACGACCTCAACATTCACTTTCCCAGGGTCAATTGGATCATTCTAGGAGTCGCAGCCCTTGGGTAAAAATTTAATTTTAGGAAAACTAAAATAGCCTTTTTAAGTGTGTTGTTACTGGGATACAAGCTATCAAACGAGGGCAAGAGCCTGGCACGCACTTTTTTAGAGAAGTGTGCTCAACTCCAGCCTCCAAATACACTCAAGAAACTACAGGCTTTTCTTGGTTTTCTTTAACTTTGGCAGAATCTACATTCCGGACACAGGATAGTGGAACACATATGCATTTTTAGTGGACTGCAACAGGACATGCTGGAAGCCAAACACTCACACACCTGTAACAACAATAAAAATGTGGTCATCAGAATAATTTCTGGTGCCATTGGGTTCACTTATGTCACCTTTAACGAGGAAAACACAATGCCCATAGCTTACATATTTCACCTATACTCCAATGTAGAAAAATATTTCCCACAGAAAAAAGCCTGACTGCTGTACAAATGACTGTCATCAAGGAGAGAACACTTGCCCAAGGGAAACACATTATTGTTGTATCCCCAGTGCCGGCCTTAGAGGCCATCAGCAAAGCAAGCATTCCTAATGCTAAAGCACTACATTCACGCTGGATTCAGTGGGCAATCTCCCTAACTGCCACCAATGTTGATTACATCTTTGATGCAAAACTTCAGACACAAGAATTTCTCCAATACGAACAGGAGTACCCTGCACCTCTAGACATCTTACCACTTGACAGATATCACTGTCATTTACACTGATGGTTCAGCACAACCAGCCGTAGGTACTAAACTAAGGCCCATATTTATACTCCTGTTGCGCCAGATTAGGGTCATTTGTTTTCTATGCTAATCCAGCACAAAATTAACACCTTATTTATATTTTGACACTAGATCCGTCTAGCGTCAAAATATCAGAGTGTGCGTCATTTTCTGGATGCGTGAAACTGCCTTGCATCAATGAGATGCAAGGTAGGCGTTCCCATCCAAAAAATGACACAAACAGCCATGCACCATTTTTATCCAACCGGGCAAAAATGACGCCCGGATGAGAAGGGGAGCCGGAAAATGATGCAAATCCCGATTTGCATCAAATTATTGCGCCTGGGTCAGGGCAGGCGTTAAAATGGAGAAAACACACCACTACTTAAGCAACATCATTGCTCAAGAAGGAAGACATGGAGGTGCTACTCATGCAGCATGCCAGGAGACGCAGAGCACAGAACCAACAGCAGAAGCTACCACCATACCAACGTGGACCCTGAAGGCAATGCAGAAGGCAGGAGAGGCTATTCAGGACCAGAACAACCCTCCTGGGCCTCAGGGAACATGATATCATCCAGAGGTACAAACTCAACTGGCAAGCCATACAGCAGCTGCTGCGCCAAATTGAGCCACAGTTAGCAGCCAGCGTGCAGAAACCCCACATTATTCCACCGGAGTCTAAGCTGCGAGCTGTCCTGCGCATGTTGGCAAATGGCTCATTTCAAACTACTGCTGCCCTGGTTGCAGGGGTCTCACAGCCCTCATTCTCTACCTCCCTTCCCAAGGTACTTGATGCCATCATCTCCCTCACACCCGCCAAATCAGCTTCCCCAACACACAGCAGAAGCAGCAAGAGGCCAAGCAGGGGTTTTATCAAATTAATGGCTTCCAGCACATGCTTGGTGCCATTGACTGCACACATGTCCAGATTGTGCCACCTACTGTAACCGAGCACCTATACTGCAACAGAAAGCACACACACTCCATCAATGTGCAGGCCATTGTTGATCACCAGGGATGGTTCACCAACATCATGGCAAAGTATCTGGGAGTGTACATGATTCCTTCATCTTCCGCCACAGCACCATCAATCGGAACTTCCAGGATGGACGAAATGGCAATGGCCTTCTTGTCGGTAAGTACAGAAACCTAGTAATTTACACACAGCACAGCAACTGTGTAGGACACACAAGACATACACCGCTACATTGACATGTGGCCAGGCAGACACTGAGGTGTGACACTGGTAGTCATGTTTGATATCCTGACCAAATGGGATACACACCTATGGACAAATGATGGCTGCAAATAACAATAGATGCCACTCTAGAGCCACAAGGGACCATTTACTGGCAGTACAACTTGGAAGATGAACCATTCAATATCACATAAGGCCACAGTCAATCCCATTCCCTTCCAAGCATTATGCCGTGTGTAAGGGATGTGCAATGTGTGTTGCTGCAGGTCAAACACCATGAGACACATAGCATGATGACGCTGACTCAAATGAAGGTGACATGGAATTATTGAGGCAGTACCAACATCCCACATCACCCCTGGGGTGACAAAGCTAGCTAACAATAAGGAAGTGGACTGTGCAGTGAAAAAATCTTGATGTGACGCTAATGCAAAGTGCACACTGTTACACATACTGAATGAGACAATGCACCATATACATAACAGATGTACAGGGAGATGGACCTTCCTACACTAAAACCTTCACCCTCACAACCAAGTTAGCTAGCTCACCTGGAGCAAGTTCAGAGGTGTAGGTGCATGTTTGCACATGAGCCAACTGGGTGAGGGAACAAAAACAGGTTTGCATAGAATTAGGGGGTCACTCTGACCCCCGCCGGCGGCGGATGCCGCCGGCCTGGCGGGAACCGCCAGAAGACCGTACCGCGGTCGAAAGACCGCGGCGGTCATTCTGAGTTTCCTGCTGGGCTGGCGGGCGACCGCCAGAAGGCCGCCCGCCCGCCCAGTGGGAAACCCCCATCCACGAGGATGCCGGCTCCGAATGGAGCCGGCGGAGTGGAAAGGGTGCGACGGGTGCAGTTGCACCCGTCGCGATTTTCAGTGTCTGCTATGCAGACACTGAAAATCTTTGTGGGGCCCTGTTAGGGGGCCCCACGACACCCTTTCCCGCCAGCAAGGTTCTGGCGGTCAAAACCGCCAGAACCAGGCTGGCGGGAAGGGGGTCGGAATCCCCATGGCGGCGCTGCCTGCATCGCCGCCATGGAGGATTCCTCAGGCCAGGGGAAAACCGGCGGGAAACCGCCGGTTTCCCTTTTCTGACCGCAGCTTTACCGCCGCGGTCAGAATTGGCCTGGATGCACCGCCAGCCTGTTGGCGGTGCATCCGCGGTCCCCGGCCCTGGCGGTCTATGACCGCCAGGGTCGGAATGACCCCCTTAGTTACATATGGGATAGTTGTGCATTGTCAATACTGAACACTTCTGTGCTGCCAACTTATGGAGAAGTGTTGTGCATTGTCACCTAGGCAAATCAAAGGGCCTCACTGTTGCATTTCACCTGCAATTACATATGTCTAATTGGATGGGATGTCCAGGCCATGTGGTGCAACCATGTTACCACCACAGTGAAATCTATTGTGTGTGTGTGGAAGCATCATGTCACCTCCAGTGAATGCACACGGACACATCTTTCGCACTACATAACGCATGGGAGATACACACTAAACTGCAAGTTTCTAAAAATACCAGAGATGTCAGGTCAAATAGCCAAACACCAGTTTTGCTAGTCAAACAACCCAGTGTAGAAAGAACCTCACAGAAGCCTAGGATCCCACACAATACCACAAACACATATGAGTCACAGACGACACAAGATAACAACTGCCATGCAAAGTGACATTCCTGGTGCAACCAACAATAAAATACTTACCCCCATTTTCTCTCGCAGCTGATCAGGGTTATGGGATCCAGCCATGGATCATGACCCCATTTGCCAACCCAAGCACAGCAGCAGAGCGTGCCTATAAGTCCAGATTCAGGTGCCTGGACATCGCCGGAGGCAACCTCCTATATTCTCCAGAAATGGTCTGCAAGATAATTTTGACCTGTGCCATCCTGCACATCATATGTGTTAGGAGGAACATTCCCTTATATGAACCTGAACAACAACTGCCTGAAGAGGAGGAGGAGGAGAATGCTGTCTAGGAAAATGAGGGAGAACATCCTAACACAGCTCCAGGAATGCGTCGCAGACAACATATAGTACAAAAATGTTTCCCATTAATATAGTCACTAACACCACCTTGTTATGATATGTAATTAAACACCTCACTTCATCACTCAATCATGCTCTGGGTAATTAGTTATGCATCACATGATCTCCAGGAATCATAATCAGAGTATTGCCTCATGGAGCATTGCAGAAAGACAAATTTGCATGCTTTAGATGCCACATCACATTTGATGGGTATGAATGTATAGCAAACATCACACACAGTTGTTATGAAATACATCCTGTCTATTTCACATTTGAAGGGCAATTTCATAGGACCACAGCTATGAGACACATCCATGTTGCCAACATGGTCCATTGCAGCATGTGACACCCAGCTAAACACCATCAATCATAAGGTAAAAAAGTGTATCATACATGAGGCAGTGGATGTGCAATTGCATTGGTAACAGGAATGTATGACCACACCCTTGACAGCAGTAAGTGTGACATCAGCTATATCTGCAAGGAGCATGTGTGACAAGAAGTGCATCAAACCTGAAAATGGATAGCACAAGTACCCCTGGTATGACAAGCATTGCTCATAAGACATGCCCTGCGCAGTCCATCCCAGGTAATAAGTCCTGCCACTGCCATGTTTTAAGTCTCTGCCCACCCTTCTCTAGGAGGTGCTGTAAATGGACTATCTGTACTCTGGGACTCATCATCTACACTCACCCAGCCTCCCATTCTGACTCCTGTGTGCTTCCCTCTTCAGTATGGCATGCCATAGTTCTAGTTCATCAGTCTGCACGGACTTTGGGTCCCATAATGCACTGCCTGGTAGTCGGTAAGACCTGTAATCTGCTGTTGATTGCTTCCCATGTGAAAGGTCCGGTTGGCTCCTTATACTGGATTCTCAACTCCAGGACTTGTGAGAGACTGAAGCTGCACACACCTGTGAGCACTCTCATGCAGCCCAGCCATTTGACTCTGCCCTGCCCTTTCTGCTGCCTGGAACTGCCATTTCCTGAATCTCCTTGTTGTGCATTGGAGTACAATTCATTTGTGTACTTTGTGGGATTGTGTGACAGTGCAGAGTACACCAGAAACTGCTCTTTGTTTCCACAGTGTTGTTCCTGCTTGTTCCAGTCAGACTCTGCTCACTGTGTATTTACCTTGTTCATGTTTGTTCCTGACAGAGCCTGCATCCTGTTAGCCAGACGTGTTCCAGTCTTTGCGTTAACCAGAGACATTCCCTGTGGCTACATTTGCCTCATTGTTGGTTTCCATGCCCTCCGTTTCCTCTTGGGGTATTTTGTCTGGTAGGTCTATGATCAGTCCTCACATGTATAGAATAGTTTAATGTGTTTTCTAATCTTATTTTGTTCTGGGACATGTTTTCAAAGGGGTGAATCCAGCCCCCATCCCTTGTCTAGTTATGCATGTATTCATTAGTGCCAAACAGTGACAGTGTGCTATGGCTGTATGCCTGGATTTGGTACTGTGCCTCCAGCCCAACAAACAAGGGCTGCTAATGTGTATGGAAGGACAATACATGTTTGTGCCCTGACGGTCCAGACACAGATTCACTTCAGCCGCCACCTTTTGATGGGCTTGCGTGGTGACCAGCTGTGAGATTAATCAGCACAGAGGCACTGATGTACCCTGTTGTGGTGGGAATTTCAGAGCCCTACCCTGTGTACAAATGTAGTGATGAAACCTGCCTGTTTTTCTATTACTGATCCATAATGTATTTGACCACACCAAGGTTGCTCTGTCGTCACCCTTCTGAAATTTCTGTTGGACCATAGCTGCCCAATCCCCTTGTATGCCGTTACCTGATCTTTGGCTTAGGTCAAATCTGCTTCGAAGGTTACTCAGTTAATTCAAGGGTTGGCTCCACAGACTCCTGACTAGACCTGCACATAACTGTTACACCATGGAGGCCAATACTGACACAGGGTACACATGGCCACACACTTGAACTGGACACTTTTATGCAATGAACCACTAGAAATATGTGAACACATGCAGAATGGTCTGCTGGTCTGCCACAGCCACATGATAAACAGAGGTCATTTACATTAGTCAAACTGTGGTGTGCATAACAATGTTATGATTGGATTTGAGACACTGTGTCACAAGCACTATCTACCTACCTAGCATGTTCAAATGCTTGACTCATGGGTAGTATACACACAAGTGACCATGAAGTGGTAGCCAACATTTCATAAGATGTGAGGGGAAACATATCTGACATAGCCCTCATCAGCCGTCCTCGATCTTTCCTGTGTATAGTTAGTCAAGGGAAAAATATTGTCCACAATATCATGCAAGTACACACAGCATAAGAGGCAACTGATATTACAAACACATATCATGACTGATGTACCTCATTGATTGGCACCTGATGGTTGTACCTATTTGTAACACATTCATACATGAACATTACGCCAAATGTTTTGCATGCCTTCCACAAGAAGGCACACAAATAATTTTAAGAGGCAATTCACACACAAAACACACAGGCCATGATTCCTTTTTTAGTAGCGTAGCCTTGTTGTCCTCTATTGATGCAACACCTGCGCAAACTTGAAAAATCCAATTTAATTTCCAAAGTTTGTGCTGCTGTTGCGTCAGTTATGAGAGCTAATCCTGCACAACAACATGAGTACTATGGGCTGCAGAAGAATGGTCTGCCACATGTGCCCAAACACTAGAACACACACTGTAGGTCATACCATCCTATGTTTGTCTCGTTATAGGCTGCATGCATGTTAAACATTTTAAAATGACACAAACACAGTTCAAGACAGAATTTTTTAGGCACACGCATCAAAAAATGACGCATAGGCATAAAAAAATGACACATATGTGTTAAAAATGACGCATAGGCATTAAAAAATTATGGCCACGCACATTATACATTAATTGGTCCGTAGCTTTAATTCCACCAGCACACCCCAGGCAAGCGGATCTCCATTGAAAATGTATTGATCCATGAATGCGTGGTATTTTAACGCATATGCGTCAAAAAAAATGTACGCAAACCCCGTAAACGTCAAGAATTTACGCGCAAGACAAAAAACAAGACAGGAAGTGATGTAATAGGATATCCTGTTTGCTGAAATGGTACAGTGGGTGCACGTTCACTTTCACTAATGTGTACAGTACAATGCTCTGGAGTGACAGGAGCAGATGTTGTGACATGCTGCATGCAATGTTTGTGGACATGTGGAATGCAAGTTGAACAAACTTTGAGTGTACCAGGAATGGGATGTATTTCACATGGTAATACATGGAAACAATGTAGTCCACAGTTTTGTGGAATCATGTCCGAACAGTATTCAGGGCCATACGTACCAAGCTCTTCATAACCTTCACTATTATCTTAGGCCCATATTTCTATTTGCGTAATTTCTGGACGCAAAAGTAGCGTACACTTGCTACATTCAAATTTATTTTGCTAATTTCTGCAGCTGTTGCGTCAACAAATGAAGCAAAGGTGACACAAAATAAATTATACATCTGAGCCTAAGTTCGCTACCCCCACAACCTGAACTGTTCTTCCTGAAAGAGGCAAATTCGGAACTTCTGCACTTCTCACTGTAGAGCGTGTAGCTCCTGTGTCCACCAAAAATAAGACCTTGTGACCCATCACCTTCTCTCTCACATAGGGTCCTCTCTGACCTACTTCTAAGAAAGCTGCAAGCATACATGGCTCCTCATCTGAACTACCACTCATTCATTCACCATTTATTTCATTCTCACTGTGTAACGAAAATTGGTGCACTGTGTTTTTACTTCTATCTTGTCTCTGACCCGTGACCTGTTGAATAAGTATCACCTGTAGCTGCTCCATCGGGGCTTGAGGTAGCTGCATTTGCTGTCTAGGTACCATAGGAACCTGCTGCTGCACTGGTTGCAACTGGGTCAACTGTGCACAAGGCATTTGCACCCGCTGAATGGGTTAAAAACTTTACATCTGATTTATGTTATTCTGAAAATTTGGATTAGGACCTCTCATCCTTGGCATTCTTATATTTTGAAATGTATTGACATCACCATTTTGCTGAACAATACCTTCCTGCACCATCATTGGACACTACCGCTTCCAGTGTTCCACGACTCTGCAAATGTGACACAGTAACATCTTCTTCATCCCTTGCACATCATTCTGAACCACTACAGTACTCAGATGCGGTCCACGATTCATAACGCCTCCACGACCCCGACCTCTCATCTCAGGCTGGAACAAGACAGTTCCCTGCTGCTGTGGTATCTGTTAGACAAAAACTCACTGCACTCCTTAATCTGCATCACCATTGCCTTCTCCTTCAGCTTTTTCTGTTTCATCTCAATCTCATCACTACAGTATTTTGCATACTGCAACACCTCATCAATTGGCTTTGCTTTCCAACAAATCAAATGACTCTTAATCATCTGACTTATTTGAGGTCTTAGGCCCTCATCACAACATTGGCGGGTGGCAACCGCCTCCCGCCAAGTTGTAACCGCTGTGCGGCCGCCAATGCGGACGCACTCCCGCGGTACCCATTATGACATCCGCGCCGGCCCAGCGGGGATGTGGGCCGCAACATGGGAGCGGGCTCCAAATGGAGCCGGCGGTGTTGCGGCCGTGCGACGGGTGGAGTTGCACCCATCGTGCTTTTCACTGTTTGCAGAGCAGACAGTGAAAAGCCGCATGGGGCCCTGTCAGGGGGCCCCTGCACTGCCCATGCCAGTGGCATGGGCAGTGCAGGGGCCCCCAGGGGCCCTGCGACTCCCCGTACCGCCAGCCTTTTCCTGGCGGTTCAAACCGCCAGGAAAAGGCTGGCGGTAGGGGGACTCGTAATCCCCTGGGCAGCGCTGCCCTGGCGGATTACTACTGCCGGGGCCATTGTGGCAGGAAACCGCCGGACAGCGGCGCTTCCGCCGCGGTCGTACTGACCCTGGAAGCACCGCCAGCCTGTTGGCGGTGCTTCCGTCATTTCAGCCCTGGCGGTCTGTACCGCCAGGGTTGAAATGACCCCCTTAGTCCTTCCACAGACTTCAACACAAAATGCAACATGTCTTTTGGCTGGATCGCTTCCTTGTCACTGTACTCCTTGAACGCTTTTAACAATCTCTCATAGTACGCATGTATCAACTCCTTTACCTCCTGCACTGTCCTGTCAATTCTCTGTCAATCAATATTTTTAGGCAAACTTCTCGTCTTCAGGAATTCAAACACCCTTTAATAATACTTCATTACTTCAGGTGATGGTGCACCTGTCATTCTATCCCTTTCTGGTTCACTTGTCTACCAATTTACTGCTCAACCCACAAATCAGCTGGAACTACTATTTCCAATAAAGTATTTAGGTCTTCCCACAGACATTTTGAAAGCTTCACAAACCTGTCTGTCTGCTGATACCACTCAACCGGCTTCTCCCTCAGTTTTGGATAATCATTTGTGAATGACAGAATATCACTCCTGTGTCAAGGAACGTGAACAAACTGCCCTCCTGGAATCTCCATCATTGGTAGAATTTTTACCGGATCCTTGTCTTTCTGTGCATTTTCGGACCCTCCTTGTGAATCTCATTTCCATTTCTCCTTCTTTGCCCATCTGCCTTCCCACTTTACTAATGCTCCCTAAATTTGAGCACTCTGCAATAGTTCTTTAAGGTGCGCCTTCATTCCGGCTGACCTCATGTGTTCAAAATCCTTTGCCTCAAAATGTAACCTGTAGCTCCTTTTCAAATGCTTCTTTTTCCCTATTTCTATATCGTGTTTTTCTTTTAAGTCTGCCAATCTCTGCTCTGATGTATCTTGCCCACTTCTCTTGTGAGTTTCGGACATAATTATCTCAATTCCTTCTCCGTATAGGATTCTAACCTATTCACCCCCATTGATCCTTCAACTAGTTCAGTTATTTCTGTACTCAACCCTACACGATCAATCTGCTCTCCACTCTTGGACCCGTTTTGTGAGGTGTTCAAACTACCTAACCACTCATTCAGCTGCCGTGCTGTCAATCCCTGTAAGGTAATGTTACATGCATTTGGTTATGGCACCTGCTGTACCACTGCACTTGGAGGTTGCGGTGTCAAAAGCTTTAAGCTCTGACTTACACTCTGGCCATTTACAGTATCGGGAAGTGCAACAAGTGGGCTGAGATCCAATAGTGACCTTGATCCACCAAAAGTCTGACGCATGGAAGAAACTACCTGCACATGCTCTCCCGTCCCCCTCTTTATGAGGCTTTGCGACATCTCACCCTGTTCCCCTGTGATTGTTTTTTTTCTGCGCAAACAATGGTACCGCTGGTCCAACAGTAATCAGCAGCAATATTGCATCTGGGGCTGCTCTAGCACCTGCATTTTGTAGAAGAGTTACTCCCATTCTCTGAAACGGAGTCAGCTCAGCCTGAACCAACAACAGTCTTGTAACCACTTGCTCCGTAACCACCACTAAGTTTGAAGTTGTCTTCCGAGCACTTGCTGTAGGTGCTGGGGGCTTGACTGGGTTCTGCATGATGATATTAGAGAGGCGTGGGTGAACTGTTCCTGTTGAATCTTGATATCGGCTTTTCATGGTAAGAGGCGCATTGCCTTTTTATAGAGGCTTTGAAGACTGGGTTGCTGTTGGGGCTATGAGCCCAATTTTCTACAGCTCATTGGAGCCTTTCCACTGCTATTTGTAGGTGTCTGTGCCGTGGCTGGCCTTTGGTTTTAAAGATTATGTTTAAGACCTTCTTTATTGTGTTCTTGGGGTTGACTGTTGTCAGGTAGAAGTATACTATTAGGAAATCGCTGTTTGGGAAATACAAAACCATGGTTGGCTATGGCAAAAGGCCCCCGCAATGCAATCCGAAAATACTGGTGCACATGTAGAGCACATATATGTCCACGGGGCATGTGTGTGCTCTATTGCACATTACAAAAAGAATTTTGAGGTGATTTTTAAAATTACACATGGTTACCATTGACTTGAAGTCAGTGAATTGCATTTACTAAATGCCCAATTCACATTTAGGAAATGCTTTGTACAGCTGAATAGGAATTGCAAATAGTTCATCTCTATTTGTGACTTACTATTGAGAGGATCCCAAATTGCCATTTCTACTGGGTAGAAATGGCAATTTGTGTTTCCCTAAAAGACGCAAAATGGCTTTGTACATGTGGCCCTCTGTGTTTGGTGTAAATCTGTTCTGTGTTTTTTTATGAATTAAGTATCAAAAATATTTGTATATCTGGATGGTTAGGTCTACTAGGGGCTTACTTGACTCTCGCCTCTGTGTCAGTTTCAAAATGTAACATTCTGATTGGCCCAGGCAGCTTTTGTCCCTTGGGCCAAGTCTCCTGCAGAAGCTAGTATCCTGATTGGCTGCCAGGAACAACAGAAAAACGTTTCTGGCAGCCAATATACGACTCAGACTTAGGGCCTGATTCTAACTTTGGAGGACGGTGTTAAACCGTCCCAAAAGTGGCGGATATACCACCTACCGTATTACGAGTTCCATAGGATATAATGGACTCGTAATACGGTAGGTGGTATATCCGCCACTTTTGGGACGGTTTAACACCGTCCTCCAAAGTTAGAATCAGGCCCTTAGTTCCCTTTCCTAAAGTGTTAAATAAATAAAAAATATAAGGGGGCAGGGTAGGACTACCCTGGATTCCTATGCCCATTTGGGAGTCTCAGAGGAATCCTCCTGCGGCCAAAAACAAAGGGCCCAATTACGAATCTGGAGTCCAAATACCGCAGACTCGTGGTTGAGGTCAGACCGCCAGGGCAGATTGCTTTCCTGCATTGCATGAAAGTTTAGTAAATGTGCCCCTAGAGGAGGTCACTGTTCTGTTGCATGAAGTGTCCTGCCATGCAAATGGGACTGTAGCATTCGTAGATATCTCCAGCCCTTTCTGTTATGCGAAAATGTTTGTGGTGCACCAAAATTGCATTCTGTCGTGCTTACATAATTTGTGTCCTGTTTTTGATCTATTATGCAGAACTGTATATTGAATATTTTTGTAAACTTCATTTGTAATGCAAAACCTAAATAGCTAAAGTTACAACAATCCCAATTGCTACATGACTAGCCATTGTTTTGATAACATGATTGGTTTTGTATTAAACTTTTCAAACTAATTTACCCATGGAAGCACTGAACTGCACTGAACTGTTTTGCTGACGTCCTCTTGCCCCAAATCAGCTAATGAATTCAAGGCCACATCCATCTTAATAATAGGAAACTGCATTCATTTGTAGCAGAATAACCTGTGTGATTTCAAGGGCTTGAGAGTTTAAAAATTGTGGGGCATATTCACATGCCCCTTGCTCCACTTTAGCACCATCTTAGCGTTATTATTTCTAATGCTAAGGAAGTGTTAAGGAGGCCCCTACTATGCGCCTAATTTGCAAAGGGGTGCAGTGGTTGCATTGTGCCACTTTTTAGCCCCTTGCACCACATTATACCTGCATCAGGTATAGTGTTTGCATGGGGAGCGTTCCTCTGCAGGGAGGCCCAAAAAAATAGCGCAGTGAAATTTACAAGATTTCACCTCAACATTCTTTCTGTAATTTTTAATGCCTGCCCAGGGCAGTTGTTAAAGTGATGCTGCCATTATACCATGTGGGCATCTGTGACCTTCGCTGGAGTAGCATCAACATTTTTTGACACTAGTCCAGCAAATCATCACAATAGCATAAAATATAAGTTTGAAGCTATTGTCCTGATGTGCGCCATAGTGTGCTGTATAGTAAATAGCGCTACCATGGTGACGTTAGGGGGCACAGGGCAATGCAAGAAAAGTGGTGCATCAGAGCTGATGTGCCACTTCCTTGTCAATCTGCCCCGATTTTTTTATTATACGATCTTCCATTGGTTTTACTCATCGTATCTCTCCATTTACAAGCAGTGACATATCAATACGTTATGTGCATATCCTTTGCACCTATGTTGTTGGTAAAATAAAAGGCTTCACTCCCTACCATAGAAACAGATTGTGTATACTGCTTGGTCTTCGAAGCCCAGGCTAATACTTCAATCATACTATTTTTAATGTGAATTCTAATAGTCAGCATCAAATCTTAAGCATGTATGATGATTGATCATGAACAGCGAATTTGGGTTTATTGAAAATAACTGAATTGTCTATGTATTGTCTTCTCTTATCAATCTCTTATCAATTTATATTAAAACCCGCCAGGGGCGCAACTAGACGTGATCTTCGGAGGTGGACGGGGGCTATTATTTCAAGCTGCAGTGGTGGGGTACCTCGTCATGCAAGCTGAGTAGAAAAATCCTCAGAGCCAATATGAAAGCACAAAGTGCATGGGTTAGCACATTAAACCCAGACATATTGTCTAACAGCATTTGTGCATGTCCGCATTTTCATGCTGCAGCACATTACAGCAAGACCCATTGGCTTCACCAGTAATTTTCACTCAAAGACTAGTTACTGCTGGAGCTTCAAGAGCATTCACCACACCGGCGATCATCGGATGTCTGCAAGATGGTTGGTACAGAGCAAGTCTTGTGCATGTGTGCATGTCTGACACACAGAAAAGAAAGCACTGAAGCCTTATTGGAAAGGTGTCTTCTCTTACTAAAAGCAATTACAGGAACATAATAAACAAATACTTCATTGGAACAAGAAGATGTGCATTGGGGATCTCCAAATAAACACAATAAAGTGTTCCCACAGACATCAAAAAGTACACTTACATGAACCGTAATACATGTGTGACACATGGAGTAAGCAGGATAACTTCACAATGTAAAAACATGCATGCATTATAGCACAGATTTAGACAGAGAATTGTATAATATGAGGAGTGACAGAAGCCGAAGCAAGATTCCATGCATCAAGGGAGGACTTTGAAATACACAGAGTTGCACACAATTAAGGCATCATCAGAGATTAAGGGCCTGATTTAGAGTTTGGAAGACAGGTTACATCCTCATAAATGAGACGGATATCCCATCCGCCATATTACGATCTCCATAGTCCATTATGGGATCGTAATACGATAATACAGCGGACAGGATATCCGTCAATTCGTGACAGAGTAACTCCCTCCACCAATCTCCAAATCAGGTCCTAAGTGATTTCCCCAGAACTGCACAATTTTAGGCCTATGCCAAGCTGGATTCAAAACCAGGTCCCCATGTTGACTTATTAACTATACTGCATCTTCTTCCTTAGTTGATGAAATAAAACATTCAAAAAGGTTAAGAACTGAAAATGCCCTCAAAGTGTACCTTCACCGATCCTTTTGAATGCTCATATTCTTTTGATATTTTCCCATAGGCATTATACTGTGTTCCCCATGATGTCTAATGAGTAGGCCGAATGCAAATTTTTGTGGTATGAAGGTTTTGACAGGGTTCACACCTCAATTACATTGTCTCTCATTTTAGTTTCAGTTTTTTCTATGTGCATATGACCTATGGGTTAATGTAAAATCTGCCATAGAACATAAATGTTTATGTAGTTCTAAACAATGTAAAGCTGTATTAATAGTGATGCATCCCCAATGTACCCATCAAGTTGTACAGAGATCATGGTCCAGATGATGAGTACCTTTTCACTGGGGTATTTTCTATCATTTAAAATAGTACAGAAAGGGTTAATAAATCTTTTCGGAGTCTTTGACACTACAATCCTTTCTCAAAGTAGCCATGCGTTGCTGTGAGAGGAAGGCACCAATATTGCAAATTCCACTATAAAACCAGTGTCTGTTCTACAGTTGCAGGTTAAATATCTTTCACAAAGTACAGGTACCTGCTAAGGTCAAATTTGCACTAAAGAACATTTTCTTTGTCTCCAAATGAAAGAGGTCAACATTTAAATGTACGTATGGTGCACAAGAAATTTCTTATGGCAAATAATGCTGTCAGCCAAGAAGGAGCTGCAGCTGTGTACAAATGAGATCACATCTTGCTATGATGAGCATCCACAGCACGGTATATGGAGGGCGTGACTACAGGGACAAATAGTAGTATAAAAGTATGAACATTGCTGAAGCCCAAGGGACTGCATATGGACGATGTGGTAGAAGTCAAATGCACAGTAATGCAGGGGAAGGAAAAAGTAGACCTGGGCAGAAAAGCAAACGACAAAGAACTAATATTAAAAAAGGGGGCTCCATGTTGGAGCCACTAGCATTTAGACAGGGACCAGTGGGAGGAAGGAGGTGGTGCCCAATGGCAGTTCTTGCGATTGAGTTTGAAAATTCAAACTTTCATCAGAAGCCAGAGAGTGAGCAATGAGGCCTGTAAAACAGGACCCCTTTAAGGTCAGTTGAATTCCAGATTTGGCTGCAATTAATATTCCATGGAAGGGTAATGGAGCATTAGTCTACAGGTGGCTCCAGTTTGGGTGCTACACTATCTATATTTTAGCTGTCAATAGCTGCTTCTTAAATAGTGCCTAGGGGTAATTTAGGAGATGGTCTAACCGCAAGGGGCCAAGATATGGCCACATTACTCAGATCCATCTTCCAAAGGGTGCCTGGTTATCCCATTTTGGGTTGCTCTGGAATGGTTTAGGGTCTCACTTACGTGTTCACCCAAGGGGGCTCCCCAGGTGTGAGGTAGCTGAGTTCACCTTGTTGAGTACTAAATAGGGGTTATAGTGGAATTGGAGGTACCAAATCACATTGTTTCGGGAAATGGTGCTGGAAGGGCCAGCCCAGTGGGTAACAATGATTTTGAGAATTTCATTTCAGACAGAAAATGTTATGTCTAGCCTTGTATTTATATGGACATTTAATACACATGGTATAAATATTTTGGTGTGTGTCAATATCAATACATTTTATTTATGTGCCTTTAGGAAAATAAATATGGCCCAAGAATGTTTAATTCTCAAAATCTAGTTTTGTTGCCTCAGGCTACTTCATTGCTTTATTAGGCAGGAGGGCTGATTTAGTGTATTTACTCAGATGTTCTTCCCACTGAACCTCAGAAAGTCCCTTGTTTATGTTAATGTGAACTTTCGTCTCTGGACCCAAACGTGAGCTTTCAAATTCCCTCTTGAGGAACACATTTAAAGAATGGGCGGTATCTGTACTGTATCTCAGCAGAAAGTGCATTAACGCTGATGCCTAGAGTTGCCAGATTTATGTAGTAGAAGTAGAAGACAGGGTGGATGGGCACCCGCTGCTGCAGCAGAAAGCTATGGTGGGGGTAGTGCCAGGTGCTGTCAATGCACATTGCCATGCCAATCCACTTGTCAGTCTATTACATGTTCAGCTAACAAATACCAAAGGCAAGAGGCACACACAAAGTTCTAAGAGGTAGATTGTGAGAGGTCAGAACCAGCAGCCCTTGATAAGTTGCAGCGGAATATTACAAACTACATTTGTTCCTACTGTGGTGCACATGTCCCGCCCTACCCAAACTGAGCTAGATAGCAATCATGAGGTACAGTGGCACAGTGGTGGGCTGCTCTTTTCTGCTGCCTTTGTACTTAGTGTGAGAGTAACTGCATGACTGTTTACATAACTGTGTGATGTTATTGTCAAACCATCACCCTGACGCCAATACTGCCTGACAGACTCACAAGCAACATCAACGCTTGGGCCATGGCTGGCTCTCCTTCTGGGACAGAACAGGCAGCCAGGAAGATTTTAATAAGAGACTGCCCACAGGACTACATTTTTAAAAAGCCCCCAATAATAAGTGATGGTGCCACCTACCATCAACCACCAAAGCAAAGTAACTGCTTCCCAGACCAATATTTGCGAATATCACTTTACATCTTCTGACTTTTTAGCCAGTACTTGGAATTTTCAGAAGCATAAACACAAGCACTCCAGAATGAAGGATGCAGTTAGTAAAAAACATTCTGGACAGACTGATGGACACTGAATTACTGCAATACCTTTTTGAAAAAGAAAAAAATGTTCTCTCCTTTTTGCATGTATATAGCACTTGCCACCCCCTGTCAATGGTAGTAAGAGTTAGATAAATTCAGTTCCATACAATCAGGGCCACTGGAATTATGCAACAGAGGAGGGCCAATTTATATGGCAGGGTTGAGTAAATTATGCAGCAAGAAAAGCCACATTATGTGGTGTAACGCAGAAAGATTTTGTGACACTATTACTTCAATATTTTGTATTTTATACACTTATCAACATTGTCTGGGCATTAATTTCACCTCATTAGTACCAGTATAGCACCCAAAGAAAGCAATAAGAAACGCATAGGTTACCAGTCAAGGGTCTTCCACTACCCAGTAATGTTTTAGTGCATATTTGGTAACTTTTGAACCTTTTGAACTGGAAACAATTTTTGTTGAATTCTACAGATTATGAAGCAGACAACTGGTTATGAGGCAGATGCAGAAAAATTCTGGTTCTGCGAACAAAACGGTGTTGCTGCACAACTGTATAATTCCAGTAGCCCTGCATGCAATATAATTTTTCATTTGTACCTTCTTTGCTTGGAAGAGCTCTAGTTAACAGTCAGGTTGGGAACAGGGCAGAAATTGCCTTTCAAGTGCAAATGCTGCCTCCGTCATCACAGTGTCAATGGGCAATCATTGTCTCAGTGAGGAATGCTAAAGCACTTGGCCATGCTGAGTGAAAGCCTCCACCATGGGGTCTGTGAACTAGCATATTATGAATTACTGGTGACCTCCACCCCTCCTTTTAAGGCACTTTCCAGCAGAAAGAAAAGCTGAGTGTGTTTCTTAAAAATAGAAAATGTTTTCTATGATTCCGCTTCCCAAGCAGTGCCTTGCCCAGGCTTTCCCTGAGACAAGCACCCATGAAGCTACAGCCGGGGCTCTGCACACAATGGGGAGAGTGGTGGCTGAAGCACTTTTATCCCAATGGGAATTGCGTTGCATGCCTGACCCCAGTTGTATAATACGGAAGGTCACTGTTTGCCCTTCTGTGCTTTGAAAGAAGGTTGACTCACCTGAATGATTATGTTTTAAGACTCTGAGACAAATAAATCAAGTCCTACATGAACTAATAAATAGGGTATTGCTTCTTGAGTCAGTAGAGTTAACTAACCCTCCCCACCATAATCATCTCAACTGTCTGTGTGATTCTGTTCTACAAATAAATACAGCCTTCCTGAGGACTATATTAAAAAGACAAGTTGATCATGTGTGTCTATTCTTCCTAGCCCCACTGAAGTGACCCATCCATAAAGAAGATAGATTGTTCTAAAGGGACACATCTGTATTAAACTGCTAAGTAGATGTTGCTTTAGTAAAGCGCAAGCTGTGAAAGATTGTGTCAATGAATACCCTTAGGTGATTAAAAGTCAGTGTAACACTGGAAAGGAGAGAATCATAGCACCATATTATTAGGATGTTGGTCATACTCAATTCTGTCAATAGAGAATCTTCCCATTCTTCTAAAAATGACAAGCCATTTTAAAGCAAAACAAAATCTGGAAAGCAGCACATTTTCATTAATGAGAATATATTCATCTTGTCCATATAGAGTAGATGAAAAGTGCAATACATAGCTCAAAGAACATGCTTTTCATATAAATGCACATTTTCTATTCAATTGCTAATTTGTACCAAATTTGCAGGTAGCAGATTTGCTGAGTGTGAAAATATATATATCTATGTACACACACATATATATATATATTATATCGCCACTAGGTAATTATAGTTAGGACCTAGGCCCTGATAATGAACTTGGCAGCAATCACCGCCGATCGCCGTGCTGTTGGTGAACAAAAGACCGCCAGTGGAGGTGAACTGCACACCGCCCTATAATGATGCCACAAAGACAAACCTCCAAAAATCTTGCAACCTCCATCCACCGCCAGGGCCAACGATGGCGAAAAGGCAGTACACCCCACCCCGCCACCGCCATGCAGACAAATACCCCCCCCACCAAATAATGATGCACAAATCAGCTTGGCGGACAGTGAATGTCAAACGACCATTGGCGGTACAGACCGCCACAGCCATCATTGGGCCCAGCCAACAACAAATGCACACATTGGCAAGTTCAAAAACCACACACCTGACATCCACAACACTATGAAACATAAACACCCCACAATCCTTTGCAATGCCAATAGCACAACGGATATTAACAACACAACACGCATACACTGAAATAACCATCACAAAAGTCACACACACAAATATACCACCAAAACACATGCATAGCCCAACCACCATCACAAGCCACACACCCAACCACACAACAGCACCCTCACCATTACACCTACAACACACCACCCATAACACACACCATGGCACCCCCAAAGCACCACCGCTTCACAGACACGGAGCTAAGGACAATGGTGGACAAAATACTCAGGGTCGAGCCACACCTATTCGGGGCACAGGTGCAGCAGACACCCGGGCCAGGAAGCTGGAACTATGGCAGACAATTGCCAACAAAGCCAACGCATTCGGAAATCATCCATGCACAAGGGAGGACATAAGGAAGAGATGGAACGACCTGCGCAGGAAGGTTCGGTCCACGGCATCCAGGCACAACATCGCCGTACAGAAGACTGGTGGTGGTCCCCCACCTCCTCCCCCCGAGTACACCGACTGGGAGGAGAAGGTCCTGGCTATTCTGCACCCGGAAAGCCTCACTGGACTCACTGAAGAACTGGACTCGGGTAAGTAAACTACAATACCTTAACAGTCACCTCACCTATAATACATGTATCAACCCATGCCTCTCACTACCACCAGGACCCCATCCCCTACCTAGTCCACAACACCCACACACTCACATATAAGTCAACTGCATGCCCACAATCCCCCAAACAAATCACCATCTAGCCCCCTGTGCACAGTCACCAACCCCTGCATGGAATCCCAGTGGCAATACAGCACCCACAATGCACCTCCACCCCCCATAAAAAAGGCATCTAAAGGTACACAAAGGGATCTTGCATGCAACTACATGGGAATTTAACCATCGATTAGTGCTGACTGGTGCTGCAATTGACAAAAAAGTACAAGACACCTATTCTCTCACACACAGGCACCACCACCCATGCTACCCGGACAGAGACGTCAAGGAGTGCCAGTCTTCCACCTGAAGACAAAGGCCCCACTCAGAAGAGTGTAGAAGAACATCCCTGGCCCATCCCACACCCCTGGACAGTCACCCTCCAGAAGCCCCACCTAGGACACCACTGACACCCCTACCACTTAGCCACCACCATCAGCCCTGGCCAAACGACCCCACACCAGTGTCACTAGGCCATGGACTGGCTGCCCACATGTACAGAGGCCAGAGCCTCCACCCACCAACAGGCAGGATGATGAAGGGCCAACTGCAAGTGGGACTGCCAGACCTGTGCAGGTGACACAGGCACAGGGGGCTAGGGTCAGAGGGAGGGCATTAGTGAGCCGTGGGGGGGGCAAAGGATGGATGCAGCAGCCCAGGCGGTGGTATCTGAGGTCCTGTGAGCAAACCATAATTCCCAAGACAGGATGGGCCAGATCCTGGCCACTTTGGAGCAGAATCAGAGGTTACAGATAGCACACCACCAGGAGGCCATGGAGCGGTGGAAACAGCTCAATGCCACCATGGCCTCCATTGCAGGGGCGCTGCAGCGCCAGTACCACAGCCAGCCTGAGTCCTCCACCCACCTGCAGACCCCTACCACTAGGCAGGACACTGCCCTGCCATTTACATCTGCAGCACCCCTACTCATGCATCCCAGCTGCACCTTCACAAACATGACCTCAGACCTAGATACATTTACATCTGCAGCATTCACTGGACTGGTGACACTGCCGGAGGACTCACAGGACACCAGCACCCCTACTCATGCATCCCAGCTGCACCTTCGCAAACATGACCTCAGACCTAGATACCCCACTGAAACACCAGCCAAGACCAAGCCCAGCGCCAGGAAGTGACTCTGCCCTGAACGTTTTCCCTTGTGTGCCACTGAGCTACCTCATTGACCTACTACTGCCATCTCACCATCTTCCAATGGACCAATGGACGATACCCCTGTGCAACCAACAGCTGATCATATGTACCCAAGTATGTTGTTCATCATGTGCCCACTTCCTTTCACTGTCACAATACTCATGTATGTTTTGACTTTGAATAAATACACCTGTGCACTCAAAATATCTGTCCTTAATCAATATGAGATATCAATTTTGAATGTGAGTGCATTAGCCAGTTACCATCATAATGCCACTTTTATTGTAGAAGGGGATCCAACATACTGTAATGTCTGAAATACGCCACTGTACATCTCATTGTGTGCACTGGCATTTGCCACTTCAGTCATGATTTTGCATTTTCACTGGTAAAGGACACCACAGTACTTATAACATGAGTCAGAATGAAACAATGCAGTGAAGACATTAGCATCATAGAACAGTACCTAAGAGTCACTGGAAGTATAGGCAGATTAGCTGGGTCCTGGAGTTGATATCTTCCCCCTTATCTTCCTCACCATCACTCTCATCCCTTCCCTGAGATTAAAGCTGCTTGGACAGCATCCTGCTCTTCCATAAGTGGGATAGCTTTTCTCACAGCCAAGTTGTGCATTATGCAGCAGGCCACCACTATTTTACACAGACTGTCAGGGACACAGCACAGGTATCCTCCAGAGAGATGGAGACAACACAATCTTGCTTTCAGAAGTCCTATGGTGTGCTCCATCCCCCCCTTATACTACCATGGGCCTCATTATTATTTTTCTCTGCATCTGTCCTGGGATTCCTCACAGGTGTCAGGAGCCATTGCATGTTGGGGTATCCAGACTCCCCTGCCAAAATGGGCAAAAGAGGACTTAAAAAACACCTATTTAACATGCATACAGCCTGGCTGTCAGCTATGTAACTGATCCAGTGTCATACACACTCACCTATGAGCCAAGCTCTGTCCCCCTGTAGTTGTACCATCATGTGTAGCACACTGCTGTTTCTCAGGACAAATTAATAATGGACTGATCCTGGGAACCTTGCATTGACATGTGAAATGTATTGATCAGCAGTACACACCAATTGGACATTTATGGAGTGATAGTTCTTACAATTCCGATACACCTGTTCATTCACTCTTGGGGGTATGAGGGCTATGTGGGTTCCATCAATGGCACCTATCACATGTGAGATATTAGCAAAGGCTTAGAATCCTGATTGATGACGGTGAGATCAGCCCTTTGGGAAAACTGGACATAACTGTGCAAGTGTTGAACTAATGCATCCAGGAAATTGGACAGGATGTGGCTGAACATTGGCTGAGACACCCCTGCAGCCATGGCCACTGTTACTTGAAATGAGCCTGTAGCCAAAAAATGGAGCACAGATAGCACCTGCACGGTAGTAGGTATGGGATGCTGATTCCAATTGGCCGGCTTCAGAACAGGATCCATTACTGCACAGAGGTCAAGGATTGTAGCTCGATTAAGTCGGTAAGTTATGATGATGATGTGGCGTTCCTGCATGGTGGCCAGCTCTACTAGTGGTCTGTAAACAGATGGGGCTCTCCCTCGCCACATCGGTCTGTACCTATGGGTGATGAAGGAACACATTTTGAGTTTCGACATACACTTGCATCACATTGCATCACTATACATTTCTACAATGCGACACATAGGTAACACACACACAAACAAAGAATGAGGTAGTCCGTTAGGCTAATGTGTGGTGAGGTTTCCCAGCCAATATGGCATCACAGTGTAGACACACTTCCAACCCTGAGTACATGTGGGGAACCTGTATTCATGTCAGTAATCGATGAAGGGGAGAGAAAATGGGCCCATGGATGAGGCCCCGGACAGGCTATGGAGACGTGGTTGAAGCAAAATGGCAGCCTCCTGCCATCCAGGTATACTAGTGTTGAAGTGACTTCATTCTGCTGGAGTTAGTCGTCATGACGGTAGGCGGTGTTCACCGCCGTGCACCTGATCATTGGATTACATGGTTGCGAATGGGAAACCTAGACCAATCATGATAGCTCCGGCGGTGACGGTGCACACTGCTGCGGTATCTACCGCCATTTTGACAGACACTTGCTACTTGAATCCTGCATTACGTGAAGGGAAGAACTCCATTGCGGGTGCTGCTGTGTCCTGGCTCTGGTCCCTGAGATGGCGCTTGTGACATGGGAACGGGCCCGGGCCTTCACCGCAGAGGAACTTGAGAAACTGGTGGATGGGGTCCTACCCCTGTATGCCAAGTTGGATGGGTGACCTTAGGAGCAGGTGAGTTGCTATCTGTCCTCCTTAGATGTGTATGATTGTGGTGGATGTCTGTATGCTTTTTTGTTCGCTGTGTGAATGCTCACCCGTAGTGTGTCTGTCACTTTCTGCTTCTTATTTATTTATTTGCAAGTCTCCATGGGCCATTTCAGTATGAACGGGCATGGCATTTGTGTACGGGGCACCCACAGTGACATCTGTTTCTTTACTCTGTGTGTCCGATGCAGGTCAGCACCCATCAGAAGAGGGGACTATGGCAAGCCATCGCCAAGGAAGTGCAGACCCTGGGGGTCTACAACCGGTAGTGCACCCACTGCAGGAAGTGGTGGGAGGACCTGAGGCGCTGGGCCAGGAAGACCAGAGAGGACCAGCTGGGGAAGGCCTCCCAACGAGGAAAGCGTGTCCGTCAGACCCTGACCCCACTAATGACCCGCATTCTGGAGGTGTCATATATGGATTTGGATGGGCTCTTGGTACTCACAAGGGGGTGAGTACCAACACTGTTGTGATGCCATTATGATGAATGTAGTTAGATGCTAAGGGTTGCATGCATTGTAGTGCCAGGCCTATAGACAGTTGTGTCCCTGTAGTCCTGCCCCCCTCCACAACCATAGGATAGTGTCATTGCTAGTTTTGGAAGGGTCTGTAGGCCTGTGAGGGGTCCCCTTTTTGTAATATTGTATTAAATGTAGCCTCATGAACTTGTAGATGTGTTGGCTTGGCATAGTCTCTCATGGGTTCACTTCACAAAGTATATCAGAGTAGTGGTTCAGGATGGTAATGTAGTGTATTCTGGGGTCATGCCTATCAGTCAGGGGCACATTCATAACGTGTGTTGTGTCTGCTGAGGGTGAGTGCCTGAGCTGGGTGTGAGTGTATGTGGCCCAAAATGTCCATATTTCCAGGAATTGACATACATATGTCTTGTTTTGCCCCCCCGTGCTCTTGTGTCCCTGTGTACCTTAGCATCAATTGGGGAGTTAGCTGAGGCACTGGCGAGTGATGATGCAACAGCCCATGGTTCCAAGGAAGCAGAGTCGACCGATGTCAATTGAGCCAGTGGGTTGGAGGGCGAGGGGAGTACCACGGGGGAAGCAACTACCACTGGAGGTAGTGACTCTGATACCTCCTCCGATGGCAGCTCCCTGGTGGTGGCAGACCCTACTGGACCCTCCCCTTCTTTGTCATCTTCTGCCACCCCCCATACCATCACCGCCCTCCCAGTTGCTTGCCCACCAAGTTGCCCGTGCCCGCTCACCCAGGAGGGTGAGCGTCTCCTTTGCCCCAGGCACCTCATCCCCTGTCCTACTCAGTCCTACTGCCCTCATGGAAGAGGCTATTGACCTCCTGAGAACCATCTCTGTAGGGCAGAGAACCATCATGAATGCCATCCAGGGGTTAGCATCCCAGATGTACCAATGCAATGCATACCTGGAAGGCATTCACAGTGCCATGTCTGGCCTACAGAGATCTTTTCAGGCTCTGGCCTCCTCTTTGACCGCAGCCAGTGTCCCTGGTCTTTCAGACCCCCCTTCCTCCACCTCTACCCCTTCCAGCACCCCACTCCCTTCACCCATCTCAAGCACACATACAGACAGCCATGAACACAGATCAACACACAAGAAGCACACTGAGAAACACCAGCACCACACTTCCCACCAAATGCATGCACACACCCAACATACCAAGGCACACACAACAACATCCACATCCCCCACTGTGTCAGCCTCCCCCTCCTCCCTGTCTGCCACCTCACCATGCACACCCACATGCATTGCACCCTCAGTCACTGCTACTGCCCCCATTCTTGCAGTCACCACACAAGCTGAAATCCAGTCATGCACCCCAGGCACAACACCAGCAATCACCGCAACTACATCCACCTATACTTGCAGCACACTCACCAGATCTACAGACACCCACACAACATCCCTCTACACTGGCATCATGTCTTCTCCCACTGTGTCCATCCCCATCCTCCCAAAACACTCAAATGTTCACACTCTTCCACACCACACACATCCACCATACATAAGCATACTAAACAGGCACCTGCATCCACGTCCAGCACCCCTACACCTCGTACGACCACTCCCTCAACCTCCACTCCCAGACCTGGCTCCAGATTCCCTCCAACTGTACCTAAGAAGCTTTTCCTCTCATGTGTTGACCTGGTTGAACTCACTGGCCAACCCTGTCTTGTCCCTAAACGTTCCCATGCCTTAGCCCAGTCCACACCTTCTTCGTCTAAGTCTGCCCCAGTCCACCCTTCCCATTCCTGTGCCCCTTCCCCAGGGAGGAAGAAGCCTGTGTTGCCCCAGGCCCCTCGGCCACCCCCGGTCCAGGCCCACTCACTCTCCTTCCAAGGGCAAGCCCAAACCCTCTCCACCTCCATCTCCTACACTTAAACCTAAAACCCCTCTTTAAGACCTGAGTCCCCACCCCGATCACCCCCTGCCCCTGTTCTCTGAGGTGCCTGGCTGCCCCATTGTGCCCCTTCCCACTGGACTTTCCATTTACCCACGTAGGGGTCAAGTTTGGGCTATATTTACCCTTCCAGGACTTAGCAATGGACTGGCCAATGGCCTTATTTGGATATTTATGTTCTTTGCTGCAATTAAGTTTGAGTGCCCAGCAGTGCTGTTGGCACAATATAGAAAAGTTGTGCAGCGTTTCACTGTGGGGGAGTGGTGTGCCAAGGTGTGTGCATTGGTGCAGGTATTTGTTGGCTTGTGTCTGGTAAGTACATCTTGATGTGGTATATGGCTTGGGATGGTGGGAGGGTTTGGGAATGTGTTACGGGGTGGGTGGGGTGGGTGTGTAACTGTGCCCTTTCTTCCCATGTGTACTAGGCAACAGTACTTACCATTGTCATCTTCGTCGTCGGTCACCGTCCTGGAGGAATATGGCAAGGAGAAGCACTGGGATTATTTCCAACTCTCGCTTTATATCTGCGTCGGCGTGTTCTGTGTGCCTCCGGTGAGTGTTTCCCTTTATATGGGTCGTTTCCGCCACGCTTTGCCTGGCAGTGGTTCCCGCCCCAGAACTGATGGTGGTGTGGTGTTTCATTATTTGGTGGGTGGGTAGGGCCTTTCCGCCGGCCTGAGGGAGGCCTCCTCTGTCGTCGGCGGGACTATAAAAATGGCGTGTGGATGGGCAGCTACTTGTTTCTCATGTGCTTCATTATTTGGCGGTCCGCACTGTCAGCCTGTTGGGGGTAGTTACCGCCACCGCCAGCGGTGCGGTGTTTACCGCCATTTTCATAATGACCATCTTAGTTTCCATAGACAGAGCTTTTTTTGTTTTGCCCATAACTTTGGCGCCGCTTGATGAATCTTCAGATAATTTTCAAAACTTATACTTTGGTCAGCACATATTGAAAGTTTTGGGGTGTTGGGCTGATCTGTCAAGCAGGGGCTGAGAAAAAGGGGAGATCTCAAAATGCATTTTCCCCATTCAAAGGAATTACACCAGATTTGGTAGCATGCCAGATCCTGGTGAGCAGATCATGCCTTTTGTGTTTTGGCAGAAATCCATTCATTAGTTTTGGAGAAATTTAAGGCTAAAAAATATAGATATATAAGGACTTGGATCGTCTGCGGATCCAACTGTTCCCATACTGATATGTGATTGGCTGCCAACACTTCTACTTCTACAAAGAAGTGTTGGCAGCCATCTTGGCACTCGGCTTCAGTGGTGTACCAGACAAAAATAGCAAAAAAAAATAAAAGCGGCCACGATGAGTCACTCTGACACATTAGCTCTAGTACTCTAGGGCTTCAAAATAAATTTTTTCTTAAAAAATATCAGAAAAATCTGAGAATCACAATCCACAGATTTTTCTGATATTTTTTGTTAAAAAAGGGCGGTCTCCCACCCTTTTCTTTTTATAAGCCCCAGATGGGCCAGGTCCCGGGGGCATTTGGGTCTTTCATGAGGAGGGGGCACACGGGACCCCCCTTACTAGGGCTTCCTTTAGCCTCAGGGGCTGCCACATCCATGTAGTGATGAGTTGAATATGTGGGGACGGGCCTCATGGTCCCCGCTCCCCAGGGATGCTACCTCCCGGGGGCATTTATTAAAAAATGTACAGGGGCTGCGGGCCCCCCTGCAGTCCCAGGAACCAACATCTCCCCGGGGTACTTCAACAATTATGTGCAGGGGGCTGTGTGGCCCCCCCTACAAAACCAGGGACCACCATCTCCCCGGGCATTTATGAAAAGATGTGCAGGAGGCTCGGCAGCCCCCCCCCCCACAGCCCCAGGGATCACCACCTCCCCGGGGCATTTATGAAATGATGAGCGGAGGGCTGGGCCACGCCCACAGCCCTGGGGACCACCACCTCTCCAGGGCAGATTTAAAAAAAGAGATCAGGTGTCCGTTTTGGACCCCCTGCAGTCCCAGAGACCACCACCTCCCCGGGGCTATGTGTAATAGCCCCCCCCCCCCAGGAGCCACGGATGGCCCTGGAGACTGCCACCCCCCTGGGGCAGCTCTTGCTTCGTCCCGTGGTACCCACCCCATGACATAGCTGGATAGTGTGACTTGGTGGCAGTTTGAAGCTGCTGCCAAGTCACAGCAAACACTGTGCTCTGATGAAGGGATGGCTGTAAATCAGCACTCCCTTCATCGGAACACAGGTTTCCTCTGTCTGCCTGCCCACGGAGATGCAGGCAGACAGACAGAGGAAACTGCTTTCACAGAGAGGGAGCTGCTGTAGCAGTTCCCTCTCAGTGAGAGCAATTCTGGCACCCACAGGAGGTGAGGAGCTAGCTGGGACTGTGGGGGCCTTCAGGCTCCTCCCACATTCTCCAAAGTCATGGCTGGGTCCCAGGGTAGGGAAACCCTGGGGGCCGAGATCGGCCCTGGTGAGAGGCCATGTGACGCCCTGGGCCCCCGCCCCCTTAAAAAAATTAATTAGGCTGTTCCTGGGAGATGGGGTCACTGGGGCAGTGGGGGGTATGTGCCCCCCCAAAAAAATAATTAGGCCGTGCCCTGGGGGATGGGGTCCCCGGAGCCGAGATTGGGCTTGCAGTGGAGGGCCATGTGGCCGTCCCTCCTCCAACCAAAATAAGAAAAATTAAGCCACGCCCTGGGGGATGGGGTCACACGGGTTCTCCCCATGCACTGCTAATTACCCCAGATATTAGAACATTTGTGACAACTTCTATAACATCATTAAAAATATAAATGAAATATTACCACTCATGTTATTGAAGAAACAAATGTGCATTGTGAGACCGTGAGTTTTAGTTACTTGAAATAACTCTAACTGCTGAATTTCTATCAATTTGTGCAAGTAAATTCAGATCCTAACTATAACATTCCTGTCCGTCAGTGAAGCTATCTATCTACCTATCTATCTATCTATCTATCTATCTATCTATCTATCTATCTATCTATCTATCTATCTATATATATTCAGCAATATATATGCACACAAACACACACACATAGATGTGGTGTCTTGCATGATTTTTAACGGAACATTTATGGCTCCCCGAGGACTCCGTATCAGTATGTGATATAATTGCTAGAGTAGAATGTATGAAAGTTTGTTTTAGACTATTGGAGTTCACACATACACACAGAGGAATAACGACGTGATTTCCACCTGTGTGTGTGGCCTACTCATTCACTTGTTACACGACTGGGTGAGGTGCCAAGACAGGGAATAAGTAACCCAAAGAAGAAAATGCTCTCTTGGAGAGTTTGCTGAGGTCCAAGAAAACTGCTCCTGTGTGTCACGTATGTCTTCATCAAAGTGCCGAGTTGACAGTTGGCTTATGTGGAGTCAAAGAGCAGGTCTAGCCAATGTGAAGCATGTGAATGAAAAGGGAGTTTCACATAAACTTCTATGCATCATTGATTAAGAAACTACGACTGTGAAAAATTTGGGGGCATATTAATACTCTGTTTGCGCTGGACTTGCCTCATTTTTATTATGCAAACCCAGCACAACCTTAACTCCATATTTATATTTTGACGCTAGACCCATCTAGCGTCAAAATAACGGTGTTAACATCATTTTTCAGATGCGTGAAACCTCCTTGCGTCAATGAGATGCAGGGTAGGCGTTCCCATCCAAAAAATGACTCAAACACCCGAGCGCCATATTTATCCACCCGGGCAAAAAAGACGCACGGGTGGGAGGCGGACCCAAAAAATTACACAAACACCGTTTAGCGTCAAAATTTAATGCCTGCGTCAGGGCAGGCATTAAAATGGGGCAAACACACCACTACTTAAGGAAAACACCCAGAAGCAACATCAGAACCCACAGGAGAAGATGGAGGTGATACTGATACAGCTTGCTAGATGACGCAGAGACAGCAACAACTCCAGCAATCACCACCTTCACAACGCAGCCCACAAAGGCAACGCAGAAGGCAGGATAGGGTCTTCAGAACCAGGACAACCCTCCTTAGCCTCAGGGACCTGGACATCATTAGGACTTATAGACTCAACTGACAAGCCATAATACACCTGCTGCACCACACTGAGACGCAAATTGCAGCCAGCCTGTAGACCCCACACAACATACCACCTATAAAAAAACTGCTTGCTGTCCTGCACATGTTGGCAAGTGGCTTATTCCAAACAACGGGTGCACTGGTTGGTGGTGTATCACAGCTGTCATTCTCTGCATTCTTGCCAAAGGTCTTAGACTCAATCATCTCCCTGACACCCTGCCACATCAGATTCCCCAACACACAGCAAAAGCAGCAGGAGAACGAACAGGGGTTCTATCAAATCCATGGCTTCCCGCATGTGCTCCATGCAATGGACTGCACCCATGTCCTGCTCGTACCACCTACAGCAAACAGAGCACTTATACCGGAATCGCAAGCACACGTATTCCATTAATGTGCAGGCCATAGTGGACCACCGTGGATTATTCATAAACAGTTTGGCCAAGTATCCTGGGAGAGTCCATGATGCCTACATATTGAGGCACAGTAAGATCAATGAACAGTTCAAGGATGGACAATATTGAAATGGCCTACTTGTGGGTAAGTCCAATACACAGTGAGGTTCCCCTCTTGTAGAACCAAGTACAGAATAATGTGATGAATAGACAATATCATAAAAGTCCATGTGTCATAGAGCAAATTTTAGAGTCCACTGATAAATCCAAAAGTTTATTGGAAAAATTCAGAACATCAAAGGTAGATTGCACATCCAGCCAACACGTGTTTCGTCTTGGGAAATGTTTACATCCCTTACGACTTCTTCAGGGCTTGCAAATCCACCACAATTTAAGAGACAAATAGTCATCAATATGTATCCATTCCAATACGTTCTTCAAACACAACTGATATCCAATTTATACTTCAAATTCCAAATTGTTGAACCTACATGTAAGTATTCAAGAAAAGCGGCGTCTTTCAGTACGGACGTATACTTGTGGGTAAGTCTGCAAATCTAGTAACGTACACACACACACCCCAAACCTGTTGGACACACAAGACATACACCACTACAGTAACATATGGCCAGGGTAACACATGTGCAGGTGATAACACATATGCACCATGCTGCAGTACAGCACAATCAGTTGTACAACACCAATACACACACCCACATGTACGTAACACACCCACAACTTGACAGACACACCACAGGAGTGACAGGTGCAGACATGTACCCTTTGAAAACATCAGAACTACACCGACCACTACAAGTGGCCTCAGATTGCCCTCTATGTACACATCACACACACTACACCAAACAAACAATAGCAGAGACATGTCAAGGGCATACACCATGCCCATGTCATGTAACTTCCAAATTGGCACAGATGTCTCAAGTCATGTCGTGCTAATCACGCCAGAACAAATATCAAACACCACACAACTTGTGCCAATACCTACTGTATCTCAACACATACCTAACTTACCTGTAGTGTGCAGAGACAACTGCTTGACACAGTGGCTCACACACATAGGAATACAAGATCCATCACCAACACATACCATGTGCCAGATGTTTTAGAAGTGGAACCACAGTCACTGTAGTGCAACCTCACATGCAACACTCACTGACTCACAACATCATCATGTCTGTACCAGATATAAGAAATGGCCTAACAGGGGGCAGAGACAGTCAGACAGTTCAGATCATGGATGTCATAGTGGGACCCAGTAGGAGACAACAGGACATCACTGACCTCAAATGCACTGTGCCAAGCAACACATTTGCTAAGTAGCTGAGCTACATCCCATAGCCTGCACTGTGCATGTGTTGACTGTAGAAATGCACAGTATTGTTTTGGAAGATAGGAGAGACACTGCTAGTTATGTTGATCATCCTGTGACAATGGGATACACACCCTTGGACACCTCATGGCTGACACAAACATTAGCTGCCACTCTGGAACACCAAGGGAACAATGTCATAGCCCACAGTTTCATAGTCATGGCCTGCACTGTAGGTACATCTTGGCAGATGACCATCTCTACATTACTTTAAGATGCATCCTGAATTGGCCACCCACCTATGCTGCATGTAGCGTGGAAGAGGTGTTCAAGGTTTCTTGCTGCAGGTCTCTCACTACAAGATACATAGCATGAAGGTGCAGACTCACATGTTGCTGTCCCCTAAGACCTGAGGAAGTGCAAACTAAAAAATACCAACCCAGGGGTGCAGTATGCAGTTTGCAAATAGGAGCTAGACAGTGCTATGAACTCAGATGAATGTGGCACAAATGCATGCTGCATACGGCTGCACACACAGAGAGCCAATTGGCCACCAAAAAAGCATATGTTCAGGGCGGTGTGCAGTACAGCACAGAAACATCCACCTCCACATGGCAGATAACCAAGTACCCTAGTGTAGGGTAGGTAGCGTTGGTGCACGGCAACACATGTGCAACTGGCGCAGGGAACAATAAAGGGTTGCCAAGTAACATGTCACACATCGGGCATCCGCACATTGTTAAAATTTTGCAGGACACAGCAGCCAATTTAGGAGACATGTTGTGCATTCACACAAACCAATTTCTTAGGCCCTCAGTTTCACACCTCACCTGCAATGACATATGTCAAAAGGGATGGGATGTCCAGGCACTGTAGTGCCACCATGTTGCCACCACATCTGACCCCATTATGTTGTCAGGATGTGTCATGTCCCCTCTACTGATAGCACACTGATACAAAAGTGCACTACAAAACACATGGTACATACAGAACGGCCATCAGTGTAGAATCCAAATCAAGTGTTCTAGGGCCTTGACCCATACACAAGATTGTCATGTCCAACAACCTAGTGTTGAGGAAATATCACACAAGGTTAGGAACTCACACCAAAACACAGATACATATGAGCCACAACTAGATCTTAATATGAACTGCCATGCTATCTGACTTACATCTTGCAAGCCCTCACAATGATTTACTCCTGGAATCTTTTGCAGCGGATATGGGTTACGGCATACAGCAATGGGTAAAAAACCCATTTCTCAACCCAAGCACAGCAGTAGAGCGTGCATATAATGAGGAACATAGGAGGACATGGACCATTGTGGAGGGGACATTTGGCATCCTGAAGTCCAGATTCAGCTGCCTGGACATCACAGGAGGCAGCCTCCTTTATGGCCCAGAAATGGTGTGCAAGATCATATTGACCTGTGCCATCCTGCACAACATATGTGTTCGGATGAACGTACCATTATATGAGCAGGTTGATAACCTGCCTGAGGAGGTGGAGGATGATGGTGGAGAAGTAAATGAGGGGGAAGACCACAACACAGCTGCTGGTATTCAGCCCAGACTGCAAATTGTACAGAACTTCTTCACATAATCCTCACGTAACTCACCTTATAAATTTTGTCAATAAACATCTCACATATCCACACAATCTGACTTTGGTGTCTTCAATCTCTCCAACACATACCTTAGGTCTAACCTCAGGAAGCATGTCACAAATACAAATCTGAAGAGTATTGTAGCAACATCACATGTGAAGCATAAGAGTGAACTGCTACCATCACACACATCACAATTAGCCCCATCACTTGAATGTGACAACTGGAGGACACAGTTTATGGACCACTGCATATAATTTACACCCAGGTTGCCAACTTGTATAACAATAGCACATCACACACAACAACAACTTGTCTAAAAATGAACTAAATAAGGGGTCCACACATGAGGCAGTGGATGTCAAAATATGGTGGGTCAGTAATGTTTGAACAGACTACTTACACAACTCAGTTTGAGATTTGCAATGGCTACATGGGGCATGTGTGACAAGATGGGGACATCATTGGTGACAATGCCCAACATGATTAGCCCAGGGATGACAAAGCAATGGGAGAAATGGAGCATGTACAGTAAATCCATGGAAATCACACCAGCCACTGCCATGGTGCCCAATCCTGTCACAGGGTACACAGGACCTCACACTTTGCACGAACATGTCTATGGAATGCACATCAGAATGCATGAGAACATATGCAGCTAGGGCTGCATGTCCACCACAAAGTAATTGCAATACAAAGCAAAATGATCTGATTTTTAGCTAGCTAATGTGTTCAATACATGAAATGGTAGGAAGGTAGGCAGAGTGTCTCAATCACAGTATGTAGCAAAGATGTCTGCATGTCAGACATATGTGTAGTTCACACACAAGTCATCCATATACTCAAGATCAACATATGGAGACATTTGTCGCATGACAGTTGCCAATTTGCAAGCATCAGCCATCATCAACAATCCCTGAGCTGTGAATGTTGCATGAAATGTGATGCTCTTTGTGTGTTTAGTCTATTTTACCTTGTACTTGTCGGGTGTCGGGTGTCTGTCTGGGTTAGTTCTATAGGTGAGTTAGTTGGGTAATAGAAGTTTTTGGTGTTAAGTTTCCTTTCAATACTCTTTTTTTCCCATTGTACTGCCTAACATAAATGTCTACCTGTACCCCAGTGCAATGTCTGGCAGGGGGAGGCTGACCAGTATGGGGGAGGAGGAGCTGGGATGATTTATTTGGCTGCTACCTCCCATTAATGCTAGAGATGGGTGGCTGTGTGATCCAGGGCTACCATAGGGAGGCAAGGCAGCTGCGGTGGGGAAAGTTGCTCCACCACCTGAAGAGGGTGTACCACACCAGTCCCAATGACCATCAGTTGAAGCATAGCTGGGCTGACCTTGTGGGCAGGTAGCAGGATCTTCTCCACCATCTTGGTGTGGTGATTGGTGAGTACCCTATTAGCTAACTAAGTACTGTTCACTGCACTTGAATGCCAGTAGCAGATGTGTTGGTGTGCTGCATGCAATGCATGTGGACAGGTTGCATGCATGCAGCACACCAACACATCTGCTACTGGCAGATGTGTTGGTGTGCTGCATGCATGCATGTGTCACTGTCCCAGTATAGACATGGGCTTCACATATCCTAACATTTAACCAATGCAATTCAGAAGTTTGGATAGTCATGCACATCCATCACAAAGTCACACATTTCATGGGCCATGGCAAAATCTGTGCCCCATCATTGTGCCATGTATGATAAGGTTTGTGAGTGGATTGTGATCACTAAGTACGACAATCCACATATGGTGCAATAATGTCAGCGTTTCACATACATCAGCCCTGCCATTATGTTTACTAAGGGGGAATACCTGCCTTTGGGGGCGCTGACAATGGACCATTTGTGCCATCAGCCAAGTGTGACACATTAGTCATGGACTACACAATGCCTGTAAATTGCAGACTAACTATTTAGCCGCTTGTCCTCCACAAAGTGCATCTGTGTGCCTTGCATGAAAAGCCAGAATACCTGAATCAGTTGTCTTACAGTGCACAAGGGTTGTGTCATTTATCTGTCACCCAACTCCCCTTCATACCATGGAGTTTCATCTTCTTCAGATTGGCCACACATGGTTGTTGCAGGGTGTAGCACTACATGAGTCTCAGGCCCAGTGTAAGAGTGCAGATGTATGTCTCTCACACACCAGAGTAACAGTCTCATTGAGAGTATGCAGTGGTGTGTCTGTTACACTGACCACAACCTGGATGAATACCTCACTCTTCTGAAATAGTACATACTGCCATATGTTGTCCACTAGTAGTGACAGTTATGTGATACTAACCATGGTTTGGTTTTCCATCCATATATTTCAGGTGGACCTCACCCTAACACCATAGGTGAAGTGGCAAAGTTTGAGGACCCAGATGTATCCAGTAAGTGTGATTTTGCTTGTGCTGTGTAGTGTTGAAGTGTTTAGTGTGAGCGAGTCACGAGTTCAGCACCCAATGCTAGGAGTGATGAGCTGTGAAATGATCAGAAAGCAGATTAGGATGGATGGTGACAATGTGTCACATTTAAGTGGTTCCCCATGCATGAGCAGAGAGTCATATCATGTGAGGCTTCTGGTGCTCAGTGGCCAGCATTGTGTAAACAAGGTGATGACAAGACACATGTAGCTCCTTATGTGACTCAGATGTGCACTGTTGTGCATGTAATGACACTGGAACACACTGTCATTCACACAACACAGTGATGCACAATTTTCTTGCCAAACTGGGCCATCCCTGTATTGTGATGTCCATGTAGGAATGTGTGGTCATTTGTCTACAAGCATGGTGCCAATGATCTTGTAGTCCACCTACGTGACAACTAAATGGAATGTGATAGGCTGGCATGCAGGTCAAGTACAATTGTGTGCTGGCGTGGTTATGGGTGTGTGAGGAATGATATTGGCTGATCAGGTATTGATGGATGTCTACACCTGGACACATGAATGTAGAAGTGAGAGACCTATGGATACTAAGTTCATATTTTGTCATCACCGAAATTATGGTCAACCCCCTGACTGCATGTGTGAGTGGGCATGCATTGGTGGATGACCTAGACAGTTGAGATGTTGATCTGCATGGCCATACCCCCTGGGGCACAGGCGGTGGGATCAACTAATGTGTAGGTAGATGTGATTCTAGGTAGATGTGATGCTCACTGTGTTGGTGACAGTCCTTTTGATTGGGCTTGCATGTGTACCTATCAACACTGAACCCCTATGGTAAACAACATCATCCCATACTCACAACAACAGCATCAAGTTTCAGATGATGTATGTTTGAAAATTTGACACTTCAGAAGAGAATAGTGGCCCTAATCATTGTGAATTGATGCTGCCTTATGTAGTGAATATAGCAATCAATATGCGTCACCCGCTCACAGGACATCTGATAGCACATGGACTGACAGTCCAGGGGGGTCCAGTCACTTTTGTGGTGGGCACCCATGCAGCCTATAGGACAGAACTTTTTTATTCTTGGGTCGCGTTTCCAGCAGTTGATGGGGGTACAAATACTTTTCACGAATACACTGTTGCGAATGCCCCTGTACAATACAGGGCTTACGCTTACTTAGAGATACCTCTATCTAATCAAGAACACCATAATTGGCTTGATGGCGCCCTCCCACATACAGTAGCACAAGTGAGGTTAGGTCCGTTGAGTAATGATGGTCCGACCTGGCCTTTATTGGCTACTTACACACCATATCCTGCGGTTGCAAATTTGGCAGTGGCTGATGTGCGTCGTTTATATATAGACTTAGCTACACATGGTGCAAAGTCTAAGCACATATGAATTTGTTTGTTACCTAATCTTGTTGTGGATGGCTATGGTGTAAGGGAAATGGTGCTAAGGCAGCGTTGGTGTTTCATCCATCAGGGCCATAATACCATCTGGATTTTGAGTAGGAGTGCATGTGCTATCCGATTTTGATAGTGAGCTGATATACTGTACATACTCCACACAATGCTGACACTGATGGTTGCCTGTCTCATTTTTACAGCTGCCAACATGAATGAGAACCAACTCCGTGTGTTTCAGAAGAGGGCTGTGCACTATAAGCACATTTTGGCAGTGGAATCTGGGTTCAGGAGAATGGCATGCCTCTATCGCTCGGAGCGATCAACTGGTGAGTGGTGGGCATTCAGCCAAGAGGGACCCACACTGCCCCCATAGGCCGTACCAAGCACCACTGCAGTGCAGGGGCCCACAGCTACCAATGTCACTATTGCTCCAGCTGCTGCACCCACAAGTAGCATGATACAGCCACCCACATCAATTGCCATCAACATGAGTGCCATGAAAGATCTGCAGAGGGATGTACAACTGGTTTTACAAAAGTTGGACTCCATTGAGCAAGAGGTGGCCAAGAATAGAAAGGCCCTCAAGAATATTAAGAAAAGACTCAAAGGAGCCAACCTCTGAATGATATTATGTCAGTTCTCCCAAATTGACTCCCCTCCCTTCTCTTTTTCTTCTCTTTTTTTGTGGTTATTAGGGGTTTAGTTGTAGGTTAGAATAGGTTAGTGGGTTAGTTAGGATAAGTAGGTTTGGGGGGATGGGTTTACTACTTTTTTTATTTTACTATGTGGGTGGGTGGGATTGATTTTGGGGCTTCTATATGTTTGTAAAAAAAAATATATATATATATATTTGTTTAGTTATAGTTAGTAAATATGCAGTTTAGTGTATGTTGTCCTGCATGTGTCCTGTGCTATAAAGAGGCTAGGGGACAAATGTTTAGAGTGTGTAGTTGAATGTGTAAAGTAAGTGTAGCATAGAGTAGTTAGGGTCTGTTGTGGGTTAGGTATAGTTAGGATAAGTTAGATTAGGATAGGTGTTAATTATCATTGTTTAATTGATTTATTTATCATAATAAATGTTATTGGGTACTCTCTTACTTCATGTGTCATATGCATGGGTCTCAGGGTCTTCCCATGGGTGTACAATACAAATTGTGTGTTGTCCTGGGTACTCCGCCCTGCATCCAAATCCCTCTCTTGACATTTTTAACACCCCCTTATGACTGCGCTGTCACATTGGCAGCTACAACACATCTACTTACCTGTGCATCTGCCATCCAGTGTTCCCACCACTCAAGCTGACTATGTTGACCATGTATAGGACAGGATAGTTGTGGGAATTTAGCTAACATTGTATGTGTTTTATTTTGGGATATTGGTCACTGTGGGACATGTTACTACTGTTTACATATCATTCCTATCCTGCTAAACTGAGCAGCGGCAATAATGGATGAGTCTGAGTCCCTCCGTTTCACACCAATGTGTTCTAGTGGTACTCCCAGCTGACGAAATTTCCCAATGACTGTTTCACACCCATTCTTGCAGTATGTAGTGGGTGTAGCATACATGTTTTCAGACTATATTACATGTTCAGTGATTTGATTGTAGGGGATGAGGCCAACATCAATGTACAACATGTAGGTACCATGTGCATAGATATGTGCCCAGATATACATGCACTCTTGTACTGACACTCTGTTCCACACATCACAAACACTAGGCATAGTAGAAGTGTCACAACACACATAAACATGCTGGTTGTGTAGGTGTTGTTTATTTATAAGTGTAACAGGGCAAAGTATATACAATTTGCAGGTATGTGACCCCATTTGTGGAATCCATCCAACTGGGACACAAAACAAGTTCAGGATTGAGGGACATGTGACGGGACATGTTTGGGTAAAGTGTCTTTCAGTGCAGGAGTACATTAAATTGCCAAATGGAAAGTTAGAGTTAGTCCATAGCAGAGAGGTCAACAGTGTTTTAAGGTAGAGAGAATATCTGTCAGAGTGCCAACACTGGCATGATGTCAAGCACAGGACTGAGGAAAACACTGCCCATGTGGCATGGGCTGGTATTACCGGGAACTCCTACGGCTGAAGATGATCTGTTTCACATCTTCATCCTCTGACGTGTGTGGTGTCTCCTCTGCCCCTGATGGTGGTAGTGGGGAGGTAGAGGGGGCCACACACACTTCAGTGGTTGGAGATGTGTACTCCCAGTTCCTGGCAGCTGCTATCTGTGGAACTACAATTTGGGTGAAGGTGCATGGGCTGGAGGCTGTTGTGAGGTGGATGAATGTTGGGTGGGTGTGTGCCTGCGTTTGTGTACTTTGGGAGGAGGGCTCACTGGCACACTGGGAGAGAACACTGGGGATGTGTGAATGGTAGTGGGGTGATGAGTGCACATGAGCGGTGTGTGGTGATGGGCGTGTTGGTGATGGAGGTAGTGGCTGAGGATGTAGTGCATGCAGGTGTGAGTGGAGATGAGACTGGGAGGGAGGAGGGGGATGTGGAGGAGGGGGACAAAGTGGGGGGAGTTAATGTTGGTATGTGTGCATGGGTATGATGCTTGTGTGAGTGCCTGTGGGATGTGTGGTACTTATGTTTGCCTGAGCCACTCTTGTGTGTTGATGTATGTGCATGTTGGTTGATGGTGTTCTTGGGATAGGCTGTGGTACAGGGGATTGGGACTGGGTGGAGGAGGTTGGAGGGGGGAGGCTGGACACAGGGAAAATGGCTGCCATCAGTGCTGAGGCCAGAGCCTGAAATGCTCTCTGTTGGGCTGCCTGGCCAGAATGAATGCCCTCCAGGTATGCATTTGTTTGTTGCAAATGCCTCTCAACACCCTGGATGGCATTCAGAATGGTAGACTGCCCAACAGTGAGGGATCTCAGGAGGTCAATAGCCTCCTCACTGAGGGCAGCAGGGCTGACTGGGGCAGGGCCTGAGGTGCCTGGGGCGGAGGAGATGCCCACTCTCCTGGGTGAGCGGCCACGAGATACATGCTGAGGGGCTGCTGGGAGGGCAGTGCTGGTAGGGGGGGTGGCGGCTGTACCTGTTGATGTGGTGGGCACAGAGGGGCCCGCCACCTCAAGGGAGCTCCCATCAGGGGAGGAGTCGTAGTCGCTGGTCTCTGCTCCTGTCCCCGCCGTGGAGCTCCCCTCGCTCTCCGTCCCACTGGTGGCTTCAGACTCCGTAGTTTCGCCCCCCAGGGCCAAGTGGAATGCAGCTCCCTCCTGCTCTGGTGCCAATGCTCCTCCGCCTGATGATGCTGTTGCACACAAGAACAGGAAGACCATAAAAAAGGAGGGGAAAGACAGGAGAAAGACATGTTCAGTGCATGCAACACCACTACTGTTGACGGACACAACAGACACAGCAGCCCTCTGCACTATGCCATGCACTTATAGTTCCTAGATTAATCACAGGCCCTTGGGGTACAAGGCCTAAGCCCGATTGCTGCACACCTGGAAGTCACAGGAGACTGACTAGGTGTAGATTGCACTAACCACTAGTGGGGTTGGGATGCCACATAGCCTGCCTCACAAGGGACCTTGCCTACCAAGCTCGCCCTGGCCTAGGGGAACCCACTGCCCACCTCCCCCTCCCGGACACCTTGTAATGTGCGCAGAGTCAGCTGAATGAGAGTGTACTTACCCCCCTTGTGGCTGCTGTGATGCCCTCAAGAGCCCATCCAACTCTGGATACGCACCCGCCAGGATCTGCAACATGAGGGGGGTCGTGGTGCGACGGTCACCCCTCCCACGTTGGGAGGCCATCCCCAGCTGGGCCTCTGCCGTCTTCTTGCTCCAGCGGCGCAGGTCCTCCCATCTTTTACGGCAGTGGGTGCTCCGTCTGTGGTGGACCCCCAGTGCCGGACGTCCTTGGCGATGGCACGCCAAATAGCCTTCTTCTGGTGGGCGCTGACCTAGAGGAATGGTACAGGGGGAAATACATTCTTTACCATCCGGACCGTCATACTCATTGGCCCCCGTTCCCACCCTTGCCCTGACGCACATGCACTCACCGTCTGCACATACAGGCCTCAGCCCCCCCATGTATCTTCCATCCACACCACTCCAAATAGGCATTGCCCATGCAGCATGCTCACAGTGTACTCACCTGTTTGTCTGGAGGACCGAACAGTTGTGTGTACTGGGGGAGGACCCCATCCACTAATTTCTCCAATTCCTCCAAAGTGAAGGCAGGGGCCCTTTCCCTAGACACTGTAGCCATCGTCGCTTCCAGACACAGGTCACAGCAGCACTTGCAGTGTAGGTCCCCTCCTGTTGAAGGTCAGGTATCAAGTGAGTGAACAGACAGAAAATGGCGGTCACGTCCGCAGCAGTGCGTACCGTCACCGCCGGCTTACATCGTCTTTGACTCCTCGGACCTATAGGGTCCAATGTGAACCAATGTAGAATTGCGCCGCGGTCTTTGACCGCCCACCGCGACGGTGTACAACGCCAGCGCAGTTACCTCATATCCCCGTGACCCACCTTACAGGTCAGGCAGCCGTCATTTCAGGGGGCCACATGGCATTCATAATTACTGCGTCACACCAATGTAGGCTGTGAATACACACAGTTACAGTCATATTGTGGATTAATAAATGTGTGCATATTACATTTTATGATTCCTCAGTGTTGGTTGACTCTCTGCTCGCTGTTCTCCTCCATAGGGCATGTCTGCTGGGGCAGGTGATGAGATGTCGGCATCCTTCGGTGTACAGACCGCTGGTGGACCTGTCGACAATGGAAGAGAGACACATCATAGTCCCCTACAGACTTGATCGTGCAACAATCCAGGAACTGTGTGCCCAGTTGGAGCCAGACCTGATGTCAGCTATCCGCCATCCCACAGGAATACCCCCTCTAGTGCAGGTCCTGTCTGTACTCCATTTCCTGGCAAGTGGTTCCTTTCAAACAACAGTGGCCATTGCATCAGGGATGTCCCAGCCTATGTTCTCTAACATGTTGTCTAGAGTGTTGTCTGCCCTGCTGAAACACATGCGCAGCTACATCGTTTTCCCTCAGATGGAGGATTTGCCTACAGTGAAAGGTGACTTCTATGCCATGGGACATACCCCCAACATCATTGGTGCCATTGATGGGACACATGTGGCATTGTTAACCCCACGCAGGAGTGAACAGGTGTACAGAAACCGGAAGAGCTACCATTCTATGAATGTGCAGATGGTGTGTTTAGCAGACCAGTACATCTCCCATGTGAATGCCAAGTTTCCTGGCTCAGTGCATGATGCTTACATTTTGATAAATAGCAGCATCCCTTATGTGATGGGGCAACTCCAGAGGCACCGTGTGTGGCTTATAGGTGAGGACAAGGACCCTATACAGTGTGAATAGGTGTCTGGGTATGGGGTTGTCCCTAAGGGTTAGTGTGTGTCTAACAGTTGTCCCTCGATATTTGCAGGTGACTCTGGTTACCCCAACTTGTCATGGCTACTGACCCCAGTGAGGAATCCCAGGACAAGGGCAGAGGAATGCTACAATGAGGCACATGGGCGAATTAGGAGGGTGATTGAACAAACCTTCGGCCTCCTGAAGGCCAGATTCGGGTGCCTCCATGTGACAGGTGGTTCTCTCTACTACTCACCAAAGAAGGTGTGCCAGATCATTGTGGCCTGCTGTATGCTGCTCAACCGGGCTTTGTGATGCCAGGTGCCTTTTCTGCAGGAGGATGGGCCAGCTGGTGGTCTTGTGGCAGCTGTGGAGCTTCTGGACAGTGAAGAAGAGGAGGCAGAAGAAGAGGATATCGACAACAGAAACAACATAATCATGCAATACTTCCAGTGAGACACAGGTAAGAAGATGTCATTGCCTCCCATATCTCACACTATTATTCGAGCTAGCATAAGTCTGTCTTTTACACTCAGTCTATGGACCCTGACGTGTCACTTTGGCTTTCCATTTCACAGATGTGGGTCCCACTTTGTGCCCTCTGCTATATTTCCTCCAGGCCTACAGCTTGTGTTACATTGGTATGTGCACAAGTGAATTGACATTGCTATATTCCATGGTTATTGCAATTACACGTTTGTGAAAGAACAGACTGCCTTCAGGTTGTTTTGTGATTGAAGTGTGTTTATTTGTGTGCAAATAAGTGGAGGGGGTTGTAAAATGGGTAGGGGGTCTGGTGGAGGAATGTCCATGGCAGAGTCCAGTCTATTTGTTTCACAGGTGCATTGTCTAAATGGGCATAGGAAGTGGAGCAATGGCAGTTGAAGGATGGACAGGGTGACAAAGTGGGACAGAAGGGTGACATTCAGGAGGGTCTCATTTCTTGGCGGGGGTCTTGGCAATGTTCTCTGTCTTGTTCCTGGATCTCAGGGACCGTTTGCAGGGTGGTTCTCCATCTGCAGGGGGTGGGGTGCTGGTGTCGTGTTCCTGTGGCGGTGCCTCCTGTCCACTAGCGGAGGTGGAGGGCTGTTCATCGTCCAGGCTAGTGTCAGGGGCCACTTGTTGTGCCACAGTGTCCCTCCTGGTGTTGACAAGGTCTTGCAGCACCCCTGCAATGGTGACCAGGGTGTTGTTAATGGACTTCAGGTCCTTCCTGATCCCCAGATAGTGTTCCTCCGGCAGCTGCTGGGTCTCCTGATACTTGGCCAGTACCTTTGCCATCGTCTCCTGGGAATGATGGTAAGCTCCCATGATGTTGGAGATTGCCCCATGGAGAGAGGGTTCCCTGGGCCTGTCCTCCCCCTGTCGTACAGCAGTCCTCCCAGCTTTCCTGTTATCCTGTGCCTCTGTCCCCTGAACCGTGTGCCCACTGCCACTGCGCCCAGGTCCCTGATTTTCTTGGGTTGGTGGGTTTGCCTGGGTTCCCTGTAGTGGTGGATACACTGCTGATTGACGTGTCCTGGGGACAGAGGGATGGGCCCGCTGGGTGGGTGCTGTGGTGGTGTTTCCTGAGGAGGGAGGTTCAGTTATGGTTTGGGACTGTGTCAGGGGAACCGACTGTCCCGAGGTCCCTGATGGGCCGGGCTGGTCATCTTGAATCAGTTGTGCAGAGCTGCTGTCATCACTGTGGGTCTCTTCTGTGGGGGGACTGGATATGTCTGGTACCTCCTGTCCGGTGACGTTGGGTAGGGGTCCTGCAGGGGTGTAAAGGCATGATTATTGTATCTGTGTGTGCCATTGTGTGCGTTGGGTGAGTGGCCCTGTACTCCAGTGCTTGCATTCTTGGCTTGTGTGGGTATCTGCAGTGAACATGCTTTGGTGATGGGGGTCCATGCTTTGGTGTTGCATGCAGGGCTTGGTATTGGGATGGGTTGTGATAGTGGGGCATTTGTGAGGTGTTGGAGTGATGGGGTGAGGGTGAGGGTGGGAGTATGTGATGGCATGCAGGTATGGTGGGGGCGATAAGGTATTAAAGAGTTGACTTACCAGAGTCCAGTCCTCCTGCTACTCCTGCAAGTCCCTCAGGATGCAGTATTGCCAAGACCTGCTCCTTCCATGTTGTTAGTTGTGGGGGAGGAGGTGGGGGTCCACCGCCAGTCCTCTGTACAGCAATCTGGTGTTTGGAGACCACGGAACGCACCTTCCCCCGTAGGTCGTTCCACCTCTTCCTGATGTCATCCCTAGTTCTTGGATGCTGTCCCACTTTGTTGACCCTGTCGACAATTCTTAGCCATAGCTCCATCTTCCTTGCAATGGAGGTGTGCTGCACCTGTGATCCGAATAGCTGCGGCTCTACCCGGACGATTTCCTCCACCATGACCCCGAGCTCCTCCTCAGAGAACCTGGGGTGTCGTTGAGGTTCCATGAAGTGGTGTGGGTGATGTGTAAGGTGGTGTGTGTTGTGATGTGTGAGGGAATGTGATGGTGTGTGTTGTTTGAGGTTCGTGGATGTTGTGTATGTGATGGTGTTGTTTGTCTGTGGATGCTGGTGTTGTTTATGGTGGTGTCTCTCTCTGGTGTAGTTTCAGAATTCTGGTAGTAAGGGTTTGTGGGTGATGTGGGTGTGTGCTTTATATTGGATTGGGTGTGTGGGTGTGGTGTGTGTGTATGTGTATCAGGTGTGTGTATTTCGATTTGTCCAATGTGGTTGTGTTTTGTAAAGGTGTGTGTATTTTGCGCGCAGCGGTGTGTACCGCCAATGGAATACTGCGGTTGAAAGAGCGCCGTGTCGTGATAGTATGGGCATATTCCTGTTGGCGTGACGGTGTCGGTTTTGTTATCGCCAGTTTATCACTGACCTTTGGTGTGGCGGACTTGTGTGGGTGTCTGTATTATGGCGGATTCCGAGCTGTGGGTCGTAATAGCTGTAGAGGAATTCCACGGCCGCAGCGGTATGTTGGCGGTCTTCTGCGTGGCGGTAAGCGGGATTTACCGCCAGGGTTGTAATGAGGGCCATAATGCCATAAAAAGTGTCTTGACCCTAACTTGTCAATACAGTGCAGTGCTTAGCGCTACTGGAGCATCACTGAAAGTGACGCTCCAGTGGCGCTAGGGGCCTATGATGCGCTTATTAGTTCCCATGGATTTTTTCCGGTACATCATAGCTGCAGTCTACAGCCCTATTCCCAACCTGCACGTCACATGAATGAAAGCCCAGTTGCCACAATTGTCTACGTCACATCTTCTAAGTGTGTTATCTATCCTCATTGTGTCTTGAAGGCCTCTTATCTTGTTCTACCCTCCCCTTGCATCCATTTGCATGGTGTTGCGTTGCAATGTGCGTTACTGTGCCCATGGCACAGCACCAAACATGGCAATTTTCACCTGTCCCAGTGACCCATGCAGTGCTGAGACCTTGCACCACCCCAGGGATGGCATAGTTGCCACACTGTGCTCTTGTTGCCATTGATGTCTCCTTAAGTTGTGATTTGTCTTTGAGTGCTACTTTGCATAGCACCCATGGACCTGGCAGAGTACTGTTTTTACTCAAGTCGGAGTAGGTTGTTTACCTTACTGAACACCTATGTCCTCCCCCTCAATGCAGCCCTCCTTGCACTATGATACATGAGTGCAGCATAGTGTCAGTACAGCTCATGTGACAAAAGTTCAGGTTTGAACCCAGGGATGGCCAATATGGGTATGACATTTCTACTGTGAACATCATTCTGTTTGTGACAGTGCTTGATGGTTAATGTGTCTATGGACATTGCCAATTTGGAGGAGTTGTACTCAGGTTAGGGTCTGAAGTAGGTTCATAGTTCATGTGCAACAGTCCAAGGGGCACCTGACTGCCACTGTATGATTGTTCACCCCATACAGCCCAGGTGGTGGTGGCAACTGTTGTCAATGTGATATGCCCCATGGGCTAATGGCCTGGACTTGGCAGGTTACCAGCAGCTGAGGGACTGGCTATGGCATCAGTCCTGTGACACCAGACCTGTGATATGTTCAACACTACCCTCCAGGTATATTTCCAATTTTCCTCCAGCCTTTGCATGGTGGTCTAACCCCCTTGAAATGGTTTTTGGTGAAGTGGTGTGGTGTGCCCCTGGGTGGCCCTGCACAGCCCATGTACTTGGCATGGGCAGTGCAGGGTGCCCCATACCTTAGCCCTTTGCCCTTTCCATTGCCTGATTTGCAGGGCTGGGTACAGCATGTCCTGTTACACCCAATGCAGGCCACAACTGACACTGACTCCATTTGATCCGTCTATGTTGTCTAGTGTGTGCCTCACAGAGCTACCATATGCAGACATATTACAAGCCGCCATCCCAGTGTGTGACTCATACTGCTAAGTGCAGGGGGTACACTGCACTGGCAGTCTTACCAACACCCGACTTGCCCATGCACCATCCCCCACCCGTTGATGTGGAATTAACTGCCATTATGTGGAAGTCATACCCCATGTGTTGTCTAAGTGTGGTGGTGCTACAGGCATATGCCTGGAAACTGTTGGACCAGTTGCAATGACTAGTGTGCAGTGAGATGCAGCACACATGCATTTGGGCACTGAGGCAAGGCTGTTACAATATGTTACAGCAAGGGACACCACCATGTAGTTGCCCAAAGCATGGTGTTGACTGACCACTTGGGCTCTGAGGTCTTGGTTGTGCTAGTGTTGTTGATATGACTATATGAAAGGGATGCTGTGGTGACACAACCAGTGGCACAGTGATTATACATGCCATCCATCACATGTGCTGCATATGTATATGTAGGTATTTAGGCCTGGTGTTCAATGTATGTCCCAGTTGTGTATGTGTCATGGTGCATAACACTACCAAGGCACAGGTACACGTGTATCTTACGTCAGCATGGTGCAAGTTGCTTAATGTACATTGTGTTTCTCTGCGCTCCTTTGACATGCATTGTGTGAGTCCTTTGTGCCTCCCCTTTCTTGCACTTAACATTTTGGCATAGATTTCCCCCATGGAACTTACCCTGCATATGTGGTGTTTCCTGGTAGTCTATGCTGTCCTGTCCTGTGATTCCAGTGATGATTTCCTCCAGATGACAGCTGCAATCGTCTCCTCCATCGTGTCCAAGTCCTCTTGTGGTGCTGGACTCCCATCTTCAGTTTGAAGTGCTGCCTTCCAGTTCCGTGCCATTGTTTCCCTTGGTCCTTCCCTGGTAGTCATGCCAGTGTTTCTTGCACTCAGTCACTGTTCTCCTAACCTCTGCCACACTGTTGACCTAATCCACATTCTTCTGCCATATTGCCTCTCTCCTTCCAATTGGCAATTTAGAGGTGACGAAGAGTTCATTTTGATGCTCTGTCACCTCTCTCACCAGTATTTCGTGCTCTTCTGCGTTGAAACCACACTTCCTCTTTTTCTTCTCCCTCCCCTGGGTCTTGTCTGTGTCCTACTGGCTGGTTCCTGGTTGACTGGGGTCTTCCTGGGGGCTCTCCTGCCTTCTAGGATCCATTTTGGGGCTCCTTTGCACTGTTTGCTCCATTAGCGTCTCTTTTTGATGCTATTGTGGGCAAAAATGGCGCATTTCTGTTTTGCAATGTGTTTCAATGTCGTAAACCAGATTAGAGTTATTTTTGCTCCGTTAACATCATTTTGCCTTACAACAAGGTGCAATGGTTAATGGGGGAAAAAATGTGTCTAAACATTTTTTAGCACCATCCAGCACAAAAGTATAAATTTTTACGTCAGCGCTAACCTTTTGAGGCAAAACTGCTTTAGCGCAGTTTTGCATCAAAAAGTATAGATCAGGGCCTGGGTTGTTTGGTTGACAGGGTTGTGAGCCCTGCCTGGTCAAGAAACAGCCCTAATCCCTTGCAGGGTGCACCACAACAATCCCCTGCAGGGTAAACCACACTAATTTAACCAGCGCTTAACCCTGGGAAGGTTGGCACAAAAAGTAGTCATCTAAAGTTAGAGGTAATATATGTTATGGAGTACACAAGCAGCAATACAGGGAAAACATGACACAATGAAAATCCCAAACAAATGTAGAAAAATATAGAAATGTAAAAAAAAAAATTGGTACCAAAGCCATCAAATTAGTAGAAACTGAGTTATGATTTTTTAAAGTAAAAAGTTCAAAATAGCAAGTCCTCAGTTTTAGAAAGTGGCTAACTATGCACCTTTAGCACCACAACCAAGGTTCCAGGAGTGGATGGAGACTGCTTAAGGGTTCAGGACTCACTCATAGTGGGACCCTGTAATGTCCCAGAGACTTTGAACGGGAGGCCAGCAGAACTAGCCCTTAGAGTCACTTCTGATGTTCCTGGTGCAGGTGACGATGCAGGGCTCAAGAGCAGGGCTGGCCTCTGAAGGTTCAAGTTAAGATCTAGGCAGCAAATAAGTCCTTCCAGGTACAGCAGCAGTCTGGCAAAGTGAACAGCAGGTTACAGCAGCAGGCAGTTCTCTGAGAGTCCTCCTGCAGCTTCAGCAGTGAACTGAAGAGTGGGTCTGATAGTCCTATTTGTATACCCTGGTGCTCTGCTCCTAGAAGGTGGGTGAACTTTCCAGAGGTGTTATTTGAAGTTCCAGCATATTCCTGCCTTCCCTTGTCTCAGCTCCTAGCTGGCTGCATTGACAATAAAAGTTTGTTAAGCCTGTTGTGTGGTAGCAGAGCACAGCCTATTCTGATGCAAGCAGGGCTTTGCTTAGCTCCGCCTCCCCATCAAGCCAGTTAATGGGCCATTCAGACTCAGCCAATCCCACTATTGTATGTCTGTCAGGAGGGAATTCACAAAGTCCTAACTGTCAGTTACATCTAGTCAAGTGACCTGAGACAAGCTGCAGGCACAGAGGGTTGAGGTAGGAAAATGGCAACTTTTTAAAAGTTACAAATAATAGTGTTCCTGGAGGACTTATTCATAAATCACTTTTGCATTGGTCATCAGAACTTATAGTGTTATTTAGATTCAGTTGCCCAATGCAAAAGTAATTTATGAATACGTCCTCCAGGTACAGTAATATTTGTAACTGATTTAATCAGTTACCTAGGGGACTATTAGGTTGCCCTGTGTATGTTTAGCATTCTAAAAGCGAAATTTTCAAACTTGAAACAATGAATCTGACTTTACCACTTTACAATTAAAGAGGGTTTATCATTACATGTTCATAGATACCAAACCTGAACTATCCACCACCTCTGGTTTAGGAATGATGGCTTCTTAAATATAATAAAGAATGCCCAATGTTATCCTATGGGGGGGGGGTAGGCCTCACAGTAGTGAAGAACAAATTTGCTAGTTTTTCACTACTAGGACATGCAAAATTGAGAAGTGACTGTCCTACCTTTCAATTACACAGAACCGTGCCCTAAGGACTACCAAGGGCTTCCCTTAGGAGAGACTTATATATATAATAATAAAAGGGATGTTTAGGGTTTGGCAAGGGATTTTAAATGCCAAGTTCAAATGGCAGTGGGACATTGCCTGCAGGCTGCAATGGGACGCATTGTAAAGAGCTACTTAGGTGACTGGCACAATAAGTGATGCAGACCCACTGGTAGCATTTCAATACAGGCCTTAAGTATTTGATATACCACTCCATGGGAGACTTACTTGTAAATTAAATATGTCAATCAGGTATATGGCAATCAAACCATATTTTAGGGAGAGAGCACAAGCACTTTGCCACTGGTTAGCAGTGGTAAAGTGCACAGAGTCCTAAGGCCAAAAAGCAAAAGTCCAGCAAATAGTAGGAGGACAAAGACAAAAAGTTTGAGGGTGACCGTGACCATGAAGAGAGGGCCATTCCCAACAATGAACAAGATCATACAAAAAGGCACTGCGCTGCCACTCAAGATAAAGTTATACAATATATGGCACACTAACGCTATGGGCAGATTCAATCAGTTTACAAAGCACAGTTAAAGACAGTTTTCAAATACCAAGTAGTGATAAAAGCAGATCAACCAGGTGTAAATCAATACAAACTCAAGTATACAAAGAATAAAGTAAAGGACTTTCCAAAGCCACTAAAGAGAGTACTACTGCATCACGCCCAATGCAGGGCCCAAGAAGAAGCACAGAAGTTGTGCTAGAGGAGCGGTCCATATTTCCAGTGGGCAGAAACTCAGCAGGAGGCCATTCTGCTGAGAGAGCCCATCAAGAACAACCGACCTATCACAGGGCCAGGGCTGGGGCAGGAAGGAAACAGATCATGATTTCCAGTTCGAGAGGCCAGGGAAAGCAATACTCTCAATGTCAGTGAGTTCCACAACAGTGTACAATGCTATTGCCTTCCTTAAACCACCAGTACCATTCAACGCTGTCAGAAAGCAAAATACTGATGATAGATGGACTCCATGGATATAGACATTTGAAGGTTTCCTTGTTGCACTTGAAGAGACTGATAACAGAAAGATGATCAAATATTTCAAATATCTTGCTGGGGGTGGTGTGAAAGAAGTCATAAAGAAAATGCCAAGACCTGATGAGGGAGTTACACACCATCAGATTAAGAATTTGTTTAATCTCGAGGTCAATCCAGTACCAAAGGTCGATTATGAACAATATGCTTTCAGTGCAGAACATCAAAGGGCTGCAGAAACCATCAATGAATTTGTGGAAAGACTTGACACAATCATCAAACACTGTAATTTCAATTACTTTAATGATGTAGAAGCCAAGTGCCTTACAGTGATCGCTGGATGCTTGTCCAATTAATTCAGAAGATAAATGATGAGCAAAACTCTCAGTCTGGTATGAATGTTGATGACTGCCAGGGCTCAGGAACGTGCTGAGAGACAAGCTGCTTACATGAAGGCCTGAGACACCCTGAGTAAGTCATTCATTTGTGTGTAAAGTCATTTGAAACAAAAGACTGAAGGACATAAAGGGATATCCACATGCAAAAATAACTTTTTTTTCAGGTTTGGATTTGCGTTTCCACAAAAAGGAAAGTGTCTCACCTCTGGTCAAATATGCAAAGGCTATGGTAAAGAAAACCGTTTTGTCACAATGTGCTGAGCAAAGGAAAAAGTAAGTGTGTCATGACGCAAAGACAAAATGGCCACCAGAACATTCCAGAAGCAACGTTCGAAGTGCACCCACAAAGCAAAGCAGTGACATCAGCTGAGGTGAATAGATACTAAACTAAGTTGATCATCATCTAAATAATCATCAAACACTTCTTCAGTCTCAATAGTAAGTGAAAGTGAAAAAAGTGATTGTGCCATATCAATGCTTACCTCAGAGAAACATGCACATGTCGACTGGTTGCCTGTGAGGAGAAAGTCAGTTAAAGAAAAGTCGACTTGTCAAAATGGCAAAATCATACAAACACTGTCCAAAGATCACAACGAAAATAAATGGATGTTCAATACAATTCATCATCGATAGTGGTGCTTCAATAAATATAATCCCTGAAGAGAAGTACAATAAACTATCTCCATTACCATGGCTCATGCCATCAAAGACCAAAGTATACGCTTGGGCTGAATTGACATCTATGAAAAGTAAAGGTTTATTTATGACGACAGTAAACATAAGAAAACAAAAATTCATGCACCAATAAATGTACTTCAAGTTACAGCAGCAGGTGTCTGTTTGCTCAGTTTCAGCACAGCTGCTGACATGGGACTGATTTCAGTGAATTACAACATGAGTACTCATCATGAGATAGTAAGTAAATTCCTTTCATTGGTTCATGGTTTAGGAAAGTTAAGGACTATGAAAGTAAAATTGCATATTAATGAGGATGTTCGCCCTGGTGCTCAGAGACATAGAAGATTTGTTTTTCATTTACAAGAAGCTGTTGAAAAGGAGGTTGAATCATTGCTAACACATTACATTTTTGAATGTTCCACTGGTCCAGCGCCATGGGTTTTCTCCCATAGTAGTAGTGCCTAAAAAGGACCATGAAGGGTCTGTGCGCAAGTGTTGACATACGGCAAGCGAACAAAGCAGTTGAACAACATGAAACATGCGGAGCAGAACATTGCAGACATGATTATGCAAATTAAATGGTGCCAAGGTCTTTTCGTGACTTGATTTGAATAAAGGGTATCAGCGGATAGAGGTAGAAGATAGCTGCCCATATATTACCACTTTTACTACATATGTTGGTTTGTTTAGATACAAGAGAATTAGGGTCTGATTATGAGTCTGGCAGTCTTGGTACCGCCCTTGTGGGGATGTCAAAATCGCTGCCACATCATTAGCGGTCACACCGCCCTATTACAATGCATCCGGTTACATAGACACAAGACCGCCACCACCACCGAGACTCCTGTTACTGCATTGACAGCAGGGAAACCAGAGTCAAGTCTGGGAGGCAGCCCCACGAAGGTTTCTACCATCTAATTAATGATCTGCCTTTCTCTAGAGCTTTTCCTGGAAGGGACACCACCATGCGTAAGTTGGTAGAAAGGCAGAAAAAGAGGTGAAAACTCACCTTTTTTCACGGTCCCACTTCGGGGTCTATGTCAGACGCCATTGTCCAGGTCCCTTCTGTGGTGCTGCCACCTGAGCACACCACTTTGCAACCTCGTTATCAACAGAATCAAAGGTAGGCTTCACCATCATTTCTCCTATGTCATGCATAGTGACTGTCCGTCATAATTAACAAGCAACAAAAAATACAATACATATGACGTACGACACATACACAACATATATATGTGTTTTCTGATGTACACAATACTTACCTAACTTTCCGGCAATGACATGTCACTCCTTCAGGCCTCTGCCACCAAGAGACCGCCAGGCCATTGGAAGCATTGTAATGAGACTCGGTAATGGTAAAACTCGGGGGTCTTCTTGGGACCTCCACAACAGCGGTATGGGAGTAAGTCCATCATATCAGGCCCTTAGTTTTGGTGTGTCATCGGCTGCAGAACTTTTTCAAGATGTCATAGGACATGCAATACAACCTGTTGTGAATGCACATAACTTTAACAATGGTATATTGGTTTTCAGAGCTACACAAAAGGAGCACGATAGATCCCTCACACAAGTATGTTAATTACTTAGTGATGCAGGTTTGCCTTGAAATGCTGAAAAGTGTAAGTTCAATATAACAAAATTGAAATTCTTTAGCCATATATTTTCTGATGGAGGCATAACGCCTGCTCCTGCAAATGTACACATTTTTAACAAATGCTGAACCCCCACAGGATGTTTCAATGGTGCATTTGTTTCTTGGAATGGCCAGCTACTATCCACAATACATAAAGGACTTTTTCACTGTCAGTGCTTCACTACGAGAATTAACTAAGGAAAATATTTTATTTGAATGGTCAAGAGAATAGTAAAAGAGCATCAAGCTTCAACAGAATCAAACATGCAAATGAAAATGCTACAGAAATGGTATACTTCAATCCAGAGCTTAATACTGAGATTGTGGTTGATGCTATCCCTGTCGGTTTAGGCACTATACTTGCACAGCATAGTGAACACTCAAATGCATGTAGACATATTGTGGCATATGCTAGTCGAAGTTTACCTCAAACAGAGCATGCTTACTCACAACTTGAAAGGGAAAGTTTGGCTGTGGTCTGGGTTTGTTAATATTTCCATCTCTTCCTATCCTGAAATCTTTTTCGCTGGTGACTGACAATCAAGCCTAGCTGACTATATTTGGCAAACCAAAGGCCAAGATGGCTCATCAAACTGAAAGATAGGGACTACAATTGAAAGAGTACAGTTATAGAATTGTGCATCGACCTGGAAAGGATCAAAGGGCCCAATGTAAGATGTGTTTTTCCCACAGACCACTGCCTACTCTGAATGATCGAAAATAAACTTTTAATTTTTCTTTTTGAAATGCATCCTGTTTTCCTTTAAGGAAAATGGGCTGCATTAAAAAAAACTGCTTTATTGAAAAGCAGTCACAGACATAGTGGTCTGCTGAGCCCATCAGGCCACCGTCCATGGAAGTGCGGACCTTCCCAAATGTGTTGCAAATTGTGACCTGCTTCATGAATATTAATGAGGCAGGTCCCTAGTGACCCATTTGGGAATTGGAAACAGTGTGGTTCACACTGTTGTACAATTTGTTTTGCGACTCACATTTTGCGATTCGCAAATGGATCGCAAATAGTGAGTCGCAAAACAAAAGGTTGGGCCAAGAATCCTGCTGACTACTTTTTAAGAGTGCTTATTCAAGGTAATGGCACTCCTTCCGAAATGACTGAGGCCTATGTCAATTCCATTGTCAAGTCAAGTACACCAGCTGCTGTTTCGTTGACCTAGACCATTACTACTATGAGTCATGATAGTGACATATTAAAATTAAAAGACATAGGGGATGAAAATAAGTGGTGGCGATAGAACCACCATGGCTGTGGTGGTCCGACCCCCACCTTATCGCTGTCCATGCCAGGATCCAAGATCCCGATGGGCTGACAGTGTTCCTGCTTGCAATCAGGCAGGGCGGTACTGAACTCAGCACTGCTCTGCTGATTACAACCTTGTTCTCTGCCAGTCTTTTCATGGCGGTTTCACCACCATGAAAAGGCTGGTGGAGAACAAATGCAGGGGCCCCCCTGCCCAGCACCCTTGAATTAAACAATGTCTGCTGTGCAGACAGTGCGCATTCCAAGGGTGCTGGTGCACCCTGCATGTGGCAACATTGCTGCTGTGTCAATTAATTGCCAAGAACAATGTTGTGTACCTTTCCCACTTGGCTTACTGGTGGAATCCTTGGTTTCTGACGGTTAGCCGTTAGGAAAGTTGTAATGGGTCCAGTAGGGAGACCGTTAGCACTGTGGCGGTCTCCTCATATAGAGACTGTCAGACAGATGTTGCCATCCTCCAAACTCCTTATGACCCCCATAATCACACATCAGTTTTGGAACAAACATAATCAACCAGTAAGTAATGATGGCAAATATGAAAAGTACAAGAATGTCAAGGATGAATTATCCAGAACTCAGGAAGGAGTATTATGCGAGGCATGAAAATCCTGATTCCAGAGAGTTTATGACAAAATTATGGTGAATATGAAAAGTACAAGAATGTCAAGGATGAATTATCCATAACTCAGGAAGGAGTTATTCTGTGAGAAATTAGTGTCCTGTTTCCAGAGATTTTATGATAAAAGTGATAGAAGTGGCTCACAAAGGACATTGTAGTATTGTTGCTACAAAATGAGCTTTTCAAGACCACAATTGGTTTGTATACCTTGATGAAAGAGTTAAAAGGGAGATACAATCCTGTAATATCTGCAATTGCCTGTCAACCAAAGTCACTCAACATAAGTAAAATATAGCCCAACTCCCGAAACATGCCTGGGAGAAAGAAGGCGTTGGTATCTTTGATCCACTTGACAATGAACATCATTCAGTGGTGATAATAGATTAATATTCACGCTGTCCATTGGTCAAAGATCTTTTTTCGCACAGCACATTAACGAGTGGCCAAGAAATTTGATGGCATATTTGCAATATAGGGTTTGTTACACCCTTTAAGATGTAAGGAATTTTTGGAGCACCTAAATATGAAATATCAAACGATCACCCCCTTGCGGCCACAGGCCAATGGACTTGTTCAGTATTTTATGGGAATGCTAAAGAAAGCAGCAGATTGTGCAACTCTTGTGAAGTTCAATTTAGGAACAGCGCTGAACTCTCATCTACGAGATCATCATTCAACACCCTACTTGACCACAAGTGAAAGTCTTAAAACTTGAATGTTCGGGAGAGTAATGGTAAAAAAGATACCTCTATGAACCACAAGGAGGGATACTATTGAAAACTTAATTTGTACCAGGGACTTTGTTCAAAATAAGAAAATTTAAATATATGCAGACAAGAGGAAACATGTGAAAGACCTCTCATCCCAAAAGTGAGATTGGGTAATTGCTCGACAACTATGATAAAGAAAATCTGATGCTCCTTATGATGCTGCACCATTTCAAGTAGTGTCTACCAAAGGACACATGGGGGTCATTATGAGTTTGTCTGACGGTTTTTACTGTCCGTCGAACTTCTGATGGGGAGGTTGCAGCCACATATGCCACCTCCCTGTCAGCCCCATTAAGAGTTTCGTGCTAGACTGGTGGGCGGGAACCTCGGTTTCCACCCGCTAGCCTAGTAGAAACAGGCTACAGCATTGTCTCTAGCTCGTAATTGAGCCAGTGGCAATGCTGTAGCCTGCAGGGTGCACCAGCACCCCCGTAATGTTCACTGTCTGACAGTGAACATTGAGATGGTGCTGGCCAGGGGGGCCCATGCACTGCCCCCTGCACCTGTTATCTGCCAGCACTTGCATGGCGATATTACCGCTATGAAACTGCTTGCAGTGCTGCCCTGGTAGATTAGAACCGCCACCTAACTCCAGCCCACCTGGATCTCTTATCCTGATGGATCTGGTGGTTCCCTGGCATCCCGGCTGTCAGGGCTGTAATGTAGCACTGGGACCACCGCATTGGTGGCAGTTCAGCCGCCATCCTTGAGTCTAGTGGTCTAGTGGCTGCCAGACTCATTATGAGGCCCATAGTGACTGCCCACCGACCTGGGAAGTTGTAGGGCTGTGTTTCATCAATCTTCTGCTTTAGATGGTGAAAGAAAGACTGATTGTGAAAACTTAATGACCGCTGCTGATTCATTACCATCATTGGCAATTTCTGACATTGAAGATGACCATTCACAGCTTGCAGTAACCAGATCAGACAGATAGATCAAAGTGACAAGATTTTTAATTGAAGATATATAGTTATACATGTTTATGTATGTATATATAGATATATATATAGATTTTGTGCCAGTCTAATGATTTCTAAAAATGTGCAATTTTTTATTTAACCGAAAGGGAGATATAGGCGGTCATTCTGGCTTTCCCGCTGGGCCGGCGGGCGACCGCCAAAAGTCCGCCCGCCGGCCCAGCGGGAAAGACCCAGCAACGATGAAGCCGGCTCCGAATGGAGCCGGTGGAGTTGCTGGGGTGCGACGGGTGCAGTGGCACCCATCGCGATTTTCAGTGTCTGCAAAGCAGACACTGAAAATCATTATGGGGCCCTGTTGGGGGGCCCCTGCACTGCCCATGCCAGTGGCAGGGGCAGTGCAGGTGCCCCAAGGGGCCCCACGACACCCGTTCCCGCCATCCTGTTCCTGGCGGTAACAACCGCCAGGAACGGGATGGCGGGGAGGGGGTCGGAATCCCCATGGCGGCGCTGCAAGCAGCGCCACCATGGAGGATTCCCTGGGCCAGGGGAAAACTGGCGGGAAACCGCCGGTTCCCCTTTTCTGACTGCGGCTTTACCGCTGCGGTCAGAATGGCCCAGGAAGCACCGCCAGCCTGTTGGCGGTGCTTCCGCGGTCGTTGGCCCTGGCGGTCAGAATGACCCCCATAGTGCCTTGCATGATTTTGAACAGAACGTTCATGGCTCCCCAAGGACTCTGTATCAGTGTGTGACATAATTTCTAGAATATAATGTATGAGAGTTTGCTTTGGAGTTCACAGATACATGAAGAGGAATAAAGACTTATGATTTACAGCTGTGTGTGTGGCCTACTCATTCAGCGAGTATCAGGCTGGGGTGGTTGCCATATTACACACACAAATGCATACGCACACCCACAAACCCCCCAACACACGCAAACACACACATATCCTTCAAGGAACATAGATGTCTAGTTAGGAACAGTAAATCTTTACTTCCATATATTGACTTACTTTTCAATATTTTGTCCCCAGTGTTTTGTCTTCTATGTTAGCGAGACACAATATTCTTGTATTATTGTACTTAGTATTCCACTGTGTAATTGGATTTCAACTGTGAAATCTAAAAGTGCAGCCTGCCCTCAGGTACCATGATTAGGTGTGGTGAAGCTGTCTACCTCATACATATTCATATGCTTTTCCAGAATGCTACCAAAGGTTTGGGATCAGAAGATAGAAAAAATAGAAATCTTCATTTCCTTCAAATTGCAATGTGGTCAGTCTTATCTAGCATGTCAAGTTAGTTCATACTGTTATGTGTGATAGTACATATGTGATGTATGCAAGCATGGTTAGTCAAGGGAGCAGATCAACAGAGGTATTGAAAGCTGAGGAACATTGGGGTCTATTTGCTAAGTTTTAGCTCTGTGTTTGTATCACAAAAGTGACACAAAATGACGCTAAATCTTTTTTCACAAATTTACTTCCCAACGCTAAACTTATTTAGCACTGGAAATTCACTTGAAAGTAGTGCAAAGCAGCACATTTGCCTTACTTAGCACCAATGTGGCATAACATTGGTGGTGCATGGGCATTCTTACACAACCACCCAAGGTTTCTGACGCTAAGCCTTATTTACCTAAGAAAGTAGACGAGGCTTAGTGTCGGATAATAGCACCCATTTCAGATTGGCGCTGTAAAGGAGAAATCCTTTTTTCTCTTTTGCATCTGTGCTGCACTGCGCAGCACACATACAAAGTGGGAAAATGTAGAGTTAGTCTAAGCATAGTATTTTGTACTGGAAGGGTATCCTTTCAGTACCACACCTATGGTAGACTCACATGGACGCCCTTGCACTATGGTGCAAATGTGTGTGCGTGGTGCGCAACAGCTAAATTCAGAGCCGGCGTTAGGGAGATAGACGGAGAGTGCCATAGTTCTATGAATATATGGTATTCTGCTCTCTTCTTCTAGTGCAACACAGCGCAGCATTTATGACTGCTGCGCTGCATTGTATGAGATTACGGTAATCTGCCCTATTGGTTTGTTGGTGCCATCTAATGGAAAACCCAGAGGGTTTTGAGGTTCTACAAGATATGGGGTCAGGCAATAGACTGTCATGCATGTTTCCTTCGTTGCCCACTTTTCTTTAGCTTACTGTGCATAGTCAACATTGTTTTGTTACTTTATGCTACTTAATGGATATCCAAATTGTTCTTGGCCTAAGACAAACAATGCTTGGGTATTTTTCCAAGTCTTTTCATAGAAGTAACATAAGATCTGTAACATTATCTGTTGTGTCATGCAGTCTGGTAATATGTGCATCTTAGTCAGGCCTAGTGTGTTTTGAGTTTGCTGGTTTATCAGTACTTAGCATAGGGGTTTCAACTCCTGATGGATGTGGCATTGGACAAATAGTCTGAGGGAGTACCTGTAGTCAGTTGTTACTCCAGTGCACAACATTATTATTGAGTCAAAATATCATTAGTCTTTAATATAATTGAAGCATAATTGTGATGTCAGTTTATATTGAAGTATCTTTCGTCACAGGTATGAATATACATTTTAATGATTTTTAAAAAACTACATTTTTTATGGTGCATTTAAATATCATTGAATATAATGTTGTTTACCATATGTAATTTAAGTTGAATTATTTATTGTATATGTGTTTTTATATTTTTTTACTATGTTTATTATTTTGATTGTAACTGCCTAGGAGCAGGCCATAGGGTTATAGGGCTACTGGGGGAATACATGGGAAGAGTTCAATGTTTTCTCTGTTTTTTGTTTACTTTCTGTTTTATAATAATTTTAAAAATTTGCATTTTTTTAATTTATAGTATTTAGTCATTGTTTAGCATTTTTTAATTTATTATTAAATACAGTGTCACATTTTGTTTTGCAATAGATTTTTAATTTTGAATGACATTTTTGGAATAACATTTTCCAATATTTTGAATTGTTTTTATTTTCTAAGATTTAATCAACATAATTTGAGTTCTTGATGATTTGCATCTGTAATTACAGTTTTAGTATTTGGTAACAAGTATTTTTTAAAAATCTATTTTTTATTTTCTATGTAATATATTTGCAAGTATGTATTTAGATGTTTTTAATTGTAACATTAAACATGATTACAAAATAGCAAAACATAAGCAAAGACAATTCAATGAACTGTTCCTACCCAAAACATTACAAATATTATAACTGATGATTTTTTAGTTGAAGCACTCTGTGGATAATATGGTATTCATAACATAACATAATCCATCAAATGTTATTGTGTTTTATTATGTACTCTTTTTCATGTATGTGTGATTTATTTTATTGTATGTTAGTTGTTTTATTTTGATTGAGTGTTTTGGTTGAAACAGTAGTACCACCTTTGTACTGTATAAGGACAAACCTTGTAGAAATGGCAGCCTTCTGAAAATCTATAATGAATTTGTGGGCGATTCAAATTATTTTTTCTTGGTTGGTTTATGTTAATAGTTTGTTGTAGGATTGTACTTTGATTGTTTGCCAGCTGCTTATATATTAATGTAACATTTTTGTTACAACATTGTCCATGCGTAGGAGGCTGGCCTGGCTTGCAGTGGGTACCAATGGTACTTAAACCTTATGCCAGGTCCAGTTACCCCTCATTAGTAGAATGTAGTAGTGTTCTAGCAGCTTAGGCTGATAGAGGTAGCTATAGCAGAGCAGCCAAGACTGAACTAGGAGACATGCAAAGCTCATGCACTACCACGTATATCATATAGGTACTATATCATAAGAAAAACTATACTCATAGTTACTAAAAATAAAGGTACTTTATTTTAGTGACAATGTGCCCAAAATATCTCAGAGGACATACTCCCTTAGGAGGTAAGTAAAATACACAAAATATACACAACTAACCAAATCAGGTAAGTAAAACAGTCAGAAAGTAGTGCAAACACTGTAAAACACAATAGGATGCATTAGGCCTAGGGGCAACACAAACGATATACTAAGAAAGTGGAATGCGAACCACAAATGCACCCCTAAGCAAGTGTAGTGTGTAGACGGTTGCTGGGAGTGTGAGAAAACACTAAGCATATATAGGAGACCCCACCCCAAGACCCTGGGAAGTAAGAGTAAAGTACTACTATTTCCCCCAAAACACACTAGAGTCGTGATGAAGGATTTTGCAAGGACCACAACTGCAAAGCACTGAAGACGGATTCCTGGACCTGAAGGCCTGAAAAGGAAAGGGACCAAGCCCAAGAGTCGCTTAAGTGCCCGGGGTGGCAGGAGCCCACTAAACCCCAGATGAAACTGCAAAATGGCTGCCTCCGGTTGGAAGAAGCTGCACGTTTTGCAACAACGAAAGGAGGTAGGAAGTTTTTCTTCATGCAGAAGATGTCCCATGGCGTGCTGGATGATGCAGAGTTCTTTTCTTGGCAAAATACTGCTAACAAGCCTTGCTACCTGCAAGAGTCGCGGTTGGAGAAAAAGGGAACTGACCAGGCCCAGAAAGGACCAGGATGTCGCCACTTGGGAGAGGAGACAGAGGGGGTCCTCAGCAACGTAGAGACCCCACAGACAGGAAGGAAGCACCCGCAGAAGCCCTTGAACATGGGTTCAAGAAGACTGAGCACAGCAGTCATCTCAACACTGCAAAAAGAGGTCCCATGACACCGGAGATCAACTCAAGGAGCTGAGCATCGCAGGACGGAGTGCTGGGGACCTAGGCTCAGCTGTGCATGCAGGATTTCTTGGAAATGTGCACAGAAGCCCTTGTAGCTGCAGATCACACAGTGCACATGATTACTGTCTGGGGAGGGGAGGCAAGGACTTACGGACAGTTGTACCACTCGGCAGTCTGGGTCACTTGGGTCCACCACCTGTGTTCCAGGGATCACGCTCGTCAGGATGAGAGGGGACCCAGAGTAGCGGTGAAGCTAAAGTTTGGTGCCTGCTGGAGAAGGGGGAAGATTCCGTCAACCCACAGGAGAGTTCTTCGTGTCATCCAGTGCAGGGTGAAGGCAGGCAGCCCCCAGAGCAAGCACCACCAGGAAACAGTTGGGAAAGCTGGCAGGATTAGGCACTACAATGTCGCTGGCAGTCTTCTGGCTTCTTTGTGTAGTTTTGCAGGCGTCCTGGAGCACTCAGCGGTCGATCCTTGGCAGAGGTGGAAGAGAGAAGTGCAGAGGAACCCTGATGAATTCTTGCAAGTCGTAATCTGAGGAAAAGCCCACTGAAGAGACCCTAAATAGCCCTCAGAGGAGGATTGGCCACCTAGTCAGATATGCACCTATCAGGATGAGTCTGTGATGTCACCTGCTGGCACTGGCCACTCTGAGGCCTCCAGAGTGCCCCCACACCTCAGAAAACAAGATGGCAGAGGTCTGAGACACACTGGAGGAGCTCTGGGCACCACCCCTGGGGTGGTGATGGACAGGGGAGTGGTCACTCCCCTTTCCTTTGTCCAGTTTCGTGCCAGAGCAGGGACTGGGGGTTCCCCAAACCGGTGTAGACTGGCTTATGCAAGGAGGGCACTATCTGTGCCCTTCAAAGCATTTCCAGAGGCTGGGAGAGGCTACCCCTCCCCAGCCTTTAACACCTATTTCCAAAGAAAAGGAAATGCTTTGTTCTGCCTTCCTGGGACTGGGTTGTCCAAACCCCAGGAGGGCAGGACCCTGTCTGTGGGGTGGCAGCAACTGTAGCTGCAGAGAAAACCCCAGAGAACTGGTTTGGCAGTACTGGGGGTCCATAGAGGAGCCCCTAGGATGCATGGAATTGGCGCCCCAATACCAGATTTGGAATGGGGGGACAAGTCCATGATCTTAGACGTGTTACATGGCCATATTCAGAGTTACTATTGTGAAGCTACATATAGGTATCGACCTATATGTAGTGCACACGTTTGATGATGTCCCCGCACTCACAAAGTCCGGGGAAATGGCCCTGAACTATGGGGGGGTACCTTTGCTAGTGTAAGGGTGCCCTCACACGTAGTAACTTTGCACCTAACCTTCAGCAAGTGAAGGTTAGACATATATGTGACATATAAGTTACTTCAGTGCAGTGAAAATGGCTGTGAAATAACGTATTTCACTCAGGTTGCAATGGCAGTCCTGTGTAAAGGTTTGTCTGAGCTCCCTATGGGTGGCAAAATAAATTTTGCAGCCCATATGGATCTCTTGGAACCCCAATGCCCTGGGTACCTAGGTACCATATACTAGGGACTTCAAAGGAGGGTCCAGTATGCCAATTGAAATTGGTAAGTGTAGTCACTAGCCTATATTGACAAATTTAAAGGCAGAGAGAGCATGAGCGCTGAGTTTCTGATTAGCAGAGCCTCAGTGACACAGTTAGGCACTACACAGGCATACACATTTAGGCCACAAACTATGAGCACTGGGGTCCTGGCTAGCAGGATTCTAGTGAGACACGCAAAACCATACTGACATACATGTAACATTGGAGGTAACATGCCAAGAAAGATGGTACTTTCCTACACCATGACATTGTATTTTTGTATAGATGATGGTGGGAGAGATTTAAATGTCCTGTCCAACAGCCATGTATTGCACTGTGTTAGGATTAGTAAATTATTCCTGGTTGTATACGCAATGATTCTATGCTTGTTTATATTACAGTAGGAAATCTTAGTATGGTGTTTTCAAATGTTTCACGATTAGTAGTTCATATGTTTCTGGGTCCTCTTCATGTTTCTCTAGTTATTCTTCTTGTTCTACTTATTATGTTTTTAGTGTTTTCAATGGAGGATAGTAGCCAAGGGCCAGATGTACAAAGCTTTTTTGCACGTCACAAAATGCGAATTTAGCTGTTTGCGACGTGCCAAAAGCACTTTGCAATGCACAAACCCTGTTTTGTGATTCGGGAACCTGGTTACCAAATTGCAAAACGGGTCTGCGACTCGCAATAGGAAGGGAACACCCCTTCCTAATTGCGAGTCGCAGTGCAATGCAGGATTGCTTTGTGACCGCGAACGCGGACGCAAAGTAATCGCAGTTTGCACCCTTTTGAAATGGGTGGTAACCCATTCGCAAAAGGCAAGGAGTCCCCATGGAAGCCCTTCCCCGTTGGGAATGACACTGCAAACTAAAACGTTTCATTTTTCGTTTTTGTAATGCATCTCGTTTTCCTTTAACCCCTTCGCTGCCAGGCCTTTTCCCCCTCCTGTGCCGAGCCTTTTTTTGGCTATTTGAGGCAGTTTGCGCTTAGGCCCTCATAACTTTTTGTTCACATAAGCTAACCACGCCAAATTTGCATCCTTTTTTTCCAACATCCTAGGGATTCTAGAGGTACCCAGACTTTGTAGGTTCCCCAGAAGGAGGCCAAGAAATTAGCCAAAATACAGTGAAAATTTCATTTTTTTCAAACAATTTGGGAAAAAGGGGATGCAGAAGAAGGCTTGTGGTTTTTTTCCCTGAAAATGGCATCAACAAAGGGTTTGCAGTGCTAAAATCACCAGCTTCCCAGCTTTCAGGAACAGGCAGACTTGAATCAGAAAACCCAATTTTTCAACACAATTTTGGCATTTTACTGAGACATACCCATTTTTATGATTTTTTGTGCTTTCAGCCTCCTTCCAGTCAGTGACAGAAATGGGCATGAAACCAATGCTGGATCCCAGAAACCGCAACATTTCTGAAAAGTAGACAAAATTCTGAATTCAGCAAGGGGTAATTTGTGTAGATCCTATAAGGGTTTCCTACAGAAAATAACAACTGAAAAAGAAAAATATTGAAATTGAGGTAAAAAAACATCAATGTTTCTCTACGTTTTACTCTGTAACTTCTTCCTGCAATGTCAGATTTTCGAAAGCAATATACTGTTATGTCTGCTGGACTCTTCTGGTTGTGGGGATATATAGGGCTTGTAGGTTCATCAAGAACTCTAGGTATCCAGAGCCAATAAATGACCTGCACCCTGCAGTAGGTTTTCATTCTATACCGGGTATACAGCAATTAATTTGCTGAAATATAAAGAGTAATAAATAGCTATCAAGAAAACCTTTGTATTTCCAAAATGGGCACAAGGTAAGGTGTTGAGGAGCAGTGGTTATTTGCACATCTCTGAATTCCGGGGTGCCCATACTAGCATGTGAATTACAGGGCATTCCTCAAATAGACGTCTATTTACACACTGTCTTACATTTGGAAGGAAAAAATGTAGAGAAAGACACAAGGGGCAATAACACTTGTTTTGCTATTCTATGTTCCCCCAAGTCTCCCAATAAAAATGATACCTCACTTGTGTGGGTAGACCTAGCGCCCGCGACAGGATATGCCCCAAATCACAACGTGGACACATCACATTTTCAGAACGAAAAAATAGCTGTTTTTTTACAAAGTGCCTAGCTGTGGATTTTGGCCTCTAGCTCAGCCGTCACCTGGGGAAACCTAGCAAACCTGCGCATTTTTGAAAACTAGACACCTAGGGGAATCCAAAATGGGGTGACTTGTGGTGCTCTGACCAGGTTCTGTTACCCAGAATCCTTTGCAAACCTCAAAATGTGGCAAAAAAAACACTTTTTCCTGTCATTTCGGTGACAGAAAGTTCTGGAATCCGAGAGGAGCCACAAATTTCCTTCCACCCAACGTTCCCCCAAGTCTCCCGATAAAAATGGTACCTCACTTGTGTGGGTAGGCCTGGCGCCCACGACAGGATATGCCCCAAAACACGACGTGGACACATCATATTTTCAGCAAGAAAACAGAGCTGTTTTTTACTAAGTGCCTAGCTGTGGATTTTGGCCTCTAGCTCAGCCGGCACCTGGGGAAACCTAGCAAACCTGCCATTTTTGAAAACTAGACACCTAGGGGAATCCAAGACGGGGTGACTTGTGGGGCTCTGACCAGGTTCTGTTACCCAGAATCCTTTGCAAATCTCAAAATTTGGCTAAAAAAACACTTTTTCCTGTCATTTCAGTGACAGAAAGTTCTGGAATCTGAGAGGAGCCACAAATTTCCTTCCACCCGGCGTTCCCCCAAGTCTCCCGATAGAAATGGTACCTCACTTGTGTGGGTAGGCCTAGGGCCGGAGACAGGATATGCCCCAAAACACAACGTGGACACATCACAGAAAACAGAGCTGTTTTTTGCAAAGTGCCTACCTGTAGATTTTGGCCTCTAGCTCAGCCGGCACCTAGGGAAACCTACCAAACCTGTGCATTTTTGAAAAAAAATAGAGACCTAGGGGAATCCAAGATGGGGTGACTTGTGGGGCTCTGACCAGGTTCTGTTACCCAGAATCCTTTGCAAACCTCAAAATTTGGCTAAAAAAACACATTTTCATCACATTTCGGTGACAGAAAGTTCTGGAATCTGAGAGGAGCCACAAATTTCCTTCCACCCAGCGTTCCCCCAAGTCTCCCGATAAAAATGATACCTCACTGGGTGGGCCAGGTGCCTGCAACAGAATAAGGCCCATAACTTGTAGAGATAGAGGGGATAGCACAGCGAGTTTATAGGGACATATTCTTCTTTTCTACATCTTTAGGCTGACTTTGCTTTGGGGACCCACATAAGTGAGGTGTAATTTTACTTGGGAGACTGAGGGGAACACTGGGGAGTAGGAATTTTGTGCTGGAGCGGTGATCCTACTAAGAATAGTCAGGAAAATATGCTTTTTTAAGCATATTTTGAGGTTTACAGAGGAGTCTGGGTAAGAAAATGTTGGGGGATCCACGCAAGCCACACCTCCCTGGACTCCTTGGGGTGTCTAGTTTTAAAAAATGTCTGGGTTTGGTAGGTTTCCCTAGATGAAGGCCACACCCAGGACCAAAAACATAGGTGCCCTCTCCCCCCCAAACACAGGTAGTTTTGTATTATATAATTTTGATGTGTCCACATACGTCTGTAATGTGCCAAACACTAAAATTGTGAAAAGAAACGCACTTAGGTTTTGTGAAAAAGACCCCTCACCCACCAACCAAGTTGGTGGCATGCTTCATCATCGGGGTCCCACCCGAGGCACCTAGCGTGTCACAGGTGTGCTGCGACGCCTGATTACAGCGGAGCAGGTTTTGTCATTTTTACCACACATACTGGTTGGATTTGGCACGAGGGTGAGTGATGGTTCAGTGGATCAAATTTTATTAACAAGAGATTTCACAAAAATGAAATGCACTGTTAATAACTGAAAGGAAAAAAACTGAACCAATGACTCACAGCTCGTGAGCTGTAAAGCCGCGACAAGGCACCAACTGCTTTACAGTCCATTCACACACCTTTCATACAAGACACGCACAAGACCATTCACACCGCCAGCCACGGGCCCAGCACATTACAACACTCACATCGACAGACAGCGCCACTCAAGGGCCCATCACTTACATACGCCCACATGCCTGATAGAACAATCACACCAGCTGATGGGAGTGTGTGGACTGGTGTTTGGCTGGCAGTGTGTTGCAGTAGCTAACAGCAAGTCAATATGTACACTATGTACACCCTCAGCCAAGCCCCACTCCACACACAATGGCATCATTTTTTTTTTTTTTTAAACAGAGGAACCCCTAACTAAGTAGAAAGAATTACAAAACTACAAACACAAAAGCTCTAAGTACATGACAAAAATGCTAACCATGAAACTGAACACATGAAAATACAAAACAGACATGAGTTTACACTCATGGTTGTTCCCAGAAATTCTTCTGGGTGTGGTAATTCTTAAAACAACCACCCACACACAGCCCAGGCTTTGAAGGACAATCTGGGCAGTAGATTCGAGTCTCCCTCCGGATACCTCTTCGAAAACACACTCTACATTTCTTAGCTGGAAAGTCTTTTTTGGGTGTGGGAGGAATGTGCTCAGCAAAGTGGCGATCTTTCAATCTAGCCACATCCTCCACCACTGCTTCTCTAGGAACTCTGGCCTGTTCCACCATAATAAGGCTCCCTATCACTGACTCCTGAAATTTCACAAATGTCATCTTTGACTCTGGAGACCTATCCCTAAACACAATAAAAGCATTAAAGGTTGCTAAGTGGAAGAGGTGAATTGCTAACTTCTTATACCAAACATAAGACTTACGAATAGCAGTATAAGGTTCCAACCTCTGATCAACTCTATCTACACCTCCCATGTGCTTATTATAATCTAAAATGCACACAGGTTTGCGCACTTCAGCAACCTGGCCCCAAACATTCACGGGGGAAGTACTCTCATCATGGATGGTACTTAGCATGTAGACATCCCTCTTGTCTGAAAATTTCAAAGCTAGCAGCTCATCATTCCACAAGGCACAGCACTGTCCCCTCTCAAGTTCCTTACAAACAAGCTCCCTTGGATAGCCTTTCCGGTTACAATGAATTGTGCCACAAGCAACAGTGGCCACTTTAAACAATTCCTTGAACAACTGCACTCCAGTGTAGAAGTTATCTACATACAAATGGTGACCTTTGTTGAACAGTCCTCTACCAAGATCCCACACAATTTTCTCAGTGGCTCCAAAAGTGGGAGGACAACCAGGGGGGTCAATATTGGAATCCCTACCAGTGTAGACACAGCAACTATACACATATCTTGTACTACTTTCAGACAGCATATACAATTTAATTCCATATCATGCCCTTTTTCTAGGAATGTACTGCCTAAAAACCAAACGACCCTTGAAGAAGACCAAAGACGCGTCCACACTTATCTCTTTGCCTGGAACATAGACCTCCGAAAACCGATCTACAAAATGATCAAGGACAGGCCTAATCTTAAAAAGACGGTCAGAATCTGGGTGATCTCGTGGCAAAGCTAATGCATTGTCAACAAAATGCAGCATCCTAAGAAGAAGCAAATACCGATTACGACTCATGGTCGCAGGAAATATAGCTGTTGCCATCAAGGGACTAGTAGACCAATAAGAAGCCAGTGACGTCTTCCTTATCAACCCCATCAAAAAAGTCAAACCCAAAAACTTTTTTATCTCCTCCAAATTTGTGGGAATCCACTGGGCAGCTCTAGAGTGTGGCCTAAGTCTAGCAGCGTTGTCCCTCAAATGCTGCTCCGCATACAAATTAGTCTGCTCAACAATCTCTTCCAAAAACACATCATCCATGAATAACTCAAAGAAATTGACAGGCAAAAAGTTCTCTGTATTGGCGCTACACCCCGGGAGACCAGTAAAGGCAGGCAACTCTGGCTGCTCCATGTTTGGGGCAACCCAGAGATCAGGTCTTATAACGGGAAACCTTTCAGCCCCAGGTTCCTGCACTAATGGCATATCAGTGTCCTCCTCTAAAACAGACCCTTCATCTGCCCTGAATGTGGCTTCCTAATCAGAAGATCCCTCTCCAACAGAAACATAACTGCCAGAATCCCTCACTTCCTCCTCTGCCTCAGATGCAGAGTCTGTCTCATAGTAATGATCAGACAATGACTCAAAAAGCATACCAACCACCTGCTGAGCGATCATCCTGCGGCTAGCCATGATCTTTCCTACTAAAATTAACTGGGCAAATTCACCACCAACAACCAGCACTGTGTAAGATAAGTAACAAAGTGTAGCTTTATTAGTAAGAGTTATAAACTCAAAAACTATACCGCTCACTTGCCTGAAAAAGCTTGATTCACCAGCAACTACTCTGCACAGACACAGCAATCACCAATGATATCCCACTAAAAAGAAAGAAAGAAAAGCAAATTAGAAATAAGAAAAAACAAATATCATTGTGCACAAATCTAAGGACAATTTCACACACAATCCTGCATTTAGTACACCCCCTACAAACATGTCATTCATGCATGGCAACAATACTCCTTTGGAGCAAATTGTTTTTACTTACCTAAAACATGCAACTATGCAAACCGCAGGTCAACCACAGCCAAAACCGCAAGGTGCCACAGCAAATAAAGCAAAAGCTCTGAACTAGAACAAAAAGGAGAATTTTTTTTTTTATCACAAATGCAAATACTTCATCAGTTGACAAACACCCCACCATCAAACATTTAGAAATTGGTGCCTAAGTGGATTCTGCCATAGGAGCAGATGGGCATACTAAAAATATAGGCTTATCTGCCCCAAGGAGGGCAGAAAATACCTTTAGTAGTGTGTCCCCATGGGGAGCGACCCTTGCCCCCAAACAAAAAAACACACACAACACTAACCCTGGTGCCTAAGTGGCTTCTGCCCTCCTTGGGGCAGATGGGCCTAAGAATAATAGGCCGATCTGTCCCCAAGGGGTGCAGAAATGGCCTTGGTACATGTGCTCCCAAAGGGGGGGGCGACCCTGGCCCAGGCCCCCCCCCCCATCCACTAACACAAACACACACTATCCCTGGTGTCTAAGTGGCTTCTGCCCCCCTTGGGGGCATATGGGCCTAAAAAAATAGGCCCATCTGCCCCCAAGGGGGGCAGAAATGGCCAACAGGTCAATGCCCCCCTTGGGGGGGTGCCTCGTGCTCAAAGGGACGCCCCCCCACAAAAATAAAAAATAAAAAAACATCCCTGGCTTTGTAGTGGTTTCTGGCCCCCCCTTGGGGGCAGATCAGCCTAAAAATAATAGGCCGATCTGTCTCCAAGGGGTGCAGAAATGGCCTCGGTACATGTGCCCCCCGGGGGGGGGGGCGACCCTAGCCCAAGGGCCCCCCCCATCCACTAACACACACACACACTGTCACTGGTGTCTAAGTGGCTTCTGTGGCCTAAAAAAATAGGCAAATAAACAAATTTAAAAAAATCCCTGGCGTTCTAGTGGTTTCTGCCCCCCTTGGGGCAGATCAGCCTAAAAATAATAGGCTGATCTGCCCCCAAGGGGGGCAGAAATGGCCCTAAAAGACATGCCCCCCAAAGGGGAGCGACCCTTGCCCAAGGGGCCGCCCCCCATCCACTACACACACAATCCCTGGTGCCTAAGTGGCTTCTGCCACTCTTGGGGGCAGATGGACCTAAAAAAAATAGGCCGATCTGCCCCCAAGGAGGGCAGAAATGGCCAACAGTTCTATGCCCCCTTGGGGGCACCCCCCACATAAATACACAAAAATAATAACATCCCTAGTGTTACAGTGGTTTCTGCCCCCATAGTAAGCCAATCTGCCCCCAAGGGGGGCAGAAATGGCCAGTGTTATTTGCCCCCAAAAGGGGAGCGACCCTTGCCCAAGGGGCCGCTCCCCGACAGTAAAAACACAAATGAACTAAAAAAAAAAAAATCCCTGGCGTCTAGTGGGCATTCCTGCTGCCCGATCGCAATGCGATCGGGCAGCAGGAATGCTCAAAGAGACACCGGGGGAAAGGAAAACCCTTTCCTTTCCCCCGGTGCCTCTTTCTGCAAACCCCCGACCCACCGGGAAGAGAAACTTACCTCTTCCTCCCTCGCCGCACAGGAAGCAAATGGCTTCCTGTGTGACGGGCACCCGATAATGAAGTCAGCACGCGATCGCCCCATTATGGGGTGTGGGGGGGTCGGGGTGGAAGGGGAAGGGCTTCCCCTTCCATCCCTGCCTTTGGGGGGGTGGGGGGAAGCACACAGAGGGAGCGAGAACGCTCCCTCTGGGCTGTGTGCCGAGGACGTAATGGTTACGTCCTCGGCACAGCAGCACTGTGCCGCAGGATGTAACCATTACGTCCGCGGCACAGAACCGGTTAAGGAAAACGGGCTGCATTACAAAAAAAAAAAAAAACCTCCTTTATTAAAAAGCAGTCACAGACATGGTGGTCTGCTGTCCGCAGCAGGCCAACATCCCTGTAATGGCTGCCATTCGCAAGGGGGTCGCAAATTGCGACCCACCTCATGGTTATTCATGAGGTGGGACTTTGCGACCCCCTGGCGAGTCACAGATGGTGTCAGGGACATCATCAAACTTTCCGAATTGCGACTCGCAAATTGCAAAATCGCAAAATCCTACATCTGGCCCCAAGTCTTTTCTGGATCTTGGAGAATTATGTTTAGTATAGTTCGTTTGGGATCCTCTGAGCTTGTACTACCTTATCTTACCCCCTACAGGACATTCCCAACTTTTATTCACATTAGGAGGGTTGATTTTATTCCCTTCCACTTTAAACTATCTCTTGTTGGATGGTGGTTTTGCATTTATTTTGCAAACATTTTCAATTAACACTTTCACTAGAAGTGCTTTTTTATGTTGATGTGTTCCTCAGAACAGGATGTTTCAGATTCCACCAATATATATAAATATATCCCTTTAGTTTCTCGTGAATTACCAGACAGATTTACACCAAATAAGCAAAAGTGTAATCTGTGAGCTGAAAGCTAGCTTTCTGCCAAATTTGGTGTAATTTCGTCCAGCAGTTCGGGTTGTAGTTGTGTCTAAAGTTGTTGGGATTTAACATTGGAAACTCAACTTTTTTGACCCTCTCCCTTTCTCTCGACCCCTTCTTGATGGATCACCCCGAAACTTTTAGTGCACAACAAGAATCACTAGGACACTTTTTCGGGACAATTTTGTGCAGATTTGTTGAACGGTGCCAAAGATATAGGCAAGTTTAGTAGTAGAAATACTTTATTCAGTTGTTATCAGCAACCATAAAAGCACATATAAAACAAATTTGAAAGTTGACCTAACTGAATTTGTGAGTGAAATCCGTGGGTGGCATGCATCAATCAATAATGGTAAAAGAAGGAGATGTAGGGGGTCATTACAACCCTGGCGGACGGTGTTAAAGGTGCGATAATACCGCAAACAGGCCGGCGGACCAAAAAAGGGAATCATGACCGTGGCGGAAACCGCCAACATAGACAGACACTTTAACACTCCGACCGCCACTGCGGTACAGACAAGCAGCGCGGCGATCACCGCCAACAGACAGGCGGAAGACAATGTACCGCCCACAGTAGTATCACAACCCGCCAATCCGCCACCTTTTCCGGGGCGGATTCACCGTGGATAGAAACACGGCGGAAACAGCTTTTGCAATGGGAAAACGCTCACCTTCTACACATCCCACGAGGAAGGAGGACACCATGGAGCCGGAATTACAATCCTTCCTGCCCTTGTCTTCCTGCTCATTTACGAACACCAGCAACGGTGGCGACGAAGACAACGGTGAGTACTGCACCTACGACATAGGGGAGGGGGGAGGCAAAAGTCACGGACACACACGCAACACCCCCACCCACACCCTCACCCTCGCACATTACAACACACACATCAATGCCTTTCCTAAATCACAGGGACAACCCACAACCACCCCCCCCCGGAAGAATGCAAAGACCAAAGGAAATCAGTTAAAAAATTGTAATGTATCAAAATACAGTTACCAAATATATACAGATATATATACACATTCCAGCTCTTATATATTCTGAGAAGTAGTGCAGGTATGCACATATCAATGTCCGTGCACCACTGGGCCAAAAATGCATGGGCGAGGCCCACATTAGATACCTGTCCACAAACGGAGAGAACACTGCTGGGGCATCAGAAAGAAATACAACAGGCACCTCAGGGGGAAGGGAAGGGGGGGCCACCTCAGCCGGATGACAGTACCACGCCAGATCCACGACAGGGCTCCATGCCCACTGTTCCATCCTGGGGAGTGCAAAGCCACAGTCTATCAAGTCTCTACAGTGGGTGGTTTGCCCACTGTTCCATCCTGGGGAGTGCAAAGCCACAGTCTCTCAAGTCTCTACAGTGGGTGGTTTGCCCACTGTTCCATCCTTGGGAGTGCAAAGTCACAGTCTCTCAAGTCTCACAAGTGGGTGGTTTGCCCACTGTTCCATCCTGGGGAGTGCAAAGCCACAGTCTCTCAAGTCTCTACAGTGGGTGGTTTGCCCACTGTTCCATCCTGGGGAGTGCAAAGCCACAGTCTCTCAAGTCTCTACAGTGGGTGGTTTGCCCACTGTTCCATCCTGGGGAGTGCAAAGCCACAGTCTCTCAAGTCTCTACAGTGGGTGGTCTGCCCACTGTTCCATCCTGGGGAGTGCAAAGCCACATTCTCTCAAGTCTCTACAGTGGGTGGTTTGCCCACTGTTCCATCCTGGGGAGTGCAAAGCCACAGTCTCTCAAGTGGATGACAGTCTCCACTGGTTCTGGAGGTGGACTGGTGCCCAGAGTGCTTCATCCTGATAAGGACAGACGGAGTGGATGCATGTCTCCACTGGTTATGGAGGGGGAATGGTGCCCACACTGCATCAGGCTCCCCGTGACGCTTCCTGTTCCGCACACTCTCCCAGCTGTACATGGGATAACGATGCTTGATGTGGCGGTGTTTTCATTCTTCAGCGGTGCTCTGCCCTGTTCAGCGGTCTTCACCATGGCAGTAAGTTCCTTGTTCAGCGGTGCTTAGCCATGGCGGTCTCTGACCTGTTCAGCGGTTCTCTGCCCTGTTCAGCGGTGCCTTGCCATGTTCAGCGGTCTTCACCATCGCAGTGAGTTCCTTGTTCAGCGGTGCTTAGCCATGGCGGTCTCTGACCTGTTCAACGGTTCTCTGCCCTGTTCAGCGGTGCTTTGCCATGGCGGTCCCTGACCTGTGCATTGGTGTGTGGCATGACGGTCCCTCATTGACCAGCGGGGCTGTGGCTGCCGGGGCCCTCCTGGGCACTGACTCCGGTGGTGGTCTCCTGACCAGTGACGATACTCCTGCCCTCCTGGGCACTGACTCCGGCGGTGGTCTCCTGACCAGTGACGATACTCCTGCCCTCCTGGGCACTGACTCCGGCGGTGGTCTCCTGACCAGTGACGACGGTGCTGGCGGTGGCGTCCCGTCCGCCGGGGAGGATGGCGCCCTCCTCCACTGTGCTGCTCTTACCAGACTGCGCAGACTTCTTCTGGCACTTCACAACCTTTGGAGGAGTCACAGCTGACTTCACCCTGTCGCGTCGGCCACTTTCCAACTTGAGGTGCTTTACAGGGGGTGGACTGGCAGTGCTTTGGCTCCGTGTCACACTGCCTGCCATGGTGGCCGGTGCACTCCACACACCTTGAACACGCACCACTGGCACAGGAGTCTTTTTGGCTGAGGCGCTACTACGTGGCTTATGAATTGGAGGGGTGGGGGTGGGGGCAAAGAGGTCAACGTCGCTGAGGGAGAGTTTCTGACGAACACTGGGATTGGTAGCTGGAGGGTGTCTGGGAGTGGAGGAAGAGGAGGTGGTTGTAGGAGGTGTCACTTTAGGTGTTTTGGGTGCAGGTGCAGGCACTGGAGGCTGTCGTGAGGTGGATGGATGTTGGGTGTGTGGGTGCCCGCGTTTGTGTACTTTGGGAGGGGGCGTCACAGACACCCTGGGAGAAGACACAGGGGACGTGTAAATGGTAGTGGGGGTGGTGAGTGCAGGTGAGCGGGGTGTGGTGCTGGGTGTTCTGGTGCGAGTCCTAGTGCCTGTAGATGTACTGCATGCAGGTGAGTGGGTAGACGAGACTGGGAGGGAGGAGGGAGACGACGAGGAGGGGGACACAGTGGAGGCAGTGGATGTTGCTGTGTCTGTATGTGTGTGATGCTTGTGTGAGTGCCTGTGGGATGTGTGGTGCCTATGTTTGCCTGAGCTACTTTTGTGTGTTGAGGTGTATGCATGCTTGTCTGATGGTGTGCTTGGGATAGGCTGGGCTATAGGGGATTGGGTCTGGGTGGAGGAAGTTGGAGGGGGGAGGCTAGACACAGGGACAATGGCTGCCATCAGTGCTGAGGCCAGAGATTGCAGGGTTCGATAAAGGGCAGCCTGACCAGAATGAATGCCCTCCAGGAATGCATTACCGTGTTGCAACTCCCTTTCTATACCCTGGATGGCATTCACAATGGTAGACTGCCCAACAGTGAGTGACCTGAGGAGGTCAATGGCCTCCTCACTGAGGGCAGCAGGGGTGACAGGGGCAGGGGCTGAGGTGCCTGGGGCGAAGGTGATGCCCACCCTCCTGTGTGAGCGGGCACAGGGCGAACGCTGAGGGGCTGCTGGGAGGGCGGTGCTGGTAGGGGAGGTGGTGGCTATACCTGTAGAAGTGGTGGGCACAGATGGTGCCACCACCACAAGGGAGCTCCCATCGGCGGACGAGTCCGTGTCGCTGTTTCATGATCCGGTGACCGACGTGAAGCTCCCCTCGCCCTCCGTCCCACTGGTGCATTCTGAGTCCGTGGTGTGGCCCTCCATGGCCATGTGGGATGCAGCTCCCTCGTGCTCCAGTGCCACTGTACCTCCGCCTGATGATGCTGATGCACAAAAGAACAGGGAGAGCACAGAAAGGGGGGGGGGAGGACAGAAGAAAAAGAGGTTGAGTGCATGGCTTACCGCTATCGTTGGCGGACAATACAGACACAGCAGCACCCTGCACTACGCCGCGCTCTAGGCCTCTACAGCTGCAATTCCTGGGATCTGGCCTACATCGCTATGGTGGACATCTGCACACATGGATGCCACAGGGGCATGTATACCTGTACTTGGCACTCTACTGAGGTGGGGTGGAGTGGCACATGGCCTGCCTTACGGAGGGACCTTGCCTACGGAAGTCGCCCTGGCCTAGGGAAACCCACAGCCCTCCTCCCCCACCCAGACCCCTCAACTGCGCGCAAAGTCCCCAGAATGAGGGTGTACTCACCCCCTTGTGTCTGCCGTGATGCCCTCAAGCACCCATCCAACTCCGGGTAGGCCACCGCCTGGATCTGGAACATCAGGGGGGTCATGGTGCGACGGGCACCCCTCCCACGTTGGGAGGCAATCCGCAGCTGAGCCTCCGCCGTCCTCTTGCTTCAGCGGCGAATGTCCTCCCATCTTTTACAGCAGTGGGTGCCCCGTCTCTGGTGGACCCCCAGGGTCCGTACCTCCTTGGCGATGGCACGCCAAATGTCCTTCTTCCGGTGGGCGCTGACCTACATGACATGCACAGGGGAAGAAGAGAAGTCATTACCAACTGCGCCGTCAAAGTGAGTGGCCCACATCCCTGCCCTTGCCATGTGGCACATGCATTCACACTCATTCATGTTCCCTGAACTCTGCCCCCTTCCCTCCAACAACCAGCCCTCTCCACACAGGCATAGCCCATACAACGTACTCCCTGGGTACTTACCTGTTGGTCTGGAGGACCGTAGAGTAGCTTTTACTGGGGGAGGACCCCGTCTACTAGCTTCTCCTACTCCTGAGCAGTGAAGGCAGGGGCCCTTTCCCCAGACGCAGCAGCCATTGTCTCTTCCAGACCGAGGTCACAGCAGCACTTGCAGTGTAGGTCCTCTCCTGTCGGAGATCAGGTATCGAGTGATTGAACAGATAGAAAATGGCGGTCACGTCCGCGGCAGTGACGTCCGCGGCGGTGCGTATCAGCACCGCCGGCGCAATTCATCATTGGCTCCTGGGACCCATAGGGTCCAATGTTAACCAATGCAGCATTGTGCCGCGGTCTACGACCGCCTACCGTGACAGTGTACAACGCCAGCGCTGTTACCTCACACCCCATTGTCCCAGTTTAGAGGTCAGGCAGCCGCCATTTCAGGCGCCCACATGGCTTCATTCACTACTGCATCACACATACCTAGGCCTACACTCGACACACATACAGGAAGATTGTTGTCTTTGGTGTCGTGTTCTGTGTATCTGTGGGTACATACCTGGGATTTTGTTGAGTCTGTGGTCGCTGTTGTCCTTCATAGGCACCGTCAGCTGGGACATGTGAGAAGATGGCGGAATCCTCTGGTGTACCGACCGCTGGTGGACCTGTTGACAATGGAGGAGCGACATTTGATCATCACCTACAGGTTTGACCGTGCCACTATCCAGGAACTATGTACCCAGTTGGAGCCAGACCTGATGTCACCAATCTGCCATCCCACAGGAATCCCCCCTGACGTCCAGGTGCTGTCAGTGCTCCATTTCCTTGCAAGTGGGTCTTTTCAGACAACAGTGGCCATGGCATCAGGGATGTCCCAGCCTATGTTATCCAACGTGTTGCCCAGAGTGTTGTCTGCCCTTCTGAAACACGTAAGGAGCTACATCGTTTTCCCTCAGGTGGAGGATTTGGCTATTGTTAAAGGTGACTTCTATGCCCTTGGACATATCCCCAACATCATAGGTACTATTGATGGGACCCATGTAGCTTTGGTCCCCCCCCCACAGGAGTGAACAGGTGTACAGGAACAGGAAGAGTTATCATTCGATGAATGTACAGATGGTATCTTTGGCAGACCAGTACATCTTGCAGGTAAATGCTATGTTCCCTGGCTCAGTGCATGACGCCTACATCCTGCGGAATAGCAGCATCCCTTATATGATGGGTCAACTCCAGAGGCACTGTGTGTGGCTATTAGGGGACTCTGGTTACCCCAACCTGTCCTGGCTATTGACCCCAGTGAGGAATCCCAGGACCAGGGCAGAGGAACGCTACAATGAGGCCCATGGGCGGACTAGGAGGGTGATCGAACGCACCTTCGGCTTCCTGAAGGCCAGGTTCAGGTGCCTCCATATGACAGGTGGTTCCCTATTCTACTCACCGAAGAAGGTGTGCCAGATCATCATCGCCTGCTCGATGCTTCACAATCTTGCTTTGCGACGCCGGGTGCCTTTTCTGCAGGAGGATGGTCCAGATGACAGTGTTGTGGCAGCTGTGGAGCCTGTGGAGCCTGTGGACAGTGATGAGGAGGACACTGAGGAAGAAGACATAGACAACAGGGAGTCAGTCATACAGCAATATTTCCAGTGACACACAGGTGAGAACAGTTTTCTTTTTACCATTACATTCAATTTCACACTTCTACCACTATCCTGTCTGTCATTTCATAGCAGTATTTGGTCACTGAGTTGTACCTTTCCATTACGGTTTCACAGGTGTGGTTATCAACGTGTGTCATCTGCTTGCATCCTTCAAGGACTTGTGATGTGTGACATAGGTATGTTGGCTTTACAATTGGAAACGCATTTTGACACTGTCATTGATTATACATATTTACCAAATCACAGACTGACTCCAGATTGTTTTGTGGTTCAAGGGTGTTTATTTAAGTGCCCAAATATGGAGGGGGATAGTAATATGGTGATGGGGGACGGTGGAGGAATGTCCATGGCAGAGTCCAGTCTATTAGTCTCACAGGTGCACTGCCCATATGGGCATAGGAATTGGAGCTGGGGCAGTTTCAGTATGGACAGGCTAACAAAGTGGAACAGTGGGAGGACAATCAGAGTGGTCTCATTTCCTGGCGGGGGTCCTGCCATCTTGCTCTGTCCTGTTCCTGGATCTCAGGGACCGCTTGCGGGGTGGTTCTCCGTCTGCAGGGGGTGGGGTGCTGGTGTGGTGGTCCTGTGGCGGGGCGTCCTGTCCACTAGCGCCGCTGGAGGTGGTGGGCAGTTCTTCGTCCTGGCTAGTGTCAGGGGCCCCTTGGAGTGCCACGTTGTCCCTCATGGTCTTTTGTATGTGCTTCAGCACCCCTACGATGGTGCCCAGGGTGGAGCTGATGGTTCTGAGCTCCTCCCTGAACCCCAAATACTGCTCCTCCTGCAGGCGCTGGGTCTCCTGAAACTTGTCCAGGACCGTCGCCATCGTCTCCTGGGAGTGGTGGTATGCTCCCATGATGGAGGAGAGGGCCTTGTGGAGAGTGGGTTCCCTTGGCCTGTCTGCCCCTGTCGCACAGCAGCCCTCCCAGTTCCCCTGTGTTCCTGTGCCTCCGTCCCCTGGACCGTGTGCCCACTACCACTGCCCCCAGGTCCCTGTTGTTGTTGGGGTGGTGGGTTATCCTGGGTTCCCTGTAGTGGTGGACACACCGCTGATTGACGTGTCCTGGGGACGGAGGTATGGGCCCGCTGGGTGGGTGCTGTGCTGGTGTTACCAGAGGGTGGAAAGTCAGTGTTGGGCTGTGCCTGTGCAAGGAGAACCGACTGTCCCGAGGCCCACGATGGTCCGGCCTGGTCATCAGGATCCAGTAGGGCAGAGCTGCTGTCGTCACTGTGGGCCTCTTCTGTGGGTGGAGTGGAGTTGTCTGGACCCTCCGGTGTGGTGACGTTCCTTAGTGGTCCTGCAGGGATATAAGAGCATGATTATTTCATGTGTGTGTGCAATGGTGTGGAATGGGTGGGTGTTTGTGTACCCCAGTGCAAGCATTCCTGTGTGTGGGTTTGTGTGATGATGGTTAGGGGATTGTTCTGGGTATGTGCAGTGACCATGCTTTGGTGAGGGGTGACCATGCGTAGTTGTGTCATGCAGGGCTTGGTGTTGGGATGAGTGGATTGTGTTATTAGGACATTAGTGAGGAGTGTGAGTGTTAGGGGAGGGGGTGAGGGTGGGGGTGGGGGTGTGTGATAGCATGCAGGTAGGGTGGGGGATATGATAGTTGAGATTTGACTTACCAGTGTCCATTCCTCCACCGACTCCTCCGAGGCCCTCTGGATGCATGATGGTCAAGACTTGCTCCTCCCATGTTGTTAGTTGTGGGGGAGGAGGTGGGGGTCTGCCGCCAGTCCGCTGTACCGCGATGTTGTGCCTGGAGAACACTGAACGCACCTTCCCCCGTAGGTCGTCCCACCTCTTCCTGATGTCCTCCCGATTTCTTGGATGCTGTCCCACAGCGTTGACCCTGTCCTCGATTCTTTGCCATAGCTCCATCTTCCTGGCTATGGATGTGTGCTGCACCTGTGAGCCAAATAGCTGTGGCTCTACCCGTAGGATTTCCTCCACCATGACCCTGAGCTCCTCCTCGTTAAACCGGGGATGTCTTTGGCGTGACATGGGGTGGTGTGGGTGATGTGTGGGGTGGTGTAAGTGTTGATGTGTGTGTTGATGTGTAGTGGTGTGTGGTGTTTTTTGCGTGTAATGTTGTATGGGTGATGGTGTTGTGTGCCTCTGTGTGGTGGGGTTCTCAGTTGCTGTGCTCTCTGTCTATCTGGCCTTCTTTCTGTATTTTTGGTCGTAGGGGTTTGTGGGTGATGTGGGTGTGTGTTTTATATTTTGTTGGGTGTGTCGGAGTGGTGTTTGTATGTGTATCAGGTGTGTGTATTTCGAAATGTCCAATGTGGCGGTGTTTTGGAGATGTGTGTGTATTTTGAGCGTGGCGGTGTGTACCTCCAATGGAATACCGCGGTTGAAAGACCGCCGTGTGGATTCATGTGTCGTGATAGTGTGGGCGTATTTCTGTTGGCGTGGCGGTGGAGGTTTTGTTTTTGCCAGTTTAACACTGACCTTTGGTGTGGCGGAGTTGTGTGGGTGTCTGAATTTCGGCGGAATCCGAGATGTGGGTCATAATAGCTGAGGCGGAATTCCGCAGCCATGGCGGTGTATTGGCGTTCTTCTGCACGGCGGTAAGCGGCTTTTACCGCCAAGGTTGTAATGAGGGCCGTAGTCCCTTATGAATTGTGCAAAACTGTTAAAAAAGCTTTGAGTCATACCGGAATTTGTAAACAAAACACCTACGCAATTATCCAAAAACACTTTCTAGCTTTCAATACAGAGCATAGATAAACTGCAATGCCATTGCAAATTTCAATTGTTGGACGAGTTTGTAGATACAGATAGGCCGGGTGACACTGACGTATTTGTAAAGATTTTAAAAACTGTAAAAAAAAAAAATTCTCTGTCTAGTATACAATTTACAAAATAACACTTTGTGTATTGTACTTTGTATCAAGACTGAGTCGCAGGGACAGTTTTCAGTACACCACTCCAGTCATCCATTACAGGAAAACTAACCAAGTGATGGAATGTCTCAAGTCTTAAGCGAATGAGAACAAAATGGTGCCTGGGGTTCAAAACATACTGTAGATAGGGCTCCATGCCATCCACCATCTGCAGCAGTTGATTTCCCACAACACTAGCTTTTTGTGGTTCAATGGCCCACCTTAAATCAGCCAGGTGGGTAAGGCACTCCATTCTAAGATCTTTCCTACTCAGTGTTCCCATTATATCTGGTGTAGCATAGTAGTCCGGGTGGCCCAAGTCCGTAAGAAAGTTCTTAATATAATTAAACCTCAGAATTCACAATGGATAATTTAAAATTAGACAATCTTTTGAAATAACTTGGCTCCGGCTTGCGTGTTCTGAAGACCAAACCGTATGCCATAACAATACTGGTTGTGTCCTTATTAAATCTGCAATGTGTGTAACCCCCAGTTCTGAATGACACACAAATTTTGAAACGTTTAAAAGTGATTTTAAAATAATTTTCTGCTATCTGCAACGCATTGCACTTTATATGTCCCCAAAGGTCTGCCCCATATATGGCAACAGGGATGCATTTAGCACTGTAAATTGTTAGCATGTCTTTTGGGGTGATCCTCCCAACTTGTTTAGAGAAATTTTTTATAGCCATGTTGGTTTTAAAAAACTGTACTTTCCTAGAGATAATACATTGGAACCAAGTGCCTTTGTTATCACACAGCGTTCCCAGGTCCAAGATTTTTGCTGTAGCATCTATTTTCTCTCCCTCTATTGTAATGCAGCACTTCTTGGTAGTCTTGGTGCCACATTTCATCACATATGTTTTAGAGCGATTAACTCTGAGGCCTAGTTCTTCCATATGGTTAACAAAGGGTACCAAACACTCTGCAAAGCTAGTGGGGTTCATGCCATATGAACGGCATCATCGGTGTACAAAAGAGCTGGTATCAGCCAATGGCCAATTTGAGGTAAATCCTTGCATTCGTTAACTAGCACGTTTGTTTCAAGTTTGTTTATATATAATGAGAAGAGGAATGGCACTGATACACAGCCTTGTCTCACCCCTTGATTTATAGTAAATGGGCTAGTACACTCCCCATGCACCCCACACCTTACCTTTCCTCTGCTTCCAGAGTATAACTCCCTTATAAAGTGGATTATTGTTTCATCTACCCCCAGGTGAGTCATGGTAGACTATAATTTGCTGTGGACCACACAATCAAACGCCAAGGTAGGATCTACAAAGCCCATGTAAAGATTACCTTTCTTAATCTTAGTATATTTACCAATCAAGATATCTAAGTTTGGAGCCTGTTACACCATTCCTATCCCTGGGTGAAAGCTGTACTGCAAGTCCGATAGAATATTATTTGTTTCAGCTGACTCCTGTAATCTATTTAAAATAATCGGGCCAGCTATCTTCGCAAAAGAGTCAAGAAGCGAAATTGGCCTGTAACACGCAGGATTATGGCGATCACCTATTGGTACTATGATGGGCTCTGCCCAAGTTGAAATAAAACCTGTGGAACAACATGCTCTCAGGACCTGCGTCAATAAAGGGCCCAGAAGTGCAGAATAGGACTTATATATGTCCACTGGGACTCCATCTGGGCCTGGTGCTTTCCCATTCTTACTTGCCTTAATGGCTTCGGTAACCTCTTTTATACGAAACGGTTGAGTACAATATCATGAGTCTGTTGGTTAGATACGCAACAAGAGAAGTTATTAGATGTGAGGATAAAATCAATTGTTGTATTTGCGCATCTGCCATTAAAAGTGGGTTTAAATTGCAATTTATTACCATGAATCTCATTTGAAAATGATAAATCAAACCTATACATGGTGTCATTCAATATGTTACCATAATAGTTGTGAGTGAAGTGGGCTTGAGCCTCATTACCCCCTTCATATAGGCCACAAACTTTCTCAGAGGATTGTGTGCACAGATGCATATTAAAATCACCTCTTCATACAATCAGGGTCTCTTCCTGGTGGAGTGACACACTAATCCAAAGTTATCCTGCAAATGTCTGATTATGTTTAAAATTTTACACAAAGGAGAATTGTTATAAATGTTTATAATGGCTAACTGAAACAAATTTTGTAGTTTGCACACAATCAATTGATAGCCAGTATTAGAAGTTAGCCTAATCGTCTTTATCAGATCAAGCTTGTTTGAAATATAAATGCAAAGCCCCCCTTTTTACCTCTCATGGATGGAAGGGTTCGCAAGAGATTGGAATGTCCTGTATCCATTTATATGTATGGGATCTATACACCAGGTTTCCTGGAGGTACAAACAAGAAATGCTCTGATGAAGTCTAACCATTCAGTATTTTCAGTCTTACTACAGAGACCTGGCACATTCCAAAACAAAAGATCCATACCTGGTCTTACGGCCCCTGCTTCATGTGTATCAGAGGTAACAAGATCTGCCTCATTAGGAGGGAGGAGTGAATGATTGACCGAGTGGACAAGATCTCCTCTTTCGCGCACTCCAGATCTAATGATGTGCTGATCATCAATAATTCCCACAGGTGCTTCCCCGCTACTGTCCACGACACACTCACTAGTATTTAATGGATCAGCTAAAGATTCCGCGGAGGTAACCCATCTGCTACAGCCGGCCAGATCATCACTCAATCAATCCAATTCTTCCAGATTCGAGAAGGCTTGAAATCTATTACAAGTAGGTACGACATTGTTACACTCGATTCCCTCTCCTAAGGAAGGATACCAGTTTCTGGGTTGACCCTGACCTTTGTTGCCTTGCTAGAAATAGCCCAAAGGAAGGAATGAAATTTCATGGCACTTAGGCCCTCATTACAACATTGGCGGTAAAAGCCGCTTACCGCCGTGCAGAAGACCGCCAACACACCGCCGCGGCCGCGGAATTCCGCCACAGCTATCATGACCCACATCTTGGAATCTGCCAAAATTCAGACACCCACACAAGCCTGCCACACCAAAGGTCAGTGATAAATTGGCGAAAACAAAACCTCCACCGTCACGCTAGCAGAAATACGCCCACACTATGACGACACACGGATCCACGCAGTGGTCTTTCAACCGCGGTATCCCATTGGCGGTACACACCACCGCACTCAAAATACACACACTCCTACAAAACACAGCCACATTGGACGATTCAAAATACACACACCTGAGACACATACACACACCACTCCCACACACCCATTACAATATAAAACACACACCCACATCACCCACAAACCCCCACGACAAAAAATACAGAAAGAAGGCCAGAGAGAGACACCACCAGCAAGTACAACAGCATCCAGAGGCACATAACACCATCACCCACACAACTTCCACGCACCTCACAAAACACACCACTACATATCACCACACTTAGCACCACACACTCCACCCCACACATCACCTACACCACCCCATGGCACGGCAAAGACACCCCAGGTTCTCGGAGGAGGAGCTCAGGGTCATGGTGGAGGAAATCGTCCGGTAGAGCCACAGCTGTTCGGATCACAGGTGCAGCACACCTCAATTGCAAGGAAGATGGAGCTATGGCGAAGAATAGTCGACAGGGTCAACGCAGTGGGACAACACCCAAGAAATCGGGATGACATCAGGAAAAGGTGGAACGACCTATGGCGGAAGGTGCGTTCGGTGGTCTCAAGACACCACCAGGCGGTTCAGCGGACTGGCGGCGGACCCCCACCTCCTCCCCCACAACTAACAACATGGGAGGAGCAGGTCTTGGCGATACTGCATCCTGAGGGCCTCGCAGGAGTAGCTGGAGAAATGGACTCTGGTAAGTCATGCTATCACATACCCCCACCCTCACCCTCACCCCCATCACAACAACTCCTCACAAATGTCCCACTATCACAAAACACCCATCCCAACACCAAGCCCTGCATGCAACAACAAGGCATGGACACCCATCACTAAAGCATGCACACTGCACATAGCCATACACCCCCCTAAACCATCATCACACAAGCTCCCACACAGGAATGCTAGCACTGGGGTACATGGTCACCCACCCATTGCACACCATGGCACACACAGATGCAATAATCATGCCTTTCCACCCCTGCAGGACCCCTACCCAACGTCACCAGACAGAAGGGTCCAGACATGTCCACTCCACCCACAGAAGAGGCCCACAGTGATGACAGCAGCACTGTCCAACTGGATCTAGACGACCAGCCCGGACCATCGGGGACCTCGGGACAGTCAGTTCCCCTCACACATGCACAGGCCACCACAGACCTTCCCCCCTCTGGAAACACCAGCACAGCACCCACCCATCGGGCCCATACCTCCGTCCCCAGGACACGTCAATCAGCTGTGTGTCCACCACTACAGGGAACTCAGGATAACCCACCACCCCAACAACAACAGGGACCTGGGGGCAGTGGCAGTGGGCACGCGGTCCAGGGGACGGAGGCCCAGGAACACAGGGGAACTGGGAGGGCTGCCGTGCAGGGGGCGGACAGGCCAAGGGAACCCACTCTCCACGAGGCCCTCTCCTCCATCATGGGAGCATATCACCACTCCCAGGAGACGATGGCAACAGTACGGGCCAAGTTTCCGGAGACCCAGCGCTTGCAGGAGGAACAGTATTTGGGCTTCAAGGAGGAACTCAGAACCATCAGCTCCACCCTGGGCACCATCGTAGGGGTGCTGAAGGAAGTACTCAACACCAGGAGGGACACTGTGGCACTACAAGGGGCCCCTGACACTAGCATGGACGATGAACTGCCCACCACCTCCGCCGGCGCTAGTGGACAGGACGCCCCGCCACAGGACCACCACACCAACACCCCACCCCCTGCAGACGGAGAACCACCCCACAAACGGTCCCTGAGATCCAGGAACAAGACAGAGAACGATGCCAAGACCTCGCCAAGAAATGAGACCACCCTGATTGTCATCCTACTGTCCAACTTTGTCACCCTGTCCATAATTAAACTGCCCCAGCTCCACTTCCTATGCCCATATGGGCAATGCACCTGTGAGACTAATAGACTGGACTCTGCCATGGACACTCCTCCTCCATCTCCCCTCACTATTTAACTTCCCCCTCCAATATTTTGAATTTAAATAAACACACCTAAAGCACAAAATGATCTGGAGTCTGTCTGTGATTTCAAAATAGTGTATTTGCAATTACAGTGACAAAATGTTTTTGAAATAGTAATGTCAACATACCTATGTCACACAGCTCTAGTCCATGAGGAATTTAAGCAGATGACACACAGTGGGACCCACATCTGTGAAACCGTAAGGGAAAGTGACAACTCAGTGACCATACACTGGGTGAAAACGCCAGACAGGATAGAGGTAGTAGTGTAAAAGTACATGTAGTAGGCAGGATTGTATTCTCACCTGTGTTTCACTGGAAATATTGCTGGATCACTGAGTCCCTGTTCTGCATGTCTTCTTCCTCTGCTGCATCCTCATCGCTGTCCACAGGCTCCACAGCTGCCACAACACCGCCATCTGGACCATCCTCCTGCAGATAAGGCACCTGTCGTCGCAAAGCCAAGTTGTGAAGCATACAGCAGGCCACGATGATCTGGCACACCTTCTTTGGTGAGTAGAATAGGGATCCATCTGTCATGTGGAGGCACCTGAACCTGGCCTTCAGGAGGCCAAAGGCCCGCTCGATCACCCTCCTAGTTCGCCCATGGGCCTCATTGTAGCGTTCCTCTGCCCTGGTCCTGGGATTCCTCACTGGGGTCAGTAGCCATGACAGGTTGGGGTACCCAGAGTCACCTGCAAATGGCGAGAGACAACTGTTAGACACACACTAACCTGTAGGGATAACCCCAGACAACCATTCCCACTGTCTTGCTTCCAGGGGCTCACCTAATAGCCACACACAGTGCCTCTGGAGTTGACCCATCACATCAGGGATGCTGCTATTCCGCAGGATGTAGGCGTCATGCACTGAGCTAGGGAACATGGCATTCACATGGGAGATGTACTGGTCTGCCAAACACACCATCTGTACATTCATGGAATGATAACTCTTCCGGTTTCTGTACACCTGTTCACTCCTGTGGGGGGGGGGGACCAAAGCCACATGGGTCCCATCAATGGCACCTATGATGTTGGGGATATGTCCCAGGGCATAGAAATCACCTTTCACTCTAGGCAAATCCTCCACCTGAGGGAAAACGATGTAGCTCCGCATTTGTTTCAGAAGGGCAGACAACATTCTGGACAACACGTTGGAAAACATAGGCTGGGACATCCCTGATGCCATGGCCACTGTTGTTTGAAATGACCCACTTGCAAGGAAATGGAGCACTGGTAGGTACACCGGAGGATGCCACCATCTCCTCACATGTCCCAGCAGACAGTGCTAATGAAGGACAACAGCGAGCACAGAGTCAAACAACTCAGAGGTACGTACCCACAGTTTACACAGAACACCAATCATACACAAAAGGTGGCCTGTATGTGTTTTGAGGCTAGGCCTAGGTATGTGTGACACAGTTGAAAATGAGGCCATGTGGGCCCCTGAAATGGCGGCTCCCTGACCTGTAAAGTGGGACAATGGGATGTGAGGTAACTGCGCTGGCGGTGTACACCGTCGCGGTAGGCGGTCGGAGACCGCAGCGCAATGTTGCATTGGTTAACATTGGACCCTATGGGTCCCAGGAGCCAATGACGATGTACGCCGGCGGTGCTGATACGCACCGCCGCGGACGGGACCGCCATTTTCTATCACTTCAATCACTCGATACCTGATCTTCGACAGGAGAGAACCTACACTGCAAGTGCTGATGTGACCTCAGTCTGGAAGAGACAACGGCTTGTGCGTCTTGGGAAAGGGCCCCTGCCTTCACATCAGAGGAGTTGGAGAAGCTCGTTGATGGGGTCCTCCCCCAGTACACGCTACTCGACGGTCCTCCAGACAAACAGGTAAGTACACAGGGAGCATGTTGTATGGGCTATGCCTGTGTGGAGAGGGCTGGATGTGAGACGGAAGGGGGCAGAGTGCTGCGTGCATGTAAGACGGTGAATGCATGTGCCACATGGCAAGGGTAGGGATGGGGGCCACTCACTTTGACGGTGCAGTTGGAAATGACTTCTCTTCTCCCCCTGTACATTTCATGTAGGTCAGCGCCCAGCAGAAGAAAGATTTTTGGCGTGCCATCGCCAAGGACGTCCGGACCCTGGGGGTCTACCACAGACGGAGCACCCACTGCCGGAAAAGGTGGGAGGACATTCGCCGCTGGAGCAAGAAGATGGCGGAGGATCAGTTGGGGATGGCCTCCCAACGTGGGAGGGGTGCCGGTCGAACCATGAACCCCCTGATGTTCAGGATCCTGACTGTGGCCTACCCGGAGTTGGATGGGCGCTTGAGGGCATCACAGCAGACACAAGGGGGTGAGTACACTCTCATTCAGCTGACTTTGTGCGCAGTGGAGTTGTCTGGGTGGGGGAGGAGGGCTGTGGGTTTCCCTAGGCCAGGGCGAGTTCTGTAGGCTAGTCCCCTCCGTAAGGCATGGCCCTGTGGCCCCCCACCCCACCTCTGTAGAGTGCCAAGTACAGCTATTCATGCCCCTGTGTCATCTATGTGTGCAGATGTCGTCCATAGCCTTGTAGGCCATTTCCCAGGAATTGCTCTGTGGAGCCCAAGAGCGCGGCGTAGTGGAGGGAGCCTCTGTGTCTGTCTTGTCCGCCAACTGTAGCGGTAATCCATGCACTCAACATGTCTTTCTTCTATCTCCCCCCCTTTTTTTGGTCTTCCTGTTCTTGTGTGCATTAGCATCATCAGGCGGAGGAGCAGTGACACTGGAGCACGAGGGAGCTGCATCCCACATGGCCCTGGAGGGTGAGACTACGGACTCGGAATTCACCAGTGGGACGGAGGGCGAGGAGCGCTCCACGGCGGGGACAGGAGCTGAGACCAGCGACATAGACTCGTCCTCTAATGGGAGCGCCCTTGTGGTGGTGGCAACATCTGTGCCCCCCGCATCTACAGGTACAGCCGCCACCCCACATACCAGCACCGCCCTCCCAGCAGCCCCTCAGCCTTCGCCCCTTGCCCGCTCACCCAGGAGGGTGGGCATCATCTTCGCCCCAGGCACCTCAGGCCCTGCCCCAGTCACCCCTGCTGCCCTCAGTGAGGAGGCCATTGACCTACTCAGGTCCCTCACTGTTGGGCAGTCTACCATTTTGAATGCCATCCAGGGTGTAGAAAGGCAGTTGCAACAAACTAATGCATTCCTGGAGGGCATTCATTCTGGTCAGGCGGCCCTTCACCGTGCTTTTCAAACTCTGGCCTCAGCACTGATGGCAGCCATTGTCCCCGTCTCTAGCCTCCTCCCTCCAACTTCCTCCACCCAGACCCAATCCCCTGTACCACTGCCTATCCCAAGCACACCATCAGACCAGCCTGTACACACGTCAACACACAAGGGAAGCTCAGGCAAACATAAGCACCACACATCCCACAGGCACTCACGCAAGCAACACACACATGCAGACACACCAACATCCACTGCCTCCACTGTGTCCCTCTCCTCGTTGTCTCCCTCCTCCCTCCCAGTCTCGTCTACACTCACACCTGCATGCACTACCTCTACAGCCACTACGTCCATCACCAGCACACCCACCAGCACACCCCCGCTCACGTGCAGTCCCCACCCCTACTATCATTCACACGTCCCATGTGTCCTCTCCCAGTGTGTCTGTGACGCCCCCTCCCAAGATACACAAACGCAGGCACACAGCCACCCAACAGCCATCCACCTCACGACAGCCTCCAGCGCATGCACCTGCACCCAAAGTCACCAAACGTACACCTCCTACAACCACCACCTCTTCCTCCACTCCCAAACCCCCTCCAGCTACCCCTCCCAATGTGTCCAAAAGAATTTTCCTGTCCAGCCTTGACCTTTTTCCCACACCTCCCCCACCCCGTCCATCTCATAGGTCCCGAAGTAGCACCTCAGCCACAACATCTACGGAACCAGTGGTGCCTGTTGTCACAGGTATGTGGAGTGCACCAGCCACCAGGACAGCCAGTGTGGCACGGAGCCACAGAACAGCCAGTCCCCCCGTGAAGCATCAGAAGTTGGCAGTGCCCAGCGGGAGAGGGGGAAGACTCTAGCCACCAAAGCCGTTCCCAGGTGTCCCGGTGGGAGTGCGGACCACAAGAAACCCGGCAAGTCTGGGAAGAGCTGCACGGCAAAGAAGACCGCCATCATTCCCGCTGCCCAGGAGGCCACCGCCAGCCCCATCCCAGCTGCCCAGGAGGGCCCCGCCAGCCCCAGCCCAGGAGGGCCCCGCCAGCTCCAGCCCAGCTGCCCAGGAGGGCCCCGCCAGCCCCATCCCAGCTGCCCAGGATGGCCACGCCAGCCCCATCCCAGCTGCCCAGGAGGGCCCCGCCAGCCCCAGCCCAGCTGCCCAGGAGGCCACCGCCAGCACAAGCCCTGCTGGGCCATGAAGGACTGCCAGCACAAGCCCCGCTGGGCCATGAAGGACCGCCAGCACAAGCCGCGCTGGGCCATGAAGGACCGCCAGCACAAGCCCCGCTGGGCCATGAAGGACCACCAGCACAAGCACCGCTGAACAGGGCACCGCCAAATCAAGCACCGCTGAACAGGGCACCACCAAATCAAGCACCGCTGGGCCGGGCACCGCCAACTCAAGCACCGCTGAACAGGGCACCGACAACTCAAGCACCGCTGAACAGGGCACCGCCAAATCAAGCACCGCTGGACCGGGCACCGGCAACTCAAGCACCGCTGAACAGGGCACCGCCAACTCAAGCACCGCTGAACAGGGCACTGCCAAATCAAGCACCGCTGAACAGGGCACCGCCAACTCAAGCACCACTGAACAGGGCACGCCAACTCAAGCACCGCTGAACAGGGCACCACCAAATCAAGCACCGCTGAACAAGGCACGCCAACTCAAGCACCGCTGAACAGGGCACCGCCAAATCAAGCACCACTGAACAGGGCACCGCCAACTCAAGCACCGCTAGCCCATGAGCGGCAGGGGCACTGATGCAACTGGGTCCGTCACGGGGTGAGTGATGCACTCTGGGCACCAGTCCCCCTCCAGAACCAGTGGAGACTGTCATCCACTACCTCTGTCCTTCACAGGATGAAGCACTCTGGTCACCAGTCCCCCTCCAGAACCAGTGGAGACTGTCATCCACTACCTCTGTCCTTCACAGGATGATGCACTCTGGGCACCAGTCCCCCTCCAGAACCAGTGAAGACTGTCATCCACTACCTCTGTCCTTCACAGGATGAAGCACTCTGGGCACCAGTCCCCCTCCAGAACCAATGTTATCCACTTTAGAGACTGTGGCTTTGCACTCCCCAGGATATGGCAGTGGGCAACCCACCCACTGTAGAGACTTGTGAGACTGTGGCTTTGCACTCCCCAGGATGGAACAGTGGGCAACCCACCCACTGTAGAGACTTGAGAGACTGTGGCTTTGCACTCCCCAGGATGGAACAGTGGGCAACCCACCCACTGTAGAGACTTGAGAGACTGTGGCTTTCCACTCCCCAGGATATGGCAGTGGGCAACCCACCCACTGTAGAGACTTGTGAGACTGTGGCTTTGCACTCCCCAGGATGGAACAGTGGGCAACCCACCCACTGTAGAGACTTGTGAGACTGTGGCTTTGCACTCCCCAGGATATGGCAGTGGGCAACCCACCCACTGTAGAGACTTGTGAGACTGTGGCTTTGCACTCCCCAGGATGTAACAGTGGGCAACCCACCCACTGTAGAGACTTGTGAGACTGTGGCTTTTCACTCCCCAGGATTGAACATTGGGCATTGAGCCCCTTCGTGGATCTGGCATCGTGCACTCATCCGGCTGAGGTGCCCCCCTTCCCTTCCCCCTGAGGTGCCTGTTGTATTTCTATCTGATACCCCTGCGGTGTTCTCTCTGTTTTGATCGGGTATTGAGTGTGTGCCTCGCCCATGCATTTTGGGCCCAGTGGTCCACGGACTATAAATGGTGCAATACCTGGACTTGTATTATTGGTGTATATATTTGTTTATAGTGTATATATATTTTTGAGTACTGGATTTTAATATATTACTATGGTTCCACTCATTTCCTTTTGTCTTTGCATTCTTCCGGGGGGCTTCGGGGGTGTAACTGTGATGTATTGATATGCAATAGTGTGTGTGTTGTAGTGGATGAGGGTGGGGGTGTTGTGTGTGTGTGTCCCTGTTTTTTCCCTCCCCCGTCCCCTGTGTCGTAGGTGCAGTACTCACTGTCATCTTCTCTGCCGGCGTTCGTGCTCTTGGTAGAGGAGCAGGAAGACTATCGCAGGTAGAATTTGGAGTTCTGGGTCCATGGTGTCCTCGTTCCTCGTGGGGTGTGTGGAGGTGAGCGTTTTCCCTTCGGGATTCCTGTTTCCGCCGTGTTTTTATCCGCAGTGAATCTGCCCCGGAAAAGGTGGCGAATTGGCCTGTCATAATAGTGTGGGCGGCACATTGTCTCCCGCCTGTCTGTTGGCGGTGACCGCCGCGCTGTTTGTTTGTACCGCCATGGCGATCGGAGTGTTCAAGTGGCTGTCTTTGTTGGCGGTTTCCGCCACAGTCGTAATTCCAATTTTTTTACCGCCGGCCTGGTGGCGGTCTTACCACCGCTTTAACACCGACCGCCAGGGTTGTAATGACCACCTTAATCTCTGTAGGATTCTTTCTACCAATCTTAGAGATTTAAATGAGAGTACCACGTAATCCCCCATTAGTGATTTCTGGCTCCTGCCTATCCATTTAACTCTTCTCACCATCTTTATGTCTTCAAATAGGGTGCCAATTGTGGCAGGTTCCATTCGAAGTCCTATCCAATTTAAGGATTTATTTCTTAGTGCCATCCATGATTCCCAGTTATGACTGGGTGTAGTAGGAACATTAGCCAGGACTACTACATAGGGAGTCGCCTTGGGAGGTAGTTATAAGATGTTGCATGGGAGAAGTGGAATATCCGGGGGGAGAGTAAGGCGTGCTTTGCCTCCCAGGGCCACCTGCGCTTGTGTGCGCTGACGTAGCTTGGTGTACACTAGGTGTGCGTTCCACATATGTACATGACTCTGTGGGAGTCTGCTTAGCTAAAGATGTAGTTGGCAGAGATTGCAACTCCGTATTCGAGTGGGTTGTGCCTTTGAATTGAAGAGTTGTGGGAATTGGATGAATTGGTCATGTCTTCAATAAATCGAGAATGGACGCCACATTACTCTCCAGTTGAATTAAACGATTTAAGAGGATAACAAGTGATGATTTAACTGTAAGTTCTAAAGCTTTGATTGAGTCTAGAATATTTGCATGTGGTATTGATAAAATTTCACTTATCATCTGAGGTTTTTTTTTGTGACAGTTTTAATTTGCAGCTGACAAGTAAGTCGAGTACTTCTTTTGCCTTTGTTACGAATTTCAGCTGTCGAAATGTTTGAGGTATTTCCCTTTTGGAGTACTCAAGGCTTTTGTGTACGTTTAGAGGGGGGGATGGTCCACCTCTAATATAGACTCATTTGTGTATTGAATACAGCCATTTTGGGCTTCATCCTGGCTGCTACCCTCTATTACCTTGGTCTGGTGAGTGGAATGAGGGCCTGAGTTAGGGTGGCTGTTGCGCAAAGGTGAGGCCTCTCTAAGGCTCCCTTGTAACAGTAGCCTTTCTTCTGCGTTAGAAATCTGCTTATCTTTTACCCCCATTGCACCTGAGTTATACTTTAGTATTGATGTCTGATCTTTGTGAGGGAATGTAGTTTTTGCTTTTGGATGCTTCCACTTGCCCATCCTTGGGCACTAATCCTAAACTAAATTGCCTCAATAATCTTACTTTAACACTCCTGTCTCTTCGCTAGGCCCCTTATTGACGTACAGGCCAATGAAACTATTATAGCTCAAAAGTAGGACATAGGTCGATGGGGCATCAGTGTAAGTTGGTGCCCAAGGAAACACTGTAGAGAAAGTATTCCTGTGTCCTAAATAATGATCTGTTCCCTCATTAAGGGTGACAGTTCAAACCCCACTCTTCCTCTTAAATGTCAAATAAATGTTAGGGGGGTAGCCCAGCCCAGCCTCCTCTGGGCTCTGACGAGTGCAGACGTGCCTGCTCTTGGCCCAGCCTTCACCCGACACAAGCCCGGGTGCGGTCTGCGTGCATCCCGCACCGCGAGTGAAAGGCAGTACTTTAATGCGCCTCCTGGCACTGCAGGTAAGGTGGGTAGCGTAGTCTGTGCCGCATCTGCTGGATGGGGTCAAGGCCTGCCCCGCGTGTGCTCTGCGCGTCCCGCGCAGCGAGTGAAAGGCAGTGCCTTTATGCGCCTCCTGGTGCTTCCGATAAGGAGTGCGGCGTAGCCTGTGCCGCGTCTGCTGCTGCTGAGTGGAGAAAAGGCCTCCCCGCGTGTGCTCAGCGTGTCCCATGCCGCAGGTTTAAAGGCTGTACCTTCATGCGCCACCTGGCGCTGCCAGTAAGGTGGGTGGCATAGCCTGTGCCACGTCAGCTGCTGCTGGGAGGGGTCAAGGCCTCCCCCGTGTGTGCTCTGCACATCCTATGCTTTTGTTTTGGAAACATGGTCCTAACTATAACTACCTAGTGGCAACCACTACTGGGTAATATACATATGTACATATCTATCTATCTATCTATCTATCTATCTATCTATCTATCTATCTATCTATCTATCTATCTATCTATCTATCTATCTATCTATCTATCTATCTATCTACCTATCTATCTATCTATCTATCTCTCTCTCTCGCTATATATATATAATATACAGTATATATAGATAGATAGATAGATAGATAGAGAGAGAGAGAGAAAATCTGGGATGATTGCAGAAGCCCCCTAACTTTTTGCCCCTATTTGTCACTCATATTGGTGTTTTTCTGACCCTGATGGTGCCCTGGGCACTGCTCAACAGTCCCAGGGCTTGTGTTCTGACTAAAATGGTATGTGCAAATTAAGTTAATTATAATTGGCTGTACCAACCTAACTATAAGTCCCTAGTATATGGTAGGACATGTAGGTTTAGGGGCCCCAGCATAGGTAGTATACCCATAGATGCTCTGTGGTGCCCAGTGTCATTTTAAAAGCAGGCCTGCCATGCTGGCTACTTTTAAGTTAAAGTTAACCCCCAAATTTGACTTCGGTTTTAAGAGTACTTCCAAACTCTTAAACTACCTTATTTTTACATATATGTCACCCTTAAGTGTCCGCAGGGTTGAGTTCAGTGTGACAATAAGCAGAGCCTTTATAAAAGATGTTTTATACGCCCTGTTGAGGGAGAAATAGCCGAATGCGTTTTCCCTATTGCACTGAATGGGCTCCATAGGCTAACGTGGAGAGACTTTTTTTTAAATGATAAATTCTTATTTTCCATAGGAAAGAGCTAAATATAACATGTTTAGAATAAAAAAAAAGTCATAATAAATCCAACAACTTGCCACTGTTGGAATTTAATATAACTTGTACTTGGAAAGAGTTTTAGAACTCTTGCTAAAAGTTAACACCTTCAGCACTGTAGTGCCCTACTCTGACTGGTCATCCTTTGGCAGCCTGAGTCAGGCTGCCTTGATGAGGTGTGAAGTGGCCTGGGCTGAAACAGAGGAAGCTTCTAGTGGGAGGAGATCCGCCTCAGCTAATGGTAGAATAGTATGTGAGGAGAACAGCCAAACTGGACTTCAAAGGAGGGAAGGACATTTGGGACAGCAACTGTACCTCCCTCATTTCCTGCAAACCCAGAGAGCCAGGTGCCCCCTGATTAGATTAAGAGAGGGCTGGAAAGGGGTGTGTTAAGGGAAACTTAGCGACACCAGTGGGTGGACTCAGCCAGATCTAAACTCTAAGATTGAATTTTTGCCATCCTGGATTTTGCAGAAATGTTGCTCCCTGGGACTGATTTAGGAACTCAGGAGGGTGGTGGCCTGCACATGATTGGGCAGAGGCACCCCCTGCTTGCCACCCGTGCCCTAAGGTAACTATAACTCGCCCACCCGCCATGCACAGTTTTTTCCTACATTATTTTCCTGCAAATATTACATTGATATTATCAAGGATACTATCAAAGATGTTATTGGTGCCATAATTTGTGGAGTATTTAGCAGTGCATAGTGAGGGCTCAAGTTATAACTACCAAAGGGCACACGTTATAATTACTTGAGGTAACTCTAACTATAACTGCTAAATTTCTATGGTTTTGTACACTTGAAATGTGAGCCTAACTGTAAAGTCCTTCTAACCTTTGTTTTTTTCAGTGAATTAATATGTCTTTGTTTTTTAATTTATTTCCTAACTATAACATCCCTGTAACCTTTGGCTTTTTCAGTGATTTTCTATGTTTTTTTAACATATAGTAATTTTCATCACTATACGTTGAGCCACCCACTGCCATGCACCGCCTTCAGCAGTCTGTGGCTGGCCACATGAGGCCAGGCCCTGTTTCCAACCCCCTATGAGCACTCAAACTTGCACCGTGCCTGGCCTTAACCCATGTGCAGGGGTGGTTGCCCGCAAGACCTGGCCAGCAGTCAGACCCTGCAGCCAACTACCCCTAACCACTCAACCCCATACTGTGCATGGGCCTTTGGCCGTGTGCAGGGGAGTTGGCCGCAGACTCTCTGGATGTGAGAATATATGTGAGAGGGTTTATCGGCGGTGAGAGTGGCAGATTTTCTGTCTGGGTGTGAGAGTGCGTACATCAGTGTTTTAGTGGGTATGTCAGTGTGTGCACAGGTCTGTGAGTGGGTGCATGAGGGCGAGAGTGGGTCTGTGAGTGGGTGTGTGAGTGTCTGAGTGAATGTGAGTAGATGCGAAAGTGTCTGAGTGGGAGAAATTGATTGAAAGAGAGAAAGAGAGAACAAAGGTGAGAGGGAAAGAGAGTTAGAATGAGATCTTTGTGTTCAATTTATAAAAAAAAAATGTTTTTTAATAATTTTAAATTGAATTACTTTGTTATTTAGGACTTTTTAAAAAAAAATAGAAATGAGTCCAGCTGGACTCGAATCCCAAATGCTCAGTGGGAATGTCTGTGACCTTCACACTGAGCTATGGGGATTGGGTTTTTTAATGGTTTTTAAGCCCTTTATGGGCTTTCTGGGACTGCAAAAGGCTTCCCCTGGTCCCTACGTTTTTATATATTTCTTGTAAATGATAATAAAATGCCCCTACAGGCTACCTGGCACTGCAGGGGAAACCCTAAGTCTTTCCCTGCAGTGCCATTGCTTCATCAAGCATGAAGCTGCTTTGACAGCAGTTCCGTGTTTGCTTAAGCATTTAATCCCTGTCCCCTGCACTCGTGGAAGGGACAGAGACGAAAGCTCTGATGCTTGATAGCGGGACCTACTTCTAAGGTCCCGCTGTCAAACAGCAGTGTGTTTGCTGTGGCTTGGCTTGGCTGTAGCGCTGTAGCAAAGCCACACAAAACAGCTGTGTCCAGGGGGTGGACACCCCTGGGACATAGCAGGAGCTGGCCCTAGGGTGGCTGCCCTCACAGCCACCAGAGGCTCCAAGATGGGTTCTCCCACCCATATGATTATAACCCAAGGGGTAGTGGTCCCTATGGGAATTATATATGTATAAACCAAAGGCCTAAAGTTACTTTGTAAAAAGAATAAATGATGGGCAGAATTCTGAAAAATGTCAAACATTCACCCCCAGTACCGAGATCTGGGCCTAAATCAATCGTGTTTTTGCTACCCATGCCATTCCAGTTTGGACCCAGCCATATGCAAATTAGTCTTGACCCCGCTCCCCAAGGAAACAGTCCAGTCTGAACTGCAAACCCAGGTCCTCCCTGGACTGGAAACAAGCCTCCTAGGACTGGGGTGTCAATTCAAAGGGGGGCCTTTAAATTGCTCACAGGTGCTCTTCAAAGCCACTCTTTTCCTGCCCTTGTTCCAGACACACTACAGGCGATTATGCAGCTCTTTGTGTTTGGACAAGCATACCTCTATTCCAGTGCAAATGTCAGCTCTCCTCCCATCTAGCTCAGGAAGGTCCATCAGCCTGGTGATGGGTCATCAGGATGTAAATGGCACACCTCTGCTCCTTTTATGTATGACTTTCTGGAGGGAATCCAGAAAGCCCAACTGACACCCAACCCAGCTGTGTATTGGAGACAGGCAGCAGGCACAAAGGATTTAAGAAAAAAAAATGCCAACTTTCCAAAACAGGCATTTTTAAAATTGTAACCAAAAATCCAACTTCACCATTATTTTGTAACTATTTTTATTAAATTTCCTTAGTTATTCACAAACATGTTAAGTTCAATCAGATCTTTTTAGAGCATATTACAATTTTAAACCCATTCTAGGGCCTACCATCTAGTTGTCTCTCATCCAGTACGTATAGACCTTCTGGGTCTATTTCCGTAGCTTCATTCGAACGGGATCTCTGATCCGACCCAGATGAGGAACCCTCAAAGCAAAGCCAAAATACATTGTGCAGTTGCACTTGCCTTGCCAGCGCTTCTGTAGTCGGTCAACCTCTCCTGCAGCAACATGGGTTTCTTGTAGGAATGCAATCTGTGTGCCACTTCACCTTATGCATTAAGGCACTACATGCCTCTTACATCCTGTACACATTCCCTGGACATTCAATGTTAGTGTGCATGGCCTAGTCCTTATGTATCTAGGGGCGGGGGGGGCTGGGAGGGTGGAATGGGCATGCCCTGTGATGATCCCTACATGCACTAGTTTGTGGGGTATATATCTTACAGGGATAGCAGATACATACTGCATGACCTTACAAACAATAGAAACAACACCCTTAAATCCCAACCCAGGTCAGCTGGAAATCCTGTTGTTGCCCAAACAGTTAACAAACAGTCCCAAGCATGGAGCCTCCTGAACACACATCTGTAGGCAGGGCTGCTGCCCAGGAGAGAGGCGGGGTGGCAATGGTGACTCAGTCAGGCAAGGCATGAGAACGAGTCGTGTTTATGGCATATCGAGAGTGGGCTAGTCAACCCATTGTTCCATAGTGTGTGTCAGTAGTGCAAGGATCTGGAGATGTGCACTTTGTTGTGGAACACTCATCCTAGTCTCTGCCAGGCAGCCCTGGGCAGTACCAATACTATGTTGCCTGTGGGTCTCTCACATCATGGTGTCTGCCGTCAGCGGTGTCTCATCTGAGAGGAACACCAATGACATGCTGTCTGTTGCTGCACTCGTCTCTCTCTGAGGATATGTGATTGCTAGATTGCAGTGGTGGAGAGTGCCGTTCCGCCCATAATGTGGTATCAGTCAACAGTGCCTGTCTTTCTTAGCCTTTGCTGGGATGGGGTCACCATGTACTGTGCTGACTTCTTTGAGCAGGTTCCAGCGTTTGCTGTAGCACTTATTTCTGTCTGCTCCATTTGGGACAGAGTCTAGGATTCGCACTGGCATTGCTCCACCCACTCCCAGAAATCTGTTGACTTAGTGAAAAAGTAACTTGAGTTATTAACCATGACTTTTAGTTTGGCTGGGAATAGCAGTGAGTAGCTCAGACCAGCTTATCGCAGTTTTCTCTTCACTCCTAGGAAGGATGCTCTGCAGTGTTGCACCGAAAGAGTGTGATCAGGGAGAATAAATATTCAGGTGTTTTCATACAGGAGTGCTTCAGCGGTCCGGGTCACTCGCAGTATAGCTTCTTTTGTTGTGGGTTATTTTTTGCACCTTGCTGGGGCACATATATGTCAGCTAAGCTGAGGCCTGCGGCCTATACCTTTTCACCCAGATATATGCTCTAAGTTCATGTATTCATTTTAGCTCAGCCTACTTTTCAGCAGGGATGTTTTATTGTTCCAATCAGCTGTGATACAGTAAAGGCATTGTTACTATTTTTGTGCACAACATTTCACCATGTACCTCTGCTCAAGGCTGAGGAGAACAGTACACAATAATCAATCAAGTGTTGAGGCCACAAGCATAAATAAACAGTCCAACACTTAGTCACATGCCCACGTCAGCTACAGAACATAAAAATGTTTTTTATAGAAACACTATGTAAGCCAAATGAAAGGAGGGAGGTCATTCTGGCTAGGATACCCAACCACGCTGTATGCCATTTCACTGACGCTGGGCTGTTTGCTGCTGGTTTATGCAAAATGCACACCTAAAGTTTTTTTAGTAACATTTTATTAGTTGAGCTCTTGCTGTTTTTATTGTTGTCTACTTTGTAATTTGTAGCTATATCCTGTAAAATGAAAATAGGATTTTTAACATAAATAGAGGTCAGAGTCAACTTTAAACAAGTAAGCTTAGAAATTTTGCACACCTATATCTCATTTTGCACATGCATACATTTTTAGGAAAATGTAATTATTGCTTATGTATATGTCAAATCAAATGTGAACCTCTAAAGAGTTTTTATTTTCATTTTATAAATCTATAATATGCATCTGATGAAAAGTCCTTTAAATTTGCCATCGTTTTATTTTTTGCCGGAATCCTATTTAATGGCACCTGTGTAAATTATTTGGACTCCTTGGATGTAAGAAATTGCTCAGGTGCTCAAATGGTCAGTGCTCAATTGCACATGTATAATTGTGCTCCCTTCATTTTGCCCATACTATTTATAGGCAGTGGAAATACAGAAAAATGTTGTGTGTTTCAGTTATACAGGATGCTTATATTTGTGATTTCATGTGTGATTGGTTACTGTGCTAAACTACATCTATTGGTGGCTAAAGCAAATTTATAATTGTCAAATCAAATCATTACGGTGGTGACCTCAACATATTTGTCTTCAAGAATAAGAGCTTTTGCTGAATATAATTAGTTCATTTGCTTTCTATCTTCTTGTGAGCATGTTTAATACGATGTGTTTACCACTACACCCAGTGGAAAAGTAATTGTTTTTACTCAAAAGGATTTTTAAGCAATTTGATGAGATTTGTTTCAACTTCAGAAAGATATACCACCTGACATTACAAAAAGCAATTTATGTTCAATCTGTGCACAAAAGTTTTTTTTTTTTTCTGAAATGTGAAATGCGTTACAGTAAGCATGTAACAATATTATATGTTAAGCCCCTAAACCTATGGACTTAGATGACACATTTAGGGTTGACATAGCTAATTCATATATGTAGTTTCTCCTGTGGTGTTCTTTTGAAATTATAATCAATTGTTTTTGTATTTTTTAAGAAAATACGAAGAATTCCTAGCATATGACTGCTACGTTAAGGCATGTACTTATAATAAATATTTTACAAAAAATAACCATCGATGCAGTTTTCCAATGGTTATTTTTCTCCAGATTTCACTGACAGCGATATGCTATTGCAAAATGAAAATTTTTCAATTCATTGTGTATTGGGATTGTGAGAAATTAGGTTGCTGGTTGAGGGGAGAGTGATAATTTGCTCAAGCAGCAGCCACAAACCCAGTAACCCAATGGTAGCTTGGTATAAAGGCTGTCAGACTTATAGCCAGCACACACCCAGTAAATAAATAAAGGGAATACAAGATAAATCCCACACACCACGTTAGAAAAATAAAGTACATTTTAATAAATTATTTGAAACCAAAACAGCAAAACTCCAAACAGTAGAACCGGAAATATAAAATTTTAAAGATCAAGATAAAAGTATCATCAAAAGGTGCAAAGCGCCACTGATGGTATCCGGTTGGAGCAAAGTTACAAGTTAAGGCTGATTGTGATAGGGTGCAGGCCCGGCACAGGACTGAGTTCAGCTCTCTGCTCTGAGGATTCTACCTAATGTCCTTAGTGGTGGTCTGTGAGGCGTTGCTGTGCAAGGCTTCATAGGACTTTGCATTGCTCTGCCTTGTTTCCGATGAGCTGTAAAGCTTTGCGAGGCTTTCTGTCACTCTGCATCAGTTCCAATGAAGCTGACAGCTGTGTGGCAAGGCTTCATAAGGTTTTGAGTCACTCAGCGTTAGTTTGGTAGAGGCTGGCAGCCATTCAGCAGGGCTTTGCGGGACATCTTATCAAATCATGTTGGTTCTGATGCGGGTACAGCTTGGATGGCAGAGCATCCTTATACCCACTTCCCATGGTCCAGGACTGAGTAGGCACCACTCAGGGTGGGGGTAGTGGAGGGTGGTTACAATTCACAGCACGTAGAGTCCAGGTGCAGGGCTTTAGATGGTTGGAGCCTTTTCTGTCCCTGAGACTCTGATCAGGAGGCCAGGCCAGCCAACTATCCCTTGGAGTATGTCTGGTGGTCCTGAGTTCAAGGTGCAGATCCTATCCTTACTCAGAAATTAGGGCTGCAAAGTAGCAGAGCAGTAAGTCAGTCCCTCTTATACTTGGTGGCCACTTCAAAGTAAGAGAAGCTTCTAAAGTCTTTCCCCAATAGAAGTATGTAGAATTCACTACCTCCCTGCCCTGGCCCTGGTTTGCTTGAGGGATCAAAAGTATGTGTGAAACCGTTTGTGAGGGTACTAAGGTACAGTCTTTGGGATGTGCAAGTGTGGTAGGTGACAGCTCTGCTCCCCTATCAATGCAGTGTCTTCTGGGTTGTTGTCTAAAAAAGTCATAGGCTTGAATTGGAGAAGCATTTACTAAGCTGTTCGTCTTTTGAAGTTCAACTAAATGCACATCATGGAGATGAATACATTTGGTGGTAGCAAGCTGACAATGTAGTGCTTTGAGACTTTAAAATTCAAACAACTGCATGTAAGCACTTCCAAATAGAATGAACATTCTCCTCTGAAGGATGAAAATGTGATTTTTGTCCATACCTGCTAGCCAAGCTTATTTGTGGGTCCAAATAGGTATGATGAAAGTTAAGATTATGAGTAGGACTTTTTGTTTGAGGATTACTCAAAGGCAAGTGCATTGAGTTAATAGGGGATGCACTACCAATAAAGCCCTGCATGGCTTTGGTTCCTATGAAACTCCTCCTTTGGCCTTTGACACAGGAGGGAGGTATTTGTTGATACAGTTAATAATGGCTGTGGTCGTACTTCAACTGTCTCATCAGTATGTTATTTTCCACAATCAAATGTGAAACCATCCATTTTGATGATGCATCAACTTATTTAACTGGGTTGGATGATTACAGCACCATCTCCTCCAACAACATATTTACATTTTTTTCCTTGTTTTGACAGCCATGCTTTTCGTAGTGGTCCCAACAATGTAAAAACTATGTTTGACAGATGTCCTTAATAATGTTTCTGCCAGTGAAGGCAAAGGTAGCTTTGCTGCCAGAAAGTTGATGGCTTTCCTGACTCTAAGTATAGAGGATGGGTACTTCACCATGTTTGTGGTGGAGTTCCCTGTTCACCATACTCTAAAGAAGGCCCTTAGGGGCTTACTTGCAAGCCCTTTGCACCGCTGGTGGGTCACTTTTTTCCCATAGAAAAAGTGACGCACCGGCGGCGCAACAGGCTTGTAAATAAGCCCTTAGTTTGTTGCCATTGACTCTAATACACATAAGTATTCCAAGCTATTTTTCCACATCTTTTTTATGAAGTGGGAAAAGTGAACATTCAGGTGAACTTTTGAAAATGGTGCTATAAATTAAAACACATGATAGCATTGAGGAAGGCTGGGTTGATGGCAGAGGAGCCCTGATACCGAGGAAAGTGTTCGTGGCCTGTCATTTTTGATGAAATTAAACGGAAAGGTATTGACAGCAGGGGGAAGATTAGTGGCAGGGGAAGAATCAGTGTCAGAAGAGAAAGAGATAGACAGAGAAGAACAGAGTTGTGTAATGTCCTTTTTTCATGTCTGGTGTCAGGCTCTTTGCTAAAACGCAGTTAAGCAGTGTCAGACTTGAGATTAAGATAATGAGGATCAGTCATGGTGCTGCAGCATACAGAAAAGACCTTCAAGGGTCTCAGGTGTACAATGGCACATGAGAATCCAAAGGACTAAAGGTCGCAAGAAAGATTTTCTAAAGTGACCAACTATGAGAAGGTGCGGCAGTGGTTCATGGAGAGCTTCTTTACTGGAGTTAAGGAAAAGAGGCAGGTCCATTCATGGGCTTAAGGGTGCAGGGATAGATTGTGTGGAAGGTTATTAGGAAGTTCTTGAGTTTCCCATGTCCATGCAAGAGTGCCTCGTTCAATTCAGGTTTTTTTGCGTTTGGAACCTGTAGTCATATTCATTCAGTACAAAATTTAGACTACAAGTTCCAGACTTCGGAATAACTATTTGGACTGAATGAGCAACTCATACATGTACTTGAGAAAGCTAAGGACTCTGTTGTGAATGATGGGCACATAATGTATTGGAAAAGAAGGCAAATCCTTAAACTGGGGCAAATGGCAAAGAGGAAATAAATAGGTGTATAGAGATACACGAATATAGATGACAGATCCAAAGGTACAGATAAGAAAAAGAGGTTAGAGACCAATTAAAGCAATACAATGAAAAGGACAACCTAAGAGAATAAATCAAGGAAGATTAGGTACAATAGCAGCAAAGAAGGAGTAGATATAGTATGTGAGAAAAGAAGATGAAAAGTTATTAGATCAGTTATGACTTCATGAATGGAATTATCTAATGTAAAGGACTTTATTTTGCAAATCATTATTTGCAGATGTGTAGATTCAGTAGGATCTACTGACGAAAACCATGGTTAAAACTTGTCAAATAAAATAATTTGTTAAACTAAATTCCAGGAGACAATTCAATATCATTCAGAATGCAATGGAGATGCTCAATTTGGGCCCTGGACAGTTTCTCAAGTACATCAATTCACTGCCACAGCACACCAGTAGAGGCCAGCATTCCTGAAGGCTTCCAAACTCACACACACATTAGTAACTATGCTGTCAATGGGCAGGGGGATACAGGCTTATAATCCATTTATATCACTCGCTGCATTCATATAGGCAGGTGAAGCTGCTGCGTATAGAGGAAACATGGCTACGCCTAAGCAATGAGCTCATCTCCCCCAAAGACTGGTCCAAGATACATGCAGGCATTTACAGGGTGGCAGTGAGTGTTATGTTCAAACAGATTCAGTATAACATAGTGCACATGACCTACTTATCCTCTAGGTGACTGCACACCATGTACACCTCTAGAGATTGGAGGTGCCCTCAACCCAGAGTCACAGAGGCAGGTTACATATATATGGTCTGGCACTGTCTCACACACACTTAATAAATGTTTACTAAGGCTCCTCCCGAGGACCTGAAAGGGAGGCTAAGCAGGCAGTATACAATCCCAGGCCTCCTAGTGGCAAAAAGGAGCATGGCAATCTACTGCTTAGACCCACGGCCCCCGACAAGGGAAGCCTGGGAGAAGGATCTGGTGGGATGGGAAGGGGCGAGGAGGCACACATGAGGAGGACTAGGAGAGATGAGAAAGCTCAAGCACGAAAGTTCCATGGAGCGCAATGACACAGGCACCGCTGGAACCCTCTGGTCCAGGTCAACCTACAGCTGATCCAGTGCAAGAAGTAGAGGGGTGAAACCAATGCAGAATGGGGTTACCTGTTAACTTGAAGCTATTGGATAATGCTCATGGAGGTTCTGTGATAAATTGACGCTGTAATGGGACGAGGACTTCTCACACAAAGTGTATCATTGTTTGCATGGAAGTTACAGGGATGGGAATGGGTGGGAAGGGGACCTAGTAATGACAGACCTGACACTGTAGGGCATATTTATAAGCCCCAAGCACCACCTTGTGACACATTTGTGGCATTTATTTTGGCACAAATGTGGCGTTAAGGTGGTATTTCCCATGCGCCATATTTACAAAGTGGTGCAATGCTTGCATTGCGCCACTCTGTAAACCCTTGCGCCACATTATGCCTGCGCCCGACATAATGTATACAAGGGAGGCGTTCCTCCATTAGTGAGACCATTGTTTTTGGCACTTTTAACACCTGCTCAGAGCAGGGGCTACAAGGGGGCATACCATTATTTATAATCGGCTCTTATATACTCTGCAGGAGTTGCAACAACATTTTGGCGCTACTCCTGCAGAGTACATCAATAGTGTAAAAAAAAGGACGCTATTGCCTCCTACCCTGCGCCATGGTGTGCCGTAATTTAAATACAGCACACACATGGTGGTAGTAGGGGTGCTGAGAGGCTCAAGGAAAATGGCGCTGCACTAAGTGCAGCGCCACTTTTCTTAAATCTGGCCTGGTGTTTGTTTTATAAATTAGGTATGATGTGTTAAATATTTCTTTGTTGCAATTATGAGGCTGCACTTTGCTGTGCCTCAGGTGGTGGGGATGGTAAATAGATGGGTTCAAATATCACTGAAACTCATTACCCTGGCCTAACATTACTTCCAGTCTCAACACCAAGAGGTATGGTCACCCATCTTATTCTGTTAGAGTTCAAGACTAAATGATGTCGGTTATGAAGGATCCTGTATGTAACTCACAAACATGTCAATAAATAAATATATATAATTTTTTAAACTTAATCTCAGGACCAGCAGAATGAATTAACCTCCCTACAGATATTAAGAAAGGCATTTTCCAGAAATAACCATTATTTCAGTGCCAAGGTTTTGATCTTCTGCTTTTGTAGAGAGTGCCTGATGTGGTGAACCAGCAATATGAGTGAGTACCATACATGGAATGCTACTATGTGTCAGATATGAAACTAGCTAAAACCTTGGCCCTTAAGCTTAGTAATTAACAGAAAATTCTGTGCTTTCATTGCCACTGAGTCTAAGTTGATGGAGGCTGGGGAGATTACAAAGCAGCCATCGAACACCAGCTGGATGGAATTTCAGAGTTTTTCATCAATAAACTGTTACTGTGAGTCACTAACTTGCAGACCCATGTCCTCTTGCTGTATAGGATTCTGTGTTAGTCATTTTATGAGCAAATATGATATTAGCACTTATTTGTGTTGACGGTGGGTGTGAAAATTCTGTGCCTATTTTCAATAAGACAGAGCTTTCATTACCGAGGAGCTACGTGCAAGCTTTAAGCAAAGCTGTACATTTATGCAGTGGCTCCGACTCTGGCATATACTTTTGTTTCAAAAGGCTTGAGGCACTTGTAACAGTAGAAACTTATTGCATAAATATTAATACAAGGTCGTACCATTGAACATGTTTGGGATGATTTCACTTGGGCATCCTATTGACCAAGAATATTAGGAATCAGCCATCTGTGATCTTATAAACATACATTCCCTAATTATGCGGGTGTTCGTTTATAAATTGCAGTGATCCCCTATGTTGCTGTCATTGGATTGAAAATTCACTCACTAGAGAATTTAAACAGCTAAAAAACTTATTTTACCAAACTCTGGCTAGTTTCTTCAGGAACAAAAGCAGCATTAAGACACAAGGGCAAAATATCTGAAGAAAAATGGACGAAGATCCTACAGGAACGCCGACTCAATCACTTTGGGAACCTGGATGTTGACACAAACCTGTACAATAAATGGCTCACTGACTGTGCAAACCAAACCGCTCCCTCCAAAATCAAGACCTCCAAAAACAACAAATAACCCAGCTGGTACACAAACGATCTCATGTAGTTCAAGCACCACTACAAACAACTTGAGAGAAAATAGAGACGCACTGCAAGATCCACATGCAAAGCCCCCCTCAACCTCAACCATTACAACTAATAATTACATGACACAAAGCAAAAGGCCCTAACTCTCAGAGTTGAAGTCAGTCCCTACAATGATAAAGAATTCTTCACCATTGTCAAGGGGTTCTCCAATCTTCCAGCTGCCAACAATGACATCATCCCATCCCAAGCACTCTGCAAAGACCCATGAAACGTTTTCGAACAGAAGATTGCCAAGATCTACAATACATTTGACCCACAGCATACTGATACGTATGCCCAGCAGGACACTTCCCTCATCGCCAAACAGTAGCTAAGTAACTGGAAGACTGTCTCGAATAATGACAACACCACTGTGATGAATACCATCCACTCAGGAGCCCCCTCATGCCCATGCCCCCACTTCATATACAGCTTTGGAGGAGCCATCATCTTCTTGGCGCTCACTGCTATCATCAACACCTCCATAACTACCCCCACCTTCCCCTCTTGCTGGAAAAATGCCCTATTGAAGGAACCAACAGTGGACTACAACATCCTCCGTAGCTAAAGATCCATCTCACTCCTGCCTTTTCCAGCTAAATTCATTTAGAAAGACATCAATATCCAACTTGCAAACCACCTAGAACTCCATCAACTCCCAGTCAGCTCACAATCTGGCTTTCGCACCAACCACAGCACAGAAGCAACCCTCACTGTGCCCTCCAATGACATCAGCAGCATTCTGAATGGAGAAGAAATGGCCGCACTCATCCTTCTTGACCTCTCAGCAGCCTTGGATGCGGTCACACAAAACTCACTCTTCATAAAGCTTCAGTACTTGGTATCTGTGGACCAGCCTTCAAGTGGAAATCCTCCTTTCTTATGGATACAACTCAATAAGTTGGACTATCAACTACACCTCGGAAGCCACAAAATAACTGTGGAGTACCTCAGGGATCACTGTTCAACCCAGCATTCTTCAACATCTACAGGACACCCCTCATGGACATCGTTAGAGTACAGAACATCAATATGGTATCACAAGCCAATTACACACAGCATATCCTCTCCCTTACCAACTTAACCAGTGGTATCAAAGAAAACTTTGCCAACTGCATGAGCAACATCACTGTTTGGATGAAAAACAGCTGCCTCCAGCTCAACACAGACAAAACAAAAGTCCTAATCTTCGGCAACAACCACACCCCCGGGATGTCTCCTGGTGGCCATTCGAACATGGCCCACGACCATCTCCTGCAAACCATACGAAGACCCTTAGGATCATCCTAGACACCAACCTCTTCATGAGCAGACAGATCAAATCCGTTGCCTCATCATGCTTCCATACCCTGCATCTGCTGCATAGGATTTTCAAGTGGATCCCAGTTAACACCAGATGAAAAGTCACCCAGACTCTTATTACAAGTAGATTTGACTACAGACATGGTCTCTACTTTGGAGTCCATACCCATACTCTACGCTGACTCCAAACGACCCAGAATGCCAGCACCAGACTCATAGTGCACATCCTGCGGAATAACCTCATCTCTCCACACCTGAAAAATCTATGTTGGCTCCTGGTCCAGGAAAGATCTAAGTTGAAGCTACTCACCCGTACCTACAAAGCTCTCCACAACTCTGGTCCAGTGTACCTCAACCACCGCCTCAACTTCTACCAACCCATCAGACATCTTCTCTCCGCATCCAAGGGAAGAGCACATCTCTCTTGCATCAAGAAGACTAGAAGTGTAGAATGCTCCTTCTCAGACCTCAGAACCTCCCCCTCCCTCATGGACTTCAAAAGGCATCTCAAAACATGGGTCTTCAGATGAAACAGGCATGATCTTCTCCCCCCTCTCATGCCTGCCCTACTCAGTGCCTGGATACCCTCACTGGTGACTGGCCACACTCAACAAATCCTCATAACATAACATGTAATTTCAGTTACTCCTCTTGACTGCTGCCACCACCACTGAAAGAAATCCAAAAAATAAAATGATTTGTCATCACATAAATAAACAAAATATACACCATAATGCTTCCAAGTGTACCAGATGCTCACCATACTTTAGTAAACAAATGAAGGCAGAGACAGGTACAGATGACACATCAAAATCTATAAAGGTATGTTTTCACTGTGCCACATGCCTACAGTTTGCCAATTTTATGACAATATACAGACATTAGTATATACTTAATTCATTGTTTCCTGTTTTCTATACTGCAAATTTGATTCAAGGGCATCATAGCACTTTAAATTAGCAAGATTGTATTACACAAGGTCACATTCAGTTTTTTGTTCCAGGCATGGGGAGTATAGTGATTTGCACAGAATCATAGGATGCCAACTGACATAAGGATCAGAATGTTGTTCCTCATTTTCAAAGTTGCCAGCATTGACTGTTAGGCCACATCTCCACTTCTGTTACAATGCAGTTTGTGCTGTCCGCAGAATGCCTCATGCATTTTACACATCTTCTTTGCCCACCCCTTATCATGGGACTGCTGGGAAGGGTTGTGTTAAAAGATCTCTGAAATCATCCATCTCACTGTCCTCCTAGTACTCAACTTGATAATTTTTGGAATCTCTACTACAAACTGAACAAGCAATGGCAAATGTACTTTGTAATTCCTTGTGGCTTAAAAGTTGGCCATGGATAGGTAATAGCTTACACAAACACCACCATCACTCAAGCTTTGGTGCTCTAAGGTAAAAATTATGTATGGAGAACTCATTTACATGCCAAGGGAGACAGGGAGGTCTGCATATGAAAAATGTTTAAAATGTAGAAATAGCTTCTATTTGAGAGCAGGTAACCCCTCTCTCCCTGATTCTGCCTGTTTTGTTTTCTAATAAATTGTAGGATACGTCTGCATTGTTTTCTTGTAATTGGGAATTCATTTTCTTTTTGTTACATTTATTGATGACATTTGGATGAAATTATATCTGGAAAGAATTAAATGAATCTATTACTGTTTTATAGAGTTATTCTTTTATCTATAGCACATTTTCAAGTGATTTCCCACAACCACTATAACTGCCTGTTAGTTGCCATGCCTACATCCACATTCAACTATTTCTTCCCTTCCAACCTTTCTTTGCAGTTTTGTAGAAGAGCTGTAGACGCAGTCACAAATGTGTAACTTGGCCCCACAGACATTGAGGAGGTCAACTGACTCTTTAATCAACCCAGGACTGGTACTGTGGTCTATCATCAGGGTGAGGCCTCTTGACCTTGCCTGTTCTAAAATGTTTTTTTTCTGGGTTGTTTTTTTCCTAATGCAGGGTACTCTCATACCCTTGTTACACCCTTTGTTCCATGTTTTTCTGCGCCAGTTTAGGGGTGGGCAGAGCTGGTGGAGGTTTGGCTACTAGCTCTGGCCAAATTCCACTGACCGCGGTGTGGCAGAGTTTTTTCTCATGCCCAGTTTGCTAATGGTAAGTGGGCAAGAATGAGTGAGAATTGGTGTCCCCTAGCTGATTTTCTGGCACTAAGAGCACAGCAAGTGCAATTTTCCACTGGTGGGAGGTCATGAGCGGCTGCAACCATTCGCGTTGTGAAAGCTGAAGCTCCACTAGAAAATCAACTGGAGCAGCAGCACCATTTGCTGCTTTTTGTGGTGCTGTTTGCACTCCAAATCAAGGTCAGCACCCGGTGAGACTGCACCTATCACACCACCCTAAAGCCTGCCCTGGAGATGCCAGTTTCTGCCTCCTTGTGGAACTCTACAGAATCCAACACAGTTTTTATGTAAGGTCGCAGAATTCCGAGTGAAACTCTGCTTATTCTGCACAGCCCTAGTCCAGTTATTCACTTTCAGGTTGTACTAAGAAGGGTGAGTGGCCTAGCAAAAGAGAAAAATTATTGAGTTATTCCAATTATAATAAGATAATACAATAAACACCACAAGGGAATCATAATTTATAAAATAGGAGCATATTGAATAAGCAAATAAAAAGAGAAGAATCTATAAAACTGAAGGAGGCGGGAAAGGGGAAGTGGGAAGGTTCATCTAATGTTCGTATATCAAAAATGTAAGCATATACAATAGTAACATACGTCTGGTCAGTGTACAAAAATAAGATAAACAGTTCTGTAAAAAGTAATGTAGAAACTCAGAAACACCACGAAGTAAAGAAGTCAAGAACGGGAAATTAAGAACAGTTTAAGGGTTATGAACAAATGTGAGTTTTGCACATTTATCTACGAAATGTGTGACTGGGGACTATAAGGAGGTACGTTTGAGAGACAATGCTATAGGATGGATATATGCTGTATCCATCAATAATTGTAACATACTGCATACCACCATCTTTTGCTGACATGTTGATAGCCAACTAACAGCAGTAAATCCAGTATTTGTACATCAACAGATAAACTTTCCCATTCCTCGGGCAAGCTTACTAAGAGAACACTAAAGAGAAGAGTACATTTGAACTGAAAATAGAATTAATCGAATTACAGACTTGCAACCAAAATGTATGTACCTGGGGACAAGTAAATAATAAATGAAATATATCTGCATGTAGTGCATAACAGGACCTGCACGTGTTTGTAACTTATAACGGTAAGTAAGAAAAAACTGATATTATGAAAGGGAAAAGAGGATCTGAGAAATCTGTACATATACAGAAAAGTGTTTGTGCAGTTTTTGCTGTACAAGACGATTTTCTAAGTTTCATTCAAATCTTTCTTCACAAATGGATAGGCCACATTATTTCTAGACCATGTTCCCAACGAAGTTTCGTATCTGATTTGGATCCACCAATAGAAATGTGCTGTAAATTACCTCTAATACAGAAGTTTTAGGAACAGTATATAAGAGATTATGTTGTTGTGTATTAGAAGGTGAAGTAACATCAGTGTTAGTTTGAAACTGACCATATGTAACATATGTATTTGAAATGATGTTTATAAATAATTTAAATGTAGTTTTAAATATGCCTGGGCAGAATGCTCAGTGGCTCACTTAGATGAGCTACACAGACTGGCAAAAAAACTCAGGCGGGCGGAGTTCTTTGTTGCACCTGTTCACATTGCATTTTACATCAAACACAATTTGAAGTACATACTCGCATTAAAAATTGTGCACGCCCGGCACCACTCAGTTTGCATGGGTGCAGCCATCTTGTTTTTCACTCTGTTTATGATGCTGGGCCTGTTTTTTCCCATCTCTCAATAATCTTTACAATCCTCCACGCTCCTAAACAATCTACCCCTCATTTTTATTTATTGTACTATTGTGTCCTTTTGTGTCTGTTCCTTTTTTTCATTATTTTCATGTATTTCCTGGGTTTTTGTGTTTTTGTTAATTTTTCCCTTTACATCTTTAGTTACTGCTTCCTTCCTTCCTTATCTTCCTTTTTCTTTTCTTTACCCTATCACTCCGCATCATGGCAAAGCAGGGTGAGGTTGGCGAAAAGGGGGGTGGCAGCACCAGGTCCCCCCACCGGACAGCCAGCAACAGTTGTCTGCCCTGTGAGAGGCAACGCCGCGACCTGGAAGTTGTTACCCCGTGCAGGAGCATCAGTGGAGTTGGGCCAGGGTGCGCAGGTGTGCTCGAAGCACCACCCAGTTCCAGTGCACCAACCAGAAGGTGATGCCCCTCTGGGCGGATATCAGTGACCGCAAGCAGTACCTGCTTGACCTGCTAGGCATGGAGATTCTAGGGCTTGGTGAGCATTAACTGTATTATTGTGTTAGTGTTCTACAATGCTAACTTTTTTTCCAAGTAGCAAGCTGCTCACACTCAGAGGTAAGTTATGTTTAGTTTACGTTAAGAATATTCTTTATTTTGTGAACCAGTTATAGGTAGGCAGGTGCTCAGTGCTACATCATTGCAACCATAGGCACTCGCTTTGGCTGATTATTTAAGAAGTTATTGCAATGCAGACTACTCAGTACTCCTGTCACAATAGTGAATTAGTGATATCAGGGAGCTAGGTTTCTCTGTGACTTTCTTTATGTAGATTGTACAGTCCCAAGCAATTCTACAGTGATGTGTAGTATTAATATACATCTATGCATTGCAAAAAAGGGAGACTGAGTTGGTCCATCAAAGGGGTTAAGAAATGAGAATAGAATCAAAGATCATTCATTGCAAAGCATTGGCTTCAAATGTATTTTTGTTTAGGAAATTTTGAATATAGATTTTAGGAGTATGAATAGCTTAATGATAGTCGATCATATTAGTACCGTAGGGGATCTGATTTAAGTAATGCAATACTGTGTTTGCCTGCTATATATAATCCATTTTTTTATCTTATTTCTTACATCAGCACCTAAGGGCAAGAAGTGGGACACCACAGAGGCAGGTCTGGCAGGGCTGGGGAGGCGCCAACCACCAGCACCAATGCTGAGGGCTCTGCTCATCCCAGTAAAGTCCTATTAATTAATGTCATTATTATTTTCCTAACTTTTCTACTATTTTTAATTTTGTCTTGTTAACTTTATTATACTGTGTCCTTTTTTTCCAACTCCCCTGTCCAATTTTTGTTTAATTCCTGTTATCCATGCATTATCTTTTGTTCCTGTCTTTCATTGACCATTTTTATTCAACCACTTCATTGCACCTCAGTGATTCAGAATCATCATCATAGGCTATAGCTCTGCCTTTCCATTGGTTGGCTTGGCTACCTGCCTTTTCTAGCATTGTGAACCAACAGAATGCCTAGAGTGATTATTTTGATAGAAGATACTACAGTGCTAACCGAACAGTAATGATATATTGCAGTTGCATTTGTTTTATAAGTTATGGGAAGGTGTATCTGGCATCTAAAAACTGTATAAAGTTTTTTTCTAGTAACATCTACCACAATTTGTCGATGTGGCTTGAGTTCCACTGCAGGAGCAGAGGGAGATGGGGGAGCAGGGACGGGGGATGGTAAGTCACATTGCTTGCTTAATTACAATTACTATTACTTACTAGCTACAAGTGTATTATCATGATTGTGAATCCCCAGCGTTACAGCCGTTGTGCTGGTTAGGTTACTTATGGCCTCTTCTATCTGCAACTCAGCAAAAGCACACATATGGCCTCTTTGCGAGTTCAGCCAGTGGTTTAGACCATCCGCTGAACTTCCGACTGGAAGGTTGCCACCACAGTGGCTACCTCTCTGCCGGCCCATTAGGAGTTTCCTGCTAGGTCAGCAGGCAGAAACAGCCCACAGCATTGTCTCCAGCTAGTAATCAAGGCGGCTGCAATGATGTAGGACGCAGGGTGCACCAGCACCCCCACATTGCAGGGATGCTGGCTAGGGGGACCCCTGCACTGCCAATGCCAAGTGCATGGGCAGTGCAGGGGTCCCCCTGGGGTCCCTTGCACTAGTTGTCTGCCAGCCTTTTCATGGCGGTGCTACTGCCATGAAACGGCTAGTGGAGAACGAGATCATAATCCCCAAGGCAGCTCTGCTTGCAACTCTGTCCTGGCAGATTAGGACTGCCGCAAACTCCAGACCGCTGGGATCTCTGATCCTGCCGGTGCTGGCGGTCCCGCCACAGCACGACCACCAAGGTCAAAATATGGCACTCAGACCACCGCATTGGCAAGCCAAGAGGTATACTGATCGCCAGAATCATAATGTACGCTAAAAATGATGGCTTGATAGACACAGGAAAGAACAGAAGGTTAAAAGAAAGAATAGGTGAAATGAACTGACGGAAAGAATGATTGGGTGGGTGAAAGGATGCATGGGTGAGTATTGGGTAAATGCATGGATGGGTAAAAGGATGATTGAAAGAAAGGGTGGCTAGGGAATTCTGAATGGATAGATAATGGATTGTGAATTTTTGTGAAAGCCAGGATGACAGAAAGTGAAGCTTAAATCATGGTGGCTATGGGTCAATATAGTAGGAACGATGAAGGAGTAAACAAATAATTGCTTGAATAATAAACAAGGAAGCTCTTCTACAGAGAGGCATGCTGCTCACCTACTTCACTATGGGGGTCATTCTGACCCTGGCGGCCGGTGACCGCCAGGGTCACCGACCACGGGAGCACCGCCAACAGGCTGGCGGTGCTCCCTCGAGCATTCTGACCGCGGCGGTTCAGCCGCGGTCAGAAACGGAAAGTCGGCGGTCTCCCGCCAACTTTCCGCTGCTCGGGAGAATCCTCCATGGCGGCGGAGCGCGCTCCGCCGCCATGGGGATTCTGACACCCCCTACCGCCATCCTGTTCCTGGCGGGTCTCCCGCCAGGAACAGGATGGCGGTAGGGTGTGCCGCGGGGCCCCTGGGGGCCCCGCAAAGTATTTCAGTGTCTGCAAAGCAGACACTGAAATACGCGACTGGTGCCACTGCACCCGTCGCACCCCTGCAACTCCGCCGGCTCCATTCGGAGCCGGCATCCTCGTTGCAGGGGCATTTCCGCTGGGCCGGCGGGCGCTCTTTTGGAGAGCGCCCGCCGGCCCAGCGGAAATGTAAGAATGGCCGCCGCGGTCTTTTGACCACGGTGCGGTCATTTGTCGGCGGGACTGTGGCGGGCGGCCTCGGCCGCCCGCCACAGTCAGAATCACCCCCTATGTGTTTTATGGTATTCAAAGTTATGGTTCAAAGTGGGTCTATATTTCATGGTTTCTCATAACCTATTTATTTTACGCTGTCAATATTTTTCCCTTTAGACTTTATACTGACTGAATGAGCCAAAGCTAAGGCATATGATGAATCAATGCTCAGTGACACCCCTCTATTCTATAGCAAAAGCTCTACCTACCTACCTAATCCATCGGCCTTGCTATGCAGTGGAATAAGTCAATTTTCCTTTCCCTACTGCTCAACAAATGAATTTGTTGGAAAGTATTTGTAGTGGTGAGTGAGGCCAGAGAGTAGAATAGGACTAGTAAGTTTCTGATTTGTTTTTATGTTTGGTGTAAGGGATACTCTGACGCACATGCCAAATACAATCTATATGGCCTGCATCTTTCCCTGTAGTGCAGTGCATCATTTACCCAACTGTCTACTTACGGCAGACAGGATAGATATATACACATTTTATACATGACATGTGGGCCATATCTTATTTATGACTCTTTGGAGTCAGGGTAGAAACTAAGTGGAAGGCATTTGGGGAACAGCAGGACCATTGGAATTAAAGATATATAATTGTCGACTACAGGTACCCCAGCTGCAGACAGTAGTGAACTACTTGAAGTAACATTATTTTGGCACAGCAACTTGTACTCCATAGTGCATTATGCCTTATTCATAAATGAGAGGTAACTCATTTTTATTTTTCCACTAAAATTATTACTAGAAAAGCCTTTAAAAGAATAAAAAAATGAAATCATTTTTTTTTTTTCTGGTGTTATTCTGCCTTAGTTGTTTTCTAACAGACAGTCAGTGTTTAAACAAATAAAATTGGCTCTGTGACTCTCCTGATCATAATCACATTAGCTTCCAATGTCCCTAAGGGACCAGCAATGTACTGATACTGTGCCACCCACTACCTACTTTCGAAGGCATGGTTGTTCAGAGCATTGTTAAAAAGTAGATTTTTTTTCTTTTTGTTTTTCGTGCTATAGCTACTTCTGCTGGATAACCATCAACCAGGCAGGAGAAATCAGCCCATCAGCAGCGTTTGGGAATGGAGAACATCCAGGCTGAATACTGGCGGCTGGTGGCCTTAGAGGAGGAATAGGGTGAAATAGCTATCTCAGCTCCAGGACCCAGCTCAGTACCATGCCAGCCTGCCAGCCACTACGTCATTTGCACCGCCACCAGCTGTCAGGGTCCCTGACTTCACCTGCTGGTGCTCCCTCCCCTTCTGACAGGGCTTTGCTCCACAGTATCCTGAAGAGGATGTACCAGGTGGAGAGCCGGTTCGAGCTCCATACCAAATTAGACAGTGCCTTCTACTGAGCCCCTTTATACATTTTCTTGTTTTGGTTGGAGGGAAATGTTGTGGGTGAAGAAGGTGGGATGGGAGTTCGGATGAGGCTTTCATATTAATCTTTTTGGTGGACTTTTTGGAGACAGGGCTAGTTGTTTGGAGAGAAGTCTGGACCTGTTGTGGGTAGAACGTTTGGGTTTTTGTATTTGTTAAAAGTAAAAGCGGATAATTTATTTTACTTGATTTATGCCTCAAATGTTTATTTTGGTGTTTTAGTTTGCACTGCTGTCTTTTGGTGTAGCCAGTTTTTTTAAAAATCTGCCAAAAAAGTGTATGTCATTGATTTATACCACTGTTCTATTGCCTTCTGCAACTATATTGACCACTAGGGGATGATTGCCATTGCCTATTTTGCCTACAAAAACCTAGCTATGCACAGACAACATCTTCTTCAGTTGGAGTTAATTACTAACTAAACAAGTTCACTTCAGTCCACAGTTCTTCTCTTACCTGAATGGATGAAGTGAGGGAGTCTTCTTCCTGCAGGGTTTTCCCCCAAGGTTGCATCTTAAGGGGGTTGTAAGTAGTAGTAGTAGTAGTAGCAGGTTGGCGCCTTAACAGGGAAGACAGAATGGAAGGTGCCACTCCCACCTATATGTTGTTATATCATAACTTTAGGAAGTCTGAGACCAGACTATCACAATGACAGAATTTGGCACACAACAAACAAGACCTGATATAATAATAAAAAACTAGTAATATGAACTTCTTCTGAGCAATGGCGGGGAGCTAGTATTTAAAAACTAGCCTTGGGAAATAAAATCATGGAGTCAGAAGTGAGCTCAGAGTCAAGAGTGGTTGGACAAGGTTAAGTGTTTATGCAACACACAACACAAAGCATGAATGATGATGTTGATGGGGCCGCTGTTGAATATTGCTCAGGTAATAGAAGGTCATGCTTTAAGTTGGTGTTGCTTTAACCACATCCACCCCAGCAAGTGTGTGATCCATTTACTGTGCAACATTAAGTCACACTTCAATAAGTCACACAGCCCAAGGAAAGAGGGAAAGGGGCTTCATGAATGCATAGGAATGGGGATTTTGGAAAAATGTGACAAAGACAAACACCACACAAAGAAACCCTGAAAATATTCATCGGGCACTAAGCATCAAACCATCATCAAACTGTTGTGGAAGGAAACAATGAAGGGATAAGTATGACACATTTCAGCTAAATGCATTGAAAACTATCCTTCTGCCCCAGAGTGACTCAAGATAGTAAGGCCCTCATTCTGACCTTGGCGGGCGGCGGAGGCCGCCCGCCAAAGTCCCGCCGTCAGGTTACCGTTCCGCGGTCGAAAGACCGCGGCGGTAATTCTGACTTTCCCGCTGGGCTGGCGGGCGGTCTCCTTCAGACCGCCAGCCAGCCCAGCGGGAAAGAGGCTTCCACGATGAAGCCGGCTCGGAATCGAGCCGGCGGAGTGGAAGCTGTGCGACGGGTGCAGTTGCACCCGTCGCGTATTTCACTGTCTGCGCAGCAGACAGTGAAATACATGTAGGGCCCCTCTTACGGGGGCCCCTGCAAAGCCCATGCCAGTGGCATGGGCACTGCAGGGGCCCCCAGGGGCCCCGCGACCCCCCCTACCGCCATCCGGATCTCGGCGGTCCGACCGCCGGGATCTGGATGGCGGTAGGGGGGGTCAGAATCCCCGCGGCGGTGCAGCAAGCTGCGCCGCCGCGGAGGATTCAATGGGGCCGCGGTACACTGGCGGGACCCCGCCAGTGGTGCCGGTCCGACCGCGGCTTTACCGCCGCGGTCGGAATCCCCATTGGAGCACCGCCGGCTTGTCGGCGGTGCTCCCGCGGTCCTCCGCCCTGGCGGTCAAAGACCGCCAGGGTCAGAATGAGGGCCTATATCTCTAAATGTTATACATTCTAGGTATAAAAAATACAAATTGTGGAGGATGAAAGGTAACCCACCCATTTCCAAAAATTATGATTGTTAAAATGAAATTGATACTGTATTGCCAAATTGGGCAGTGCTTCTCCATTCTTCTTGGAAGGTCTGTCACTCTTGGGTGCCTGGCTGAATCTGCCCAATAGAAAGAAGTTCAATGAGAAATAAGTGAAATGTTCTACTGTTGCACTGGCATACTGAGTCTGGGTAGTAGAGTTCATCTCAAACTCAGGTGGTTCACCTAGAAGTTGATCAGCAAACACACTTGATTTTGACCAATCATCCTCTTCCTCCTCCTGTGGTGTTTTGGGAACAGTGTAATCAGGTGGTATAAGATGCTGGTTCATTTTGATCATGGTTAATCTCACCACGTTTTGAGTCGAGAGACTGTCCTTTTCACTGTAACAACTGCACCAGCTGCACTGAACACACATTCAGCAGACACACTGGCTTGAGAACAAGCCAGGTACTTTATTGCCAGCCTGCTGAACTCGGACCATTGGCACATTTTCCCATACCATTACAGCAATTACTTTTGATCCACATATATCTCTTTTAGCATTTAATTTTGCAGCCTTGCAATAGTTTAGGCGCTCAACCAAGGCATGCACTTCTGTGTTTTTTTTCACACCTCCAAGTGTAAACCTTTCAGGCACCTTCTTTAGCTGGTCCTGTAGCAGATGCGACAATGGGATAGCTTTGCCCATCGTACTGTAATACTTGCTAAATTCTTGTGTGAAAACCTAAAAAGGGAGCAGCATCTGTGCCAGGCATGTGAGTAGGCCCCATTCGTCTGCATTCATGATCATAGCTTTCCCAATTGCATCCCCTCCTCTTAGAATGACATAGTCATTGATCCGTCTGTACTTCTCAAATAAGTGTTGCAACATATAACAGGTTGAGTTCCAGTGTGTTGCCACCTCCTGTATCAGGCTTTCATTGGTACTGTGGTACCACGCTGAATAATTCACACCTGTTTCCGGGCTTTAAAAGAATGGCTGAAATGAGTGCCATTCAGACGCCTCGCTAATAAATTCAACCAAGGTGTTTGCAGCATTCTTGCCAGTTTCCCATTGTACAAATGGGCCATTGGGTAGTTGTGTTTGTAGGGCCCCTCCTGCCTAAACATGCCCTTAGCTGTAGACTGGATTTTCTTCTTTTGGGGGCCGCTGGCTCAGGTGACTTTTGAGATTTAGGTGGTGGCAGACTCAATATGTGTCATGTGCAGTCACCCTATGCAGTGTGTGTTTCCATCTGGCTCTAAGTCTTCTTGTGCCATTGTGAGATCACAGACACAAGTCTCTAAAATTTGTTTGCAGTTGGCATGCCACTGGTGGAAAGCTGCTTCTTTTCACTGACCACTTCCTTGGGAGCAACTTTCTTTGGGCCATCTTGAGCGAAAAGTTGCCAGTGACACTAAGATGCACAAGCGGGAGAGTTTGGAGGACCGAAGTAACAGTAAGAAATTCTCTTTGGCAGTACTGTGGATAATGCAAGGTCTCTTCTCTTTTGCACCTACATGCAACCAAGCAAGAAAAGCATGTGGTTAGTTAAACATGGCATAGTTGCAGGTTGAAATAGTACAGACAGTGCAGTATTAGTGCAATTGTTTGCTTATGTAATGAATAACAATTTAATCAAACATTGTAAAGTCAAACCACACCACCACACCATTAAATGTCATTTCAAATCGGGCAGCAGAACGTGCAGATATAGCTGTTTTGAAGGAGAAGCCTGTGGTACTCAGAGAGAGGTGCATGGTTAAATGGAATAATCCTTAAAAAAAACCTTTGGCAGCAAAGTGTTCTGGGGAAAATTGAATAATCTTTAAAAAATTTAATTATGCTGCTGATTTGTCTCCAGGGTGTCCAGGAGGAAATGGCATTATTATACACCTAAAGAAACCGAAAGCTGTAGTGCGGATGTGCACCTTTGGTGAATGGATGGATAGAGGAATGGATGTGGATCGATGGATGGATCAAGGCAAAATGCAGAATGAAATAAAAAGAAAAAAAAATGTCAAAAATGAAACAAAATCTAAATAAAGCTCCTAAAATTTAAGTAAAAAACTGGAAATTAAAAAAATAACTTACAAAATAAAATAAAGTAAAACATTAAAATTAAAAAAAATTTTTTTTTACAAAATAATAGAATAAAATTTAAAATACAAAATTAAAATATAAACATGAACTAATGATCAATAAGTAACAATCTTTGTATGTAAGCCTATGGCAAAGACACATAGCCAGCCACATGGTAAAACAACAACAAGAAACAAGGCGGCATGGAAACAAAAAAAGAACACATGCAATCCTATGGCAAAGCAACACTAGTTGCATGCACAAAATGGCTGCCAGCCACATGCTCTACTAACAACAACAATAAGCAAGGAGGCCTGGGGAACAAAGAAATAACGCATACAAATCAATGGCAGAGCATTAGATGTAGACACAAAATGGCTGCCAGCCACATGGTCGAACAGAAACAAGAAGGAGCAAGGAGGCGTGGGAAAGAAAAAAGGACACATGCAAGCCTATTGCAGAGAAACATTGGCTGCATGTACAAAGGGCCAGATGTATCATTAATTCCAATAGCGATTACCAAATTGTGTTTTTTTGCGAATTGCAAATAAGTAATCACTACTGGAATGTATGAAACTCTAGCAGTTTCATATAGTTATTCGCAAGTGCTTGCATATGGACCTACCTCATTAATATTCATGAGGTAGATCGCAATTTGAGACCCATTGCGAATGGCTACAATCACAGGGATGGTGGCCTGCTGGGCTCAGCAGACCACCATGTCTGTGGTTGCTTTCAAATAAAGCAATCTCTTTTTTTTTTTTTTTTAAATGAAGCCCGTTTTCCTTAAAGGAAAACAGGATGCATTTAAAAAAGAAAAATGAAACGTTTTCTTCTCATTTTTTAAGAGTAGGAGCTCTTTAAAAATGCTTTTGCATACATTAAAAAAGGGGAAGGGGCCTCATGGGGACCCCTTCCCATTTGCGAATGGGTTAGCACCAATTTGAAATTGATGTTATCTGCGATTGTTTTGCAACCGCAATCATGGTCACAAAACAATCATACATACCTCTTTGATTCGGCATTAGGAAGGGATGCCTTTGACATGCCCCTTCTTAATACAGAATCAGTATGTAGTCAAAAGTCCAATTTGTGATTTGGTAACAAGTTACCGAATCGCAAATTGGACTTGATACATACCAAAATGCATTTTTGCAATCGCAAACAGCCCGTCGGGCCATTTGCAATCACAAAAATGTTTGATACATCTGGCCCAAAATGGCTGCCAGCCACACGTTCAAACAACAGCAACAAGGAGCGAGAAGAACAAAGAAGAACACATGCGAGCCTTTGGCAAAGACACACTAGCTGGATGCAGAAAATGGCCACCAGCCACATTGCCAAATAACTGCGAATAAGATGGTATGGAGAACAAAGAACACATGCAAGCCTGTAGATATAGATTATACAAAATGGCCCCTGGCTACACGGCATGGAGAACAGGGACAATCACTGGGTGATGACAATCATACACACACACACTGGCCTTAAGGAGGCATGGTGGTAACACAGAAGAAAACACTGTTAATTTAGAAATGCAAACCACAAAAATTAACTGAGCTATAAACATTTGACAACAGTACTCACATCCTTCTTTGCCATCAAATATTACCACAAAACATATACACACAAAAAAATGAAATGCAAAAAATAGCCAACATTTTTAATTTGATCCAGTGCCATCCCTGTCTCAAATGAAGTTTTAAAAACATATATGACTGAAACATTCATTTCATATACTGATGACTACTAGAACTGAACCTACTTGCTAGATGGCCCCTGGAAATCTAGGCCATATAGTGAAAAAATATTGCAAACGTTACAAACATGTAGAAAAGGACAGGTACTGAGCTGTGAAAAAACTTTCCTTTACAAAAGATGAAAAATCAATGAAAGTGATTCTTCCACGTTGATATCCAAGTGAAAAGTGACCAGGAGATGGACAAAGCACTGGAAGGAGCCTGGTGGACAGGAACAAGAAGTTGGAGTCTCTGGGGCACTTCCTTCCTGTTTGAAAAAAGTCTTCTCAATCTAAAAAACAACTTGAAGGGTCCTCTGAAGAAGACAATCCAGTCAAAACCACATTGTGACTAGATTTAGATACATCTACAGTGGAAAATCAACAACAAGTGCATTCGCACTTGCCAGTGGGACTGTTTTGATCGCCTTTGCAGGTGGAAGCAGTGCAAGCAAATGCGAAGTCTTGTGCACGTGGCCAGAAACAGCACGATTGAATGCAAAGTATCATGCAAGCTAGCGGCCCATGAGTATTGTGGTGCTCTTGCGAGAGTCATAAAGACGTTGTGCTTGAGATAAAGTCAGTCAGGAGGTAGCATGGAATTATTGATGAACCTGTATTAAGCCTTTATTTCTCCATGTGTTTGAAGAAACAGGTTTTGTATTTGCATTGAGCAATATAAGCTTATTATTCCATATGGTGGAACTAAGGAACGAGAATGTATCTGTTGGAGTAAATGTGGGTATTGATTTGAGCAATTTGCAAGCATGTGTAAAAAATGAGAGTGGATATATTATGTGGCTTACTTGTAAAAGTCAAATATTCTCAAAAAGAGAATGGAGAATGGAGAATGGAGAAAGATGACTTTTTCGAGAATCTTTCCATAAGGGATAAAAATCTGGATTATCTAGTATCCAGTATGTCGATTTTTTAAAGAAAAAAGTGTGCAATATTCATAAAAATTTGGAAAATTTACTTCACCATCATTTTTTAAACGTTGCAGTTTTAACAAGGTCTTGTGAGGTTTCTTTTTGTTTAAAAAAAAGGATGGAGTTAATTTCCTTAAACTATTTGGAGGTTATATTTATTGGAATCTTGGATATGGTATATAGTACAATGGGTACAAGCACCATCTTAATAGTATCAAGACATCCCCACCACGAAAGATGTAAAGGGTAACATTTGTTTACAAGAGCAGTTATTTTGTCAACACTGTCCTTGTCAGGTTGGGTGAACCACAGACACAAATGGTTAATTTTGGTTTTACTCCATGAGAAATGTGTATATAAAAAAATCAGGTTTAAAAGTGAATTTATTAAGAGGTAAGATTTCTCATTTGTCAAAATTCAATTTATATCTGGAAACAAAGGCATACAAATTAACTTCAGTGATGAAGGCTGGAATTGAGGGTTGGAGTTGTGACATAAATAAAAGAAAATCATCAGTATATATTGCCATTTTCAAATGTTGATTATTATGATAAAAGCCATTAATGTGTGGTTTTTGTCTTAGTTTAGAAAGAAAAGGCTATAATGCCAAACTGAAAAGAAGAGGAGGGAGGCAGCAACCATGTTTAACACATCTACCTAACATAAAATATGAGGAAATGAAATAATTTAAGACAATAGATGCTTGAGGGTGATGCTTTATGAAGAGACATGAGAGTAATACTTTTAGGAACAAATTCAAACCATTCAAAGGTTGCAAAAGTAAATTACCTATCCATGTGATAAACAGCCTTTTCATCATCTAGTGTAATGGCTGCTAGAGAATCTAAGGATGTAGCAGATTGATACAGAATAATTAATAATACGCATGCATTATGATAGATGTATCGCCCTTTAATAAAATCAGACTGTTCTTTGCTGATTAGTTTTGGTAAGAATGGCTCCAATATGAGAGCTAAAGCATAGGAAAAATGTTGTGATCAATGTTGGCTAGGTAAACTGGTTTTGTTTTTTTAAAAAAGACAAATGAGAGCATTTAAAAAGAATCCAGTTGCTGTGCATGAGTGCAAATCAGGGTGTGACGTTTGAGGATAAGTAATTTGGAAAAAAGAGTAAACAATTCCCCTGTGAAAACATCTGGTCCCTATGCTTTCTCTTTTTTGAGAAAATATAGAGTAGTATAAACCTCTAACTCTGATATTTCTTACCCTAACGTCCTAAAATCTAACTGTGTCTTATGATTTTTGAGTAGAGATAATGACAGATATCTTATATAGTTGAAGAATATTTTGGTATGTATGATGATTGATAAAATTGAACAAACTCAATTAAAATGTCTGAGTCTTTATATAATGTTTTGTGTTGATGGTACAGAATGAAAACAATGTTGATTTTATTTTGTTTAATTGTAAAATAATTTGCCAGGAGATTTCCTGATTTAGTTTTGGCTTTGTACTACCTGGCACTAGGTTTAAAAAAACATATGCGTTTTCTGCAGGGTTGGGCAAAACTTGCAGAGTTAAATAACAGCTCTGTGAGATTTTGCAGAGTTCCACCCTCCCCTACTTCACAAAAGTAGGGAATCTGCGTAGGCCTAATTTTGTGCTATATGGAATTAAGAAGCCGTCAATGTGAGCCAAATACTGTAGATCGTCCTCCCATTGCTAATTTAAATTCAGGTAGGAATGTTTGATGAGATGCAGTGCCGCTCCATGATTTGAAGAGGAAGTTTATAGTAATTTCCACTGTGATTAATAATAATTACCCCAATACCATGGGTGATTAAAGGTACAAACAGTCAGCGAATCTATCGGCTTTGCTGTGTGGGTTTAGTCACAATTAACATTTCCAAGCACCTCAGCGACATCATTAACACACATCTAGGATAATAATATTAGGATAATCCTGTGATTGAAATACTGGCAGCACTTTGACGCCTAGTCAATAAAAAGTTGTACTCAGTCATGCAAGTGTAATGGTGACGACACACGGTCCCCCGGGGGCGATATCAAACATTGTAACCAAAACTCAGGATTCAAGGCCAGCATGCGTTAACTGCAAATTAAGTAAAGGTAACACATCTTAAGCCATTAATTGTTTTTTTAGAGTGCCTGAGTGTGTATACTTGATATGCCACTTCCATTCGATACCACAAGCAACAATAACTTCCCTTTATTACGTCCCTCAGCATCCCCCCCAAATAACTCCTCATACCCTTTGCTGCTAAGTACAAGAGAACTCTCCTGAGGTGAAACACTGACCTGGCACTGGGCTACTGCTGTGCTGTCCTGCTCTCTTATTCACTATCATAGCAGAGAGCCTGCTGGTACTCAGCAGGACCTGGGTTTCAGAGTGGCCACCCTGGCTGCAGGAGATTGTGCTAAGCTGGAAGCCAGCTTCTCTTCTTTGTTCCTCTTCCTGCTGCTCCCTGTATGCAACAGCATAACTCCATACCTTTTACCCCTCTGTTATGCTTTACAAATCAGGAGATTCAGCATCACCCAGCCAATAAAGGGCATTAGGTGGGTGCTAAACTCTGCACGCGTCACTCTGTGAATTTTTGTTAAAACTCTGTGAACTCCACCATAGGAGCGGAGTTTACCACCCACCCCTAGTTTTCACTCAACAATTTATTAAACTGGAGTTTACCAGCAATCAATTCCAGGCAATCAGTTCCTATAGACAGTCCTTAGACTTAGCAGTATTGTGTGTTTTAGGTTTTGAATAGTATTAAAAATTTGTTTTCACATTGGATTATTTCCATTTCCAAGAAGCATATGCAATTATAAAGTTTCTGGCAGATGCCTTCAATCTTCCAGGATTGTAAGAAAAGCAATATCATTTGTTAAATTGATGTGAAAAAATGTATGTAAGAATGAGATAAAAGAGGAGTTGAATGAGTTGTCAAATGATAATGTATTATTAAATTTCCATTCCCTTGGTGCAGTGGATTGAGGGAGGATATCTAATTGTATGTATACAAGGGTATGATTGGGGAGTGTAAGTTTTGAGATAAATCATGAGAGATAAAAGTATAGGCCCTCATTAGGACATTGGAGGTGAATGCTGCTTACTGCTGTGGTGACGGACGCCAAGATACCGTTGTGGAGGCAAACATCAGTTCGGCAAATTATGACACACACACACTAAACTGACAGAATTCTGCCACAAACACAAATCTGCCAAATCAAGGGTAAGTGGTAAAGTGTCAGTATGAACACTCTCACCGTCACGCCAACAAAACAATGCCCTCCACATTATGACCCACGAATCACCATGGTGGACATTCAACGTTGGTAAACCCTTGGCGGTACACACCGATACGGTCAGAATGGCCACCCAAAATCAATACAACACAACACTGGCCAGTACCAAAAACCCACAGACTATAAACACATACCCAAATTATCCACAACCCTTTACGAACCCGAAAAATAGCCAAATGACAGACACGCAAATCACAGACACAACTACACACACCACTAACACCCAGCCACACGTCACGCACCCCACCACATTATTCAACACCCACTGCACAACACACACCACACAACACGTATGGCCCACAAAAAGGCACCCCTGTTTCACTGATGAGGAGTTAAGGGTCATGGTGGAGGAAATAGTCAGGGTAGAGCCACAGTTGTTTGGAGCACAGGTACGGCAAATATCCATAGCAAGGAAGATGAAGCTATGGCGGAGAACTGTGGACTGGGTGAACGCTGTGGGACAGCTTTCACGAACAAGGGACAACATCAGGAAGAGGTAAAATGACCTACGGGGGAAGGTACGTCCCAAGGCAGCAAGGCACCAGCTCTCCATCCAGAGGACTGGTGGTGGACCCCCACCTCTTCTCCCACAGCTGACAGCACAGAAGGAGCAAGTCTTGGCAATTCTGCATTCTTAGGGACTCACTGGAGTTGCCGGAGGACTGGACACTGGTGAGTCAATATTTACTACCTATGACCCCCCATACCAGATTGCCATCTCACCCCCTCACCCTGACCCCCAACACTCCACTCCATCCCACACAGTGCACCTAAACATATGACTAACCGCAATGCCAAGCCTTGCATGCTATACCCACTGCATTTACAGCCCTCCCAGCCCTGTATGTACACCTCCCACAATCCATCACCATTCACAAAGGGACAGGGCAACAGTATAAGGGAAGCTAGGGATGTAGAATATGTCACAGACATGATGCATAATACATCACTTACATCCCCATACTTGCCCTAGCCAATCCTAGCGGCGAGGAGGTGCCACAGCTATCCAGTCCCCCAACAGAAGATGCCCCAAGTGATGACAATAACTCTGGACATCTGGATGAACTTCCTAACCCATCAGGGACCACTGGTCAGTCGGACACCCCAGCCCACTCCCGGTCCACCACAGAGCCTCCCCCCTCAGTATCCAACACCACAGCACCCACCCAACGTCCCCACTCCTCTGTCACCAGGACACGTCAATCAGCAGTGTGCCCTCCTGTACATGGACCCCAGTCCACACCTCACAGCCAAGACAAGCAGGGTCCTGGGGTCAGTGGCAGTGGGCACACCGTTCAGGGTTCACAGGCACAGGGGGACAGGGACACTCGGAGGACAGCTGTGCACCAGGGGGAGGACAGGCTCAGGGAACAGGCTGCCCTGGAGGCACTCACTAATGTCCTGGGGGCCTACCAACAATGCCAGGACAAGATGGACCAGATTCTTGACAGAAGAATTAGCGGCTGCAGGAGGTACACCATCAGGAGATCAGGGAAGATTTGCAGGCCCTCAACACCACCATGGTCTCCATAGCAGGGGTGCTGGCTGATATGGCCAACATCATGAGGGAATATACAGTAAACCAGCGGGCCCCTTCCACTAGCCAGTCAACTGAACAGCCCACTACATCTGCTGCAGCTATTGGACAGGAGGCCCTTCCACAGGATCCACAGGCTACCAGCACCCTTCCCTCTGCAGAAGGTGAACCACCCCACAAGCGTTCCATGCGACCCAGACAGATGCCAGAGACACTTGCCAAGACCAACATCACTGCCAGGAAATGAGACACTATCCTGAATGTTCCCCTTGTGTCTTACCCTGTCACCTTGTCCAAATTGAACTGCCATTGCTCCCATTGCTATGCCCCCTTGGATGCTGGACCTGTGCTACAAACAGACTGGACCAGTACACTGGACTTACCTCTACCATCACCCCATTCCATTGCACTATTCCTTCTACAAATTTCAATACAATAAACACCCTTGAACACAACTTGAGTGATAGTGCTTTATGTGATGAAAATCTGCAATTATGGTAACAGTTACATCTTGTTCAAATGACCTTAACACTGTGATAGCATGCAAATAATGTCCTGTAGCTGTCTTTAGTTATCTCATGAGTACACAGTCGTTATAATACCAACGTCTGCAAAATGAGAAGGCGTATGTGACAGTCATTTGAGATGCAAAGGAAGTGAATACCATCCTGCTACAGCCACACTGAAAACATAAATAATCAGTGGAATGGTCAGTTCCACTGTCTCACCTTTATGTCATTGGAAGTACTGACGTATAACTGATGTTCTGTCTCTACATCCTCTGCCTCCTCATCCTCACTGTATTCAGGGTCCACTGCTGCTACAGGGGCATTTCCAATCTCCTCCTCCTGCAGATAAGGCACATGTTGTCTGAGGGCCAGGTTGTGCACCATGTAGCATGCTACAACTATCTGGCATACCTTCTCAGGGGAGTAGCACAGGGATCCATCTGTCAGATGGAGGCATCTGAACCTGGCCTTCAGGCTGCCGAAGGTATGTTCTATGATCCACCTGGTTCGCCCATGTGCATCATTATACCAATTCTCAACCCCTGTCCTGGCATTCCTCACAGGGATCAGGAGCCACAATAGGTTTGGGTAGCCAGAGTCACCTGCAAGTATTGAGGGATAAACATTAGCCTTACACAATGGTATGAGAAATACCTCCTGAAGGCATCCACTGACATACATTGGGTGGGGACCCTGGTTCACCTATTAGTCACACCCTGTGCCTCTGTAGTTGTGCTATCACATTGGGATGCTGCTATTCCTCAGGACAAAGGCGTCATGCACCAACTCAAGATACTTGGCAGTTACGAGGGAGATGTACTGGTCTGGCAGGCACACCATTTGCACATTGAGTGAGTGGAAACTCTTCCAATTCCTGAACACCTGCTCATCCTGCCAGGAGGGGAGGGGGAAACAAACGCAATATGTGTTCTGTCAATCTCCCTAATAATATTTGGTATATGTCCCATTGCATAGAATACTGCCTTCACAGTGGCCAAATGTTCAACTTGGGGGAAAGCGATGTAGCTGCACATGTGTTTAACCAAGGCAGACAAAACCCTTGCCAGCACGATTGAGAACATGGGCTTTGACATTCCTGCTGCCAAGTCCGTTGTCACTTGGGAAGAACCAGTTGCCAGGAAACGGAGCACTGATAGGACTTGCACAAGAGGGGGGATCCCAGTGGGATGACGTCTAGCTAATATCAGATCAGGCTCCAATTGTGCACACAGCTCTGTGATTGTGGCCCTGTCCAGTCTGTAGGTGAGTATTATGTGCCTGTCCTCCTGTGGAGCCAAGTCCACAAGGTGTCTGTACACAGGGTCTTGTCTTCTTCTCTTATTCCTCCACAGTGGTAGGTATCTAAGGGACACAAGAGTAAGTAGGTTGTCACAAATTGATCAATGGAACCACCACCTCAGTGTACATAGAGCATTTATGTGATGGGACAATTTACAGCAATGTCGCAGTTTCTAATTTTTGAATGTTGTCCACCACCATAAAATGGCGACTGCCTGTCCTAGAAGTATGGACAGGTGGAAGTTAGGTAACTCCGTTGGCATTGGGCATCATGATGGAAGGCGGTCTTGCTCTACCGTGCTATTCCTCATTGGCTAAAATGGTGCTCCATGGAGTACAGTGGCCAATGGGGATCTCCGGTGGCGATGACGGTGTACACCGCCGCCTATGTGACCGCCATTTTCTGTCTACAACCTCACTTGATTCCTGACTTTCCGCAGGACAACACCTCCACTGCATGTGCTGCTGTGACCTGTGTCTAGATCCTGCCATGGCCTGTGTGACCGGGGAAAGGGCCCATGCCTTCCCTTCGGAGGAGTTAGAGAGCTTGGTGGATGGGGTCCTACCCCTGTATGTACAGCTGTATGGGCCTCCAGACCAACAGGCGAGTACACCATGGGCACGATGCATGTGACAAGGTTGCATGGAGATGTGTGTGCTAGCAGCATGTCATTTGGGTGGGGGGTATGTCTGGTGGTAGTGTACATGGTGGGAGCCAGGTGATGTGTGTGCAAATGGAGATGGAAAAGGTATTTGTGGGCCATATGTGTGACAGGCTGGATTGTATGGTTAATAGTGTCATCCTGTCTGTATTTACCTCTGCAGGTCAGAGTCCATCAGAAGAAGGGATTTTGGGGTGCCATTGCCAAGGACGTGCAGCGCCTGGAGGTATATAGCAGGTGGAGCACCCACTGTAGGTAAAGGTGGGAGGGCCTGAGATGCTGGGCCCGGAAGACCATGGAGGCTCAGCTGGGGGTGGCTTCCCAAAGAGAGCGGGGTGCCCATCGGAACTTGACGCTCCTGATGGCCCGTATACTGGAGATGGCCTACCCAGAGTTGGATGGGCGATTGAAAGCAGCACAGCAGCCACAATGGGGTGAATACAGTGAGCGTGACAACAATTATTGTTGGGTGGCATGGGATCCTGCTTCCGTTAGTGGGTGTCCTTTAATGCCAGCTCAGCCATTGCTGCGTGATCCAGCTCAAGGTAAAGGGGTGTATAGCAAAATCTAGTAACCTAGCTATGTTTCATTCCATTTCAAACAGGGCTTAGTGGGTACCATGAGGGGTGTAGTTGGCGGTGGTTGGCTCTCATCTTGCTATGGCACCTAGCCAATGGAACGTCAGTGCGATACACAGAGCACAGTCCTGATCCCTGTGTGTGATGGTAATGTGTATGCCAACTGTGGTGTTGGTTCTGTAATTGACCCAGTGCTCCCTCCCCCCCTATTTTCTTCTGTCATCCTGTCCATGTGTGCATTAGTATAATCTGGCGGAGGAGCAGGGGCACCGGCGACTGAGGGAGCTGCATGCCACATGACCCAGGAAGCAGAGTCCACCAACGCTGAGGGGACCAGTGGGATGGAGGGCAAGGGGAGCACCACAGTGAGACAAGAGGTGACAATACTGACTCTGATTCCTCCTCCGATGGAAGCTCCCTGGTTGTGGTGGACACCTCTGGAACTACCCCAGCTACAGGTACAGCCGTCACCCCCAGTACGAGCACAACCCTCCCAGTAGCCCCCCACTTAGTTGCCTGTGCCTGCTCACCCAGGAAGGTGGGCATCTCCTTCACCCCAGGAACCTCAGGCCCTTCCTCAGTCAGCCCTGCTGCCCTCCATGAGGAGGCTATTGACCTCCTGAGATCCATCTCTGTAGGGTAGTCTACCATTGTGAATGCCATCCAGGGGCTGGCATCCCAGATACAGCAATGCAATGCATACCTAGAGGGCATTCACAGTGGGTTGGCGGCCCTACAGAGATCGTTTCCGACTCTGGCCTCCTCTCTGATGCAGCCATTGTTCTAGTTCCCACCATCCCCCCTCCAACTACCACTTCCCAGTCCCAGTCTCCTCAACCCCAACCCATCCCAGGCACAGATACAGACAAGCATGCATACAAAACATAACACAAGAGTAGCACAGTGAAACACAGGCAGCACACTTAAGGCCACAAGCACTCACACAGACAACAAAAAATTGCACATACAACCACATCCACTTCCTCCACTGTCTCCCCCTCCTCCTCCCTCACAGTCACATCCGCACTCACACCTGCATGCACTGCATCAACAGCCACCACCACCATCACCACATCAAGCAGCACACACACCTCCACAACACCCATCCATGCGTCCCCTCTGTCCTCTTCCACACTGTATGCCCCCTCCTAAGGGACAGAAATGCACGCACTCAGACACCCAACAGCCATCCACCTCACACACGTACACTGTCCATGCACCTGCCCTTGCACCCAAGTCCAGCAGGCGTACACCTCCGACAACCACTCCCTAAACCTCCAATCCCATCCCTCCTTCCACATCCTGCCTCAACATCCCTAAGAAGCTTTCCTTGCCCTACTTGACCTCTTCCCTCACCCTCCACCCCCCCATCCTGCCCATAAGAGCAGGGTCCCAATGACCCAGCACAACACCTCAGCCAAACAGTCTGTCACTGCTCCCCTCAAATCACCAGCTGCTGGCATAAAGGAGTCCCAGAGTTTGTCGCCTGCCACTGCTACTGAGAACACACCTCAGGCTCAGAGAGGGATGACTAGGGTGGTGAAAAGCAAGAGTCAGGATATGTGGACCATGGAGGCAACTCCTAGTCCTGGATACAAGGACACAAGTGACATCTCAAAGGCCAAGGGGACCCGTCACAAGAGGGGACACATGGATCCCTCTCCACCAGCAAAGATTACCAAGGATTCCCCTCCACAAGCAAAGAAAAGGAAGGTTCCCACTCAACCACCAATGAAAGGAAAGGTTCCCACTCAATCACCAGTGACAAGAAAGGTTACCACTCAACCACCAATTAAAGAGAAGAGGCCCACTCAACCATCAATGAAGGGGAAGGTCCCTACTCAACCAAAAGAGAAGAGGCCCACTCAACCACCAATGAAAGGAAAGGTTCCCACTCAACCACCAGTGACAAGAAAGGTTCCCACTCAACCACCAATGAAAGGCAAGAGGCCCACTCCACCGGCAGAGGACAAGGATCCCCCATCTCCAGCACAGGCACAGCAGCCCTTACGTCCAGCTGAGGCTCAGGAGCCCTCACCTGCAGCACAGGCACAGCAGCCCTCACCTCCAGCTGAGGCACAGGAGCCCCCATCTCCAGCACAGGCAACGCAGCCCTTACCTCCAGCTGAGGCTCAGGAGCCCTCACCTGCAGCACAGGCACAGCAGCCCTCACCCCCAGCTGAGGCAAAGGAGACCTCACCTCCAGCAGAGGGCATGTTGGTCACCCAGGGACTGTTGCCTTCCAGAATCAGTGGGCAAGTTCCCCACTTCAGAGACTGTGGCCTTGCACTCTCCAGCAAAGACAGATGGTCATGGAGCCCCCACTTCAGCTGAGGTGAAGCCTCCCCACCCCTCCCTCTTCCCCCTGAGGTGCCTGACATTTCCAACATGATGCCCCTGAACAGCGGATTCCGGAGTGTGTCAGGGGTCAAGTTGGTCCTTGGACTCTGCGCTGTGGCCATGTGACCCTTTTGTACTTTGGACTGGCTATTGGCCCATTCTGAACATTGTCGCCTGTATTTATATTCAAATGGACAATATGGTGCCTGTTGGCATCAAATTACAGTGTTTGTTGATAATCATTGTGGTCCTTGTTTCATTTTAATGTGTGTCCTGTGACATTGGTTTAACTCTGCAACTGGTTCTGTGTATGGTGTGTGTGTGAATGGTGTGTGGTGTGCATGTGTGTGTCACTCTCCCTTTATTCCCTCCCTCTCTTGTGTGCTAGGAGGCTGTACTCATCGTTGTTGCCTTAGTTGGCGTTGGTGTTCCAGGAGGGCCATGTCATAGAAGAGCATCAGGAAGACTTGAAGTTCTGGTTACATGGTGGCAGAGGAGTCCTCTGTGTAATTGTTGGTGAGTCTTTTGTTTTCTGTGTTCTATTTCTGCCAGGCTTTTGATAGTGTTGGTACCGCCCCAGAAAACCTGGCAGTGTGCTGTGTTAAAATATGGTGGCGGTACCTTGTCTTCCGCCTGGCTGTTGATGGGCACCGCTGTGGTTAATGGTGTTAACGCCCTGGCGATTGATATGGGATATTGGCTGTCTATGTGAGGGATCACCGCCATGGTCATAGTTTGGTAGTAATTACCGCCAGCCTGTTGGTGGTATTACCATCCCTTTAACAGTCACCGCCAATGTCATAATGACCACCATAATCTACTCTCAATTGTGTGTGATGAACAAGAGAGAAATATTTAAATTCTTTTAAGGTAGGATTGCATAATTGCCAAGCATCTTTCAGTGTTCTTTGAGACATTGCATGAAAAATAGGCATTGTGACTTGTTAGAGATGAAAGTAGAGGTAGAGTAATTATATATGTAAGGGGATCAACAATATAATTGAAATATCCTGCAAAGATAAAGTTATTATCTATGATAATGCATACTTTGTGGTTGATGTTCAACCAAGATTGGAAAATCTGCAAATGTTGGCCATAAACATGATAAAAGGAAACTGAAACTTTACTAATAAGAAATTTGGTTAATAACCACTGTTGCTCAGTATCCGTTTCTTGTGAATCCAATGGAGCATAAGCGAATTGTGACACAAGGTTGCAATGCCATTTTTCTCCCATTACCTGGGGAAAAGGAAACTTTGCTAAAGAATACACGTTTCAAATTTAAGGGCTCATCTGCTGTTATATGTGCTTCTTCTTTTTTTTTTTTACTTTGTTTATTGGTTTTTCTTGTCATTTATAAATCATTGATACATATATATATATATATTCTTCAATACAATCTGTACTTTAAGGGCTCATTGTATACATTCGGGTCACGCTCAACGTGAGGGTCATTCGTGATTCAGCTAGTCATTGTTGTAATCTTCTACCTGTGCCTGCCGTTAACTCTCCCCATCATTCTTATGCCCTATTTCTACCCGCGTACTGGATATCCCTATTTAACTGTAAACCATTTAAACAACAAGGTAGCTAAAAAGTTACTACTAAAAACAAATAAACAGCGTGCAGGTGGAATAAGTGGTGGCGTGTGTGATCCATTCTAGCTATTACTTCTAGTTCATTCTACTGTTGGGGTCAGCTAAAGTGTCCTCCTGTTCCTTCCTCATTATGTATTGTCCTCTGTTCCGACCGGGACCCCCCCCCGGTCCCAATTAGGGTCATACTTCCTGCCTAGTGTAGTATCTAGATCTCCCATCCCTCCTCAGAGTTCACCCTTTGCTGCCAGCTAATACAGTTTCGCTTGTGGTCCCCCATGCTCATGCCTGTCATTCCCTCCCCACTCCTAGTGTCCGTCTCCTCAGCCTCCCTCCCTGGAGTCCCATTGTCTTGGTGCTCCTGTGCCATCTCCCATCCACTTCTCTGGTCCTTCTAGACCTCCATTATTTCTTTCCACAACGGAGCCAAGTGTTTTGCCCTAACCCCTCGTGCCTCCTCTCTGTGCAGCGCTTGGAGTTCGGCCTGGGCCCATACCAAAACATCTGTTTTCCAGCCCTCCAATTTTGGTCCCTCCTGAGACTTCCAGGACATTGCAATTCTGTGCCTAAACAAGACCATTGCAAGATCCAAAAACCTACTACCCACTTTCTTAGATGCAGGTCTCTTGTGCAGTCCCACCAAGCACAGGAGAGGGCTCATGTGTAGTCTGGTACCTAGGACCTCTCCTAATTCCTCCAATATTCTCACCCATCCCCCCGTATGCTGGGACATTTCCTTACTATGTGGAGGAAGGCTGGATTCGCCACCTGACATCTGGTCTCCCCCGTAGATCACTCTAAGTCTATGTGGGGTGAGGTGTGTTCTGTGAATATAGTTGTATTGAATGTATTTGAACCGTGTGTTTCTGGATACTGTTCGAGGATATGCCAATACCCTTTGCCACTTGGTATCCGTTAAGGCTCTACCCCCTGTCTCCTCCCACTTCGCTCTCAAGGTCTGTAAGGGCTTCAATGTAGTATCAATGGAAGCCTTGTAAAGTTTAGTGACCAGATGACTGTCCTCCCCTCTGTCAATAGTAGATGCAATAATGCATGGGTCTCCGGTTCTGCGTTTACTGTGGACCATAATCTTCGCACAGCTAGCACCAGCATTTGGTATGTCCGAAATTGTCCCGCCGGGATCCCATCCTCCTCCATTAGTCCCACAAAGGGTCTCAGTACCCCCTCTTGGAAAAGCTCTCCTAACATCAGTATCCACGCCTGGGTCCATGCCCTGAACCGGCCCCTACTCAAAGTGTGGCCCGGTGCTCCCAACAGTATTCTAGTCAGTGGAAGTTCAGGGGAATAGGCCACCGTCACCTCAGTATGCTTCAGACTCTTCTTCCAGCAGGAAAGAGCCGCCTTCAGTAAGACCGATCTCCTAGATGGGAGGTTCCTAGTGTCCAGCAGACCCGCCACCAGAGCATCCGTCACTATTTCACCACCAACCACATTCAATCCTGTCCGATGTCCTCCAGAGACCCATCTAGCCACCCATTGGAGCTGGCATGTCCGGTAGTACGATTCAAAATATGGGACCGCCAGTCCCACCTCCAGTGAAGGTCGGCAGAGAGTAGAGAGCGATGTTCGCTGGGGCCCCCGTCCCATAAGAGCCCCCGAAGGAGTACATTTAGGGGGTCATTTTGACCCTGGCGGTAATTACCGCCATGGCGGAGGTCGGCGGTAGCACCGCCAACAGGCTGGCGGTGCACCGCTGGGCATTCTGACCGCGGCGGTTCAGCCGCGGCCAGAAACGGAAAGTCGGCGGTGTACCGCCGACTTCCCGCTGCCCTTGAGAATCCTCCATCCATGGGGATTCTGACACCCCCTACCGCCATCCTGTTCCTGGCGGGTCTCCCGCCAGGAACAGGATGGCGGTAGGGGGTGCCGCGGGGCCCCTGGGGGCCCCTGCAGTGCCCATGCCAATGGCATGGGCACTGCAGGGGCCCCCGTAAGAGGGCCCCACGAAGAATTTCAGTGTCTGCTTTGCAGACACTGAAATTCGCGACGGGTGCAACTGCACCCGTCGCACCTTCCCACTCCGCCGGCTCCATCCTGAGCCGGCGTCCTCGTGGGAAGGGTGTTTCCCACTGGGCTAGCGGGCGGACTTTCGGCGGTCGCTCGCCAGCCCAGTGGGATACCCAGAATGACCGCCGCGGTCTTTTGACCGCGGTTCGGTCTTCTGGCGGTTCACGCTTGGCGGGCGGCTACCGCCGCCCGCCAAGCTTAGAATCACCCCCTTAGTTCTGTAAACCAGCTACCTGGAATAGATACCGGTAGGTTTGTGAAGTAACAGAGGAGGCGAGGTAGCATGATCATTTTAGATAAGGCCACCTGGGCCATCATTGGGAGCCCAAGGGAGCACCAAAACTGCACAGTAGATCGTAAGGAGCGGAGGGTCGCTCTCAAGTTTCCGTTGTGCAGATCACATATATTGTGAAAGACCTGGATGCCCAAGCACCAATAAGAGTGTGGCGACCAGGGTATATCGGCAGGGCACGAGGATGGGTGGTCGGCACCCTCAGACAACAGAAAGACACGTGTCTTCCCCCTGTTAACTCTGAGGCCAGATCGTGCACCGAAACCCTCCAGCAGCGTCAGTGCCCATGGAATCCCAGCCCCACCGTCACGTAAATATATCAGCAGATCATCTGCATAGAGCGATATAATATGTTCTGTCTGGTTCAGCATTACGCCCTTCCCTGTCCCTCTACTCGGTACTGCGCCGCCAACGGCTCAATGGCAATTGCAAAAAATAAGGGCGAGAGGGAACATCCCTGTCTGGTACCACGGCATATGGGGTAAGATTCGGATATCGTTTCTCCTACTCACACCTTGGCCACTGGTCGGTGGTATAACAGCTCGACCCACCGTACCAGTTCTCTCCCATCCCCATTCTTACCATCACTGCCCGAATATAGTCCCATCTCACCAAGTCAAAGGCTTTTTCTAGCTCTCCCGATATGAGCATAGCCTTGGGGCATCGCTCCTCTAGTGGCTGGTGCAGTATCACAAAAAGCTGTCTAAGGTTCAGGGAGGTGCTTTGTGTAGCCATTCTGATCCTCGTAGGATAAGAGCGGGACTGTGTTGCAACAGCCTATTAGCCAGCGTCTTGCTAAGGATTTTAAAATCACAATTTAACATGGACAGTGGGCGGAAATCGGTCACCGATCTTTAGGCTGATTTGGTCTTGGGAAGTGGAAACACCAGCGCCTCTCTCAAGGTCCTGGGGAGAATGCCAGACTCAAATGCCTCCGCGTATAGACCAACCAATACTGGGCAAGGATGTCCACATATGCCTTGTAGAACTCCATGGGTAGCCCATCAGTGCCGGAGTCTTACCCGGAGCCAGCTGTGTGATAGCAATTCTCACCTCCTCTAGTGAGATCGGCTCTCCCAAGTGACCCCTATCGTCCAACCCGAGGCCAACCAATGGAAGGGACTCTAGCTGATCCCGCAGCATCTGCGGCAAGTCGTCCCCTGGGTGCCTATAAAGAGCTGTATAATAGGATTTGAAAGCATCGTTAATCTCCAATGGTGTGTACACATGGTGCCCAGCCACCCCTCGCACACTTGTTATCGGGGCGTTACCTCCCACGGGTCGTACCAACCAAGCAAGTAATCTGCCCGCCCTGCCCTCCTCAGCTTGTACGGACATCATGTGCCTCCGGTAGGTGTGGCATCTTAATCTGTCTAGTGTCTGGTGAAATGCCTCTCTAGCCTTAAATAGTCTACGGGGGGCTTCCGGTTCCACCACTTGTTCAAACTCTCTGTCATGGAGGTCTTTTTCTAGCTGAGTTAATTCACTCACAAGAGTTCGTCTGATCCCCCTTCGCTTCTGTTCTCCCTACAGGTCATCTGCTGTTTGTGGGGTCACGATTGGGGCTCCACGAGAATGGTTGGAGTCCGAGTCTGTGGAGTAAGTTTGGTGGTCTGAGTCCCCACCACTGTCCTCAGCTGTCACTTTTCCCTGCTGCAGTTATGCTACAGCTTCCATGGCCAATCTCCTGGCCAGATCTTTCTGTGCCGGTGTTGGTCTGGTGCCTATGCGCTGTCCGTTCTGGAGTCTCCTCTCTCCTTTGTGCCTTCGTCTGTGTGATGCCGCCGGTGAGGACCCAGAGTTCCCCTCAGCCTTATGTGCCTCCAACCATTCCCATGCCTCCTCCAGTGTCTGGAAAAATGTGCTGTGCCCCTCCTGCATTACTCTCATCGTGGCTGGGAATAGGAGCGAATATTGGATTCCACCATCTCTCAATGCCCTTTTCACCGCCATATGGGATGCCCTTTTGGTCTGTACCCCAGCAGTAAAGTCCGGAAACAGGGTCACTGATCCGTTATCTATCCTGAAAGGCCCAGCTTCTCTTGCATGCTGCAACAGTATGTCCCTGTCCCTATAGTGGAGCAATTTGGCTATCACGTTCCGCGGAGGACGCCCAGGTGCCACCGGTCTTGTCGGTAGTCGGTGGGCTCTCTCCAGGGCGAAGAATGATGTGAGTAGGCCCGGGGCCACTTCCTGCTTCATCCATTTTTCAAGGAAGGCCACCGCATCCGTCCTTTCAGCTCCTTCCGGCAGCCCAATAATGCGCACGTTATTTCGCCGGTTGTGGCTTTCCATATCCTTTGCTTGGCGTTCCAATCTCTGAACATGGTCTGTTAGTTGCCCCAACGTGACCTGTATCTCCTGCTGCGATGGTGCCACCCCTGTGAGCGTTGTCTCGGCCTCTTGAACCCTGTCCGCAAGTTTCTGGTGATCTGCACGCAGCAGGCCTAATTCTACCAATACTTGACTAATTTCTCGCTGGAGCGTGGTCTTGGACTCTTCTATTGCCCCCAGGATCTTTTCCAGTGTCACCTGTAAAGAGTACGGTACCGGTTCGGCCATTTCCAAAGCGCTTTAGCTACCAGTGCATTCTTTCCCTTGCAGCCTTCCCTTCTTGCGGCTATAGGTTGACATGCAGCCTCGGGCGCCCCTGGCCGGGAATCAGCAGCAGTCGCTGTGCTCACACCTCTGTCCTCCTCTCAATCCGCTCAAGGCAAGTGCAGCCCCAGATATGGTGCACCTTAGGCCCCTGATCACCCTCTGTCGCCTCTTCTTTTATTCCAGCTGAGCTCTCTGCACCAAAAGGCACCCTACGCACCTTCAGTTAATCATTTGGGCCATGCCACATCATTGCGTCACATCTGCAGTTGTGAATATTTTAATGTCCAGCCGAAGAGGCGCAGACCCTCTGTCCGGCCCTTTGCACTCTCTCTTGGGCCTGCTCACTCAGGCGTCTTGAGGGCCCTGTGTTTCACGATCCTCTCCCTGTTTTACTCCCCTGGGGCAGTGAGTTCTCGGGCCTGTCCCCTTCTCTTTGCCATAGGGCCCCCTCAAGGACCCCAGCGCTCACCTGTGTTCTAGCTCGCTCAGTGCTTTGTTATTGAAGGGCCACAGCAGGTGCGGGCCTTCCTCCGGGCCACTCCATGCCTCCCTGGTCTGCCACTCTCAGATCGCGCCTCCTCTGGCGCTAGCTCAGTTTCGGGCCACTTTAGCCCCTGGCCCGCCCCCAGGAGTCTGCCCGTGTCCGCCTCTTTCTAAACCTCGCCGCGTCTTCGCCGCGTGCAGGCTCCGCTCTGGTCCTTCGCGCCAACGCAGTGCATCCCTCAGGCCAGTTGCCGGCTCCAACGCCCGCTAGGCCGCTGTTTGTTCATGCCCAGGCACCAAGTCACAGTCCGTTTCTCAGGGTGTCCTCTGCACCCTCTGAGCCCATATTGTCCTCATAGGCTCCCTCTGGGGTTAATAATTAAAGGATAATCTGTAGGCCTCGATGGAGCCACGCGTCTACACGTCCGCCATTGCTGCCGGCCAAGCCACGCCCCCTGTTATATGTGCTTCTTGAACATTCTTTCTGGCATGTTTATGTCCATATCACATTTCTGGGTTGTTCCCTTGATGTTTATTCAGACAGAGGGGCCACAATGGTGCCTTACCCTATGACAAACCTCCTGTAGTTCCCAGTGAGGCCTAAGAAGGCTCTCTCCTCTGAGACTTTGGAGACTCCCAGGCCGTTATGGTTTCTATCTTGGCCTGGATAAGTACATTATCGCAAAAGTGGTGTCTATGAGACGGAAAATGTATCATCCGTTACATTATTCCAAAACTCGTCGAAAGCCTGTATGTCAATTCAAAGGCGATGTGCATGTTTTTGCTCATCAGCACTTTCCTTTGTAAATGGTTCATAATGTTCACTCAACACACACTTTATATTCAGATTACACCAACTTGTTATTGTTTAGTTAAGTCCAGGGTATCTACCTTGAAATTTATTTGTGTAGTTGACAGCATTCAACTTAACAAATAAGTCTGTCTTTTCCCTCAGTCAGCAGCAGACAAGATTTAAAAAATGCTGCTGCATATCTAGCTCAATGCTTTGTTCTGGGTCAACCGTGTGCCAAACAGAAATGTTCTTGTGCATCAAGTTCTTCACATGCCACGCCCTGGCAGTGAAGGGCAAGTACTGTGCTAGAACTGTTTGCAGGTGGTTTGCAGGTGGTTTCAGTAAAATGCACACCTAAAGTTTTTTTTTTGTTAAATGTTATTAGTTGACTTCTTGCTGTTTCTATCTATTGTTGAATACTTTGTAATTTGTAGCTATATTCTGTAAAATGCAAATAGAATTGTTAACAAATATAGGGGTCAGAATCAAACTTAAACAAGTAAGCTTAGAAACTTAGCACACTTATATCTCATTTTGCGCACACATACATTTTTTTATACAAATTAATCCTTTAGCAAAAGGCAACATTTTCCCCATCATATTGTTTGTGCCCCAGCACGTGATGATATGAAAATATAATTCTGGCTAATGTATATGTCAAATCAAAGGTGAACCTCTAAAGAGTTTTTCTTTCCTTTTTAAATCTATAATATGTATCTGATGAAAAGAGCTTTAAATTTGCCATTGTTTTATTTTCTTGCCAGAATCCTATGTAATGGCTCTTGTGTAAATTACCTGGACTCCTTGGTTGTAAGAAATTGCTCAGGTGCTCAATTGCTCAGTGCTCAATTGCACATGTATAATTGTACTCCCTTCATTTTGCTCAGACAGTTCATGGGCAGTGGAATTACAGTAAAATGTTTAGTGTGTTTCATTTATACAGGATGCTTCTATTTGTGATTTTGTGTGTGATTGGTTACTGTGCTAAACAACATTCATTGGTGGTTAAAGTAACTTTATAATTGTCATTGCATTACAGTGGTGACCTCAACATATTTGTCTTCAGGAATAAGACCTTTTGCTGGATATATTCAGTTAATTTGCTTTCTATCTTCTTGTGAGCATGTTTAAAACAATGTGTTTACCACTGCACCCATTGGAAAAGTAATTGGTTTTACTGAAAAGGATTGGTAAACAGTTTGATGAGATGTGTTTGAATTTCAGAAAAATATATCATCTGACATTGCAAAAAGCAATTTATGTCCATCCAATGTTTGGAGTAGTTGATGTACACAAAAGTTGTATTGTTTTGTGAAATGTGAAATGTGTTACAGCAGGGATCATCGAGCATGGTAACCTTCAACAGTTAGCATGTAACCATTTTATATATTAAGCTCCTAAACCTACAGGCTTAGATGACCCACTTACAATTGACATTAGGATCCTCACTACGACCTTGGTGGTCCGAGGACCTCTGCGGTGGAGGTGGTGGTCTCACCGCCGCGGGCCCGGCAGTGAAGTCTGCTGCATAATGATCATGGCGGGGTGGCCGACTAGAACAGCCACACGGCCGTCAGTCTCACCAGTGCGGGTGGACTGCCATGGGCGGCGGGGACCTTCTCTGGGCCGTCGGCATGCCTCACACTGCCGGTCGTATTATGAGGGTGCAAACTACCAGGGTTTTTGCAGCGGTCGCTCCGCCATGAAAACCCAGGCAGTAATGCATCTGGAGACAGGAATCCCAATTCCTGTCACCGGCACATACCCCCCCACTTGTCCACACTTCTGCAGACACACACCCCCACATGACTGCACGCATTCATACAAACACAGCCACTCTCTCACACACAAACAGACATGTACCCCAACTGGCTCGCACGCATATGCACCCCCCTTCTGCATTCATACATACACAAACCCCTCTGCATAAATGCACATCCCACCCTCTGCATACATGCACACACACACAGCCCCTCCACGTACGCATACAGTCACACACACATGCACGTACACCCATTTTGACACACGTGCTCGCACACATACATGCACACACCGCACACATGTACCTACCACACACACAATCCCCTCTTTTGTTGGTCCACCTAACTGTCTGGGCCGCACAGCAGCCCATGTCGAGGTGGTCGCGTTGGAGGGGGTGGATGTTGGCGGTTCCACTGGCAATATCGCACCTCCGTGCAATGACTGCTGTGCCATATTCCTTCTCGTAATATGGCGGGCGGAGTTCTTGTGGAGTGGCGGTGCTGGCAGTGGAACCGCCTCTCACCCACCATTGGTCAGGCCAACAGTGTCAGATTTCTGCCTGTTCAAGGTGACTCATAATACGGTGGTCTTCGGACTGCCAACACTGGCAGTCTTTTGGCACCCTTTTGACAGCGGTCTTTGCAAAAGACCACCGATATTGAAATGAGCACCTAGGTCTGGGCAGAGTTTGTGGAGTTCCACTAACTCTAAGCTAAGTGGTACTCTTCAAAGAGACCAAAAAACTAGGCAGCGCTACACGGAGTTCCACAAGCATCAAAGTTCATTAAGTCTTGCCATTCTTGCAGATTTTTATTACTGGGTGTTTGTACTGCGCTGAAAAACAGCACCACGCACAGCGCAAGAGGGACCTGCTTATTTTCTGTCACTCCAGTAGATTTTCTTCTCTAACAGCTCCTTCCTCAACGCAAATGAAAGGATTCTCAGCAGAAGTGGTAGCGACCATCTGCGACCACCCACATTGAGAAATCTTGCTGGGAGTAGGTCTAAGTAAGATTTTCCTCACTTGTGCTTACCGATGTAATGTTGGCAAGCGCACATGAGGAAAAAAACTCCACTCTGCTCCGCTGAGTTTTTTGGACCTCCACGCTCTAAGTGGAGTGAAGAGTGGGAAAAACTGCACAAACTCCTCAAGCGGAGTGGAGTTCACCGCCCAGCCCTAGTTGAAAGAGCTAATGCATACATGTATTTCTCCTGTGGTGTTCTTTTGAAATTATAATCAATTGTTATATTTTTTTAAGAGAATACGATTAATTTCAAGCATATGGCTGCTACATTATGGCATATACTTGCAATAAAATATTTTTTAAAAATAACCATCGATGCAGCTTGCCAATGGTTATTTTTCTCCAGATTTCACTAACAGCGATATGCTATTGCAACATGAACATTTTCATTTCATTGTGTATTGGGATTGCAAGAAATTGGGTTATTGGTTGAGGGAAGAGTGATACCTATACCAGTAACCCACTGGTAGCTTGGTATAAATGCTGTCAGGCTTAACTTATAGTCAGCACACAATCAGTAATAAAGGGAATATAAGATAAATCCCAAACCACTTCTGAAAAATAGAGTACATTTTAATAAATTATTTGAGACCAAAACAACAAAAATCCAATCAGTAGAACTGGAAATGTGCAATTTTAAAGATTAAGATAAAAGTAGCACCAAAACGTGAAAAGCTCCAACTGATGGTATCTTGTTGCACAGGACTGGGACAAAGTCACAAGTTAAGGCTGATTGCGACAGTGTGCAGGCCGGGCACTGGACTGAGTGTGGCCCACGTAGGATTGTACTAAATATCCTTAGTAACGGTCTGTGCGGTGTTGCTGAGCAAGGCTTCACAGGACTTTGCATCGCTCTGCCTTAGTTTCGATGAGCACTGCTGCAAGGGTTTACAGGGCTTTCCGTCGCTCTGCATCGGTTCCAATGAAGCCAGCAGCTGTGTGGTAAGGCTTCATGAGGTTTTGAGAAATTCTGCATTGGTTTGGTGGAGGACGGCAGCCATGCAGCAGGGCTTTGCGGGCATCTCGTCGCTTCATGATGGTTCTGATGGGAACTACAGATTGGATGGCACAGCATCCTTATCCCAGCTTTCCATGGTCCACGACTGAGTAGGCATCACTTGTAGGGAGGTACAACTCACAGCAGACAAAGTACAGGTGCATGGTTCTAGATGGTTGGAGCCTTTTCTGTCCCTGAGGCTCTGATCAGGCAACCTGGCCAGCCAATTATCCCTTGGAGTCTCTCAGATGCTTCTGGGTTCAAGGTGCGGGTCCTGTCCTTACTCAGACAGTAGGACAGCAAAGTAGCAGGGCAGCAAAACAGCACTTTTACACGGTGCCCACTTTAAAGTGAGAGAAGCGTCTAAAATCTTCCCCCTACAGAGGTGTCTGGGATTCCCTGCCTCCCTGCCCTGGCCCTAGTTTGCTTTGAGGAACAGAAGTATGCGGGAAACCGTTTGTGAGTGTGCTAAGGCAGTCTTATTGTTGTGTGAGTGTGATAGATGACAGCTTTGCTTCCCTATCAATTTAGTGTCTTCTATGTGGCTGCCTAAAAAAATCATAGGCTTGATTTGGAGAAGAGTACTAAGCGTTTCGTCTTTTGAAGTTCAATTAAATGTGCATCACGGAGTTGAGTAAATTCAGTGGTAACAAGTTGACAATGTAGTGCTTCGAGAATGTACTATTCAAGCAACAGCATGTAAACACTTCCAAATAAAATGAACATTCTCCTCTGAAGAATGAAAATGTGATTTGGTTTCCCCATAGCTGCTAGCTAAACTTATTTGTGGGTCTAAATAGGTATAATGAAAGTGTTTGAGGATTACTCAAAAGCAAGTGCTTTGAGTTAGTGGAGGATGCCCTAACAATAAAGCCCTGCATGTCTTTTCTCCTCCCTTGGCCTTTGACACAGGAGGGAAGCATTTGTTGATGCAGTAAATAATGGCTGTGGTCTTACCTCAAGTGTCTCATTAGTATGCTATTTTCCACAATCAAATGTGAAACCATCCATTTGGATTATACATCAACTTATTTAACGGGGTTGGACGAGTACAGCACCATCTTCTCTAGCAACATATTTAATTTTTTTTCCCTGTTTTGGCTGCCATACTTTTCATAATGGTCCCAAACATGTAAAAAATATGTTTGACAGTTGTCCTAAATAATGTTTCTGCCAGTGAAGTGAAAGGTAGCTCTGCTGCCAGAAGGTTGATGGCTTTCCTGATACTAAGTATAGAGGGTGGGTACTTCACAATGTTTGTGGTGGAGTTCCCTGTCTACCATACTCTAACATAGGCTCTTAGGGGCTTATTTACAAGCCCCTTGTGCTGCTGATGCGTCACTTTTTTCCTGTAGAAAAAGTGATGCACCGGCATAGCAAGGGGCTTGTAAATGACCCCCTTAGATTCCACATTTTGTTTTTAAATGGGCAAAGTGAACATTCAAAGAAAACCTTTGAAAAAGGATGTTATAAATTAAAACACATGATTACATTGAAGAAGGCTGGATTGATTGCAGAGGAGCACTGACAACAATGAAAGTGTCAATGGCTGTAGTTTCTGATGAAATTAAACAGAAAGGTAATGACAGCAGGGGGAATATTAGTGACAGGAGAAGAAGCAGTTCAGAAGAGAAAGAGACAGACAGACAGAGATGGACAGAGTTGTGTGGTATCCTTTTTCATGTCTGGTGTCGGGCTCTTTGATAAAGTGCAGCTAAGCAGTGTCAGACTTGAGATTAAGATTATGAGGATCAGTCATGGTACTGTGGCATAAAGAAAAGACTTTCAAGAGTCTCAGGTGTACAATGGCACATGAGAATCCAAAGGCCTGAATGTCATAGGAAACTTATTTACTGAAGTTGAGGAAAAGGAGCAGATTTGTTCATGGGCTTGAAGGTGCAGGGATTGGTGGTGTGGAAGGTTGTTAGAAAGTTTTCAAGTTTCCCAGGTCCATGCAAGAGTGCCTTGTCCAATCTAGTTTTTTTTTACGTTTGGAACTTGTAGTCCTATTCATTCAGTACAACAAAATTTAGACTACAAGTTCCAGAGTTCAGAGTAAATATGTGAACTGAATGAGCAACTCATACATGTACTTTGGAAAGCTAAGGACTCTGTTGTGAATGATGGGCACATAATGTATTGGAAAAAAGGCAAATCCTTAAACTGGGGCAAGTGTCAATGGCAATCTCTCTCGGATAACAGAAGGGAAAAGATGAGTGAGGAACAAAAGGAATAGAGATACACAAATATAGACAACAGAGGCAAAGGTAAAGATAAGAATAAGGAGTTAGCGACCGATTAACGCAACACAATGACAACCTAAGACAATAACTCAAGGAAGATTAGGTACAATAGCAAAACAGAAGGAATATTTATAGTTTGAAGAAGATTGAAAGTTATTAGATCAGTCTATGACTTCTTGGATGGAAGGATTCAATATAGGAACTTTATTTTGTAAATCATTATTTGCAGATGTGCAGAGTCAGTAGGATCTACTGAAGAAAAACAGGACTAAAACTTGCCAAATAAAATAATTTGTTAAGCTAAATCCCAGAAGACGATTCATTATTATTCAGTATTCGATTTGGGCCCTAGACAGTTCCTCAGTACACCAAATGGATGCCACAGCATGCCAGCTGTGGCCAGTATTCCCAAAGGCTCCCAAAGTCACTCACACATTAGTAACTATGCTGTCAATGGGCAGGTGGATTCAGGTTTATAACCAATTTATATCACTCGCTGAATTCATATAGGCAGGTGAAGCTGCTGTGTATAGAGGAAACATGGTTGCTCCTAAAAGATTAACTCTTCTCCCCCAAGGACTGGTCCAAGATACATGCAGGCATTCACAGGGTTGCGGTAAGTGCTAGGTTTAAACAGATTCAGTATAACATAGCTCACATGACCTACCTATCCTCTAGGTGACTGCACCCCATGTACACCTGTAGAGATCGGAGGTGCCCTCAATGTGGATTCACGGATGCAAATTACATGTATATGGTCTGGCACTGTCTCGTAATCATCTCCTATTGGCTCAAGATCTTGACTCAGCTTAAACGCACAATGGGATGGGACAGCCCATGCACAGTTAATAATAGTTTACAAAGGCTCCTACCAGAGGTCCCAAAAAGTAGGTTAAGCAGGTGCTATACAATCCTAGGCCTCACAGTGGCAAACAAGATGCATAGCAAGTCACTGATTAGAACCACAGCCCCCAACAAGGGAAGACTGGGAGAAGGATCTGCTGGAAGGGGCAGGGGCAGAAGAGACACACATGAGGAGGACTAGGAGAGATGAGAGAGCTCAAGCACGAGAGATCCGTGGTACGCAATGATGCAGGCACTGCGGGAACCCTCTGGTGCAAGTCAACCTACAGCTTATCCAGTACAAGAAATAGAGGGGTGAAACTGATGCAGAATGGAGTTACCTGTTAACTTGAAGCTATTAGATAATGTTTATAGAGGTTCTGTGATAAAGTGACACTGTAATGTGACGAGGACTCCTCACACAAAGTGTATCATCATCTGCATGGAAGCTGCAGTGATGGGAATCAATGGGGAGGGGGGCTGATCATGATAGACCTGTTGTCTGGGCACGGTGTTTGTTGTATAAATTAGGTATGTGGTGTTGAATATTTCTTTGTTGCACTTATGAGGCTGCACTTTGCTGTGCCACAGGTGACAGTAAATACATTGGTTCAAGTATTACTGAAACTAATTACCCTGGCTTAAAATTACTCAAAAATATCAATAAAGAAATATATTTTAGAGAAACTAAATCCCAGGACCAGTAGAATGAATCAACATCCCTACAGATATGAAACAAGGCAATTTCCAGAAATAACCATTATTTCAGTCCCAACGTTTTGCTCTTCTGCTTTTGTAGAGGGTGCCTGATGTTGTGAACCAGCAATATGAGTTAGTAACATACATGGAATGCTACCATGTGCCAAATATGACACTAGATAAAACCTAGGTCCTTGAGCATAATAACTAACAGAAAATGCTGTGTTTTCAATGTCATGGAGTGTAAGTTGATGGGGTTTGGGGGAATTACAAAGCAGCAATCGAACACCAGCTGGATTGAATTTCAGAGTTCTTCTAAAAATAAAATTTACTGTGAGTCACTAACTTGCAGACCCACACCCTCTTGCTGTATCAGATTATGAGTTGGTCATTTCATGGCAAATATCACATTCACACTTATTTGTGTTGACAGATGGGCATGAAAATACTGTGCCTATTTTCAATAATACGAGGCTTCAATTAAGGAGGAGATAAGTGCAAGTTTTAAGCAAAGCTGTACATTTATGCAGTGGCTCTGACTCTGTTATACACTTTTTTTTAAAAAGGCTTGAGGCACTTCCAACCTGTAGTAAGAAGGCTATCTGTTGAAACCGAAAATGGTTACATAAATATTAATACAAGATCATACCATCTTGCATATTTGGGATGATATTGCATGGGAATCCCATAGACCAATACTATTAGGATTCAGCCATCTGTGATCTAATAAACATAAATTCCCTAATTCTATGGGTGCTGGTTTATAAATTGCAGCAATCCCCTCTGTTGCTATTACTGGATTGACAACCCAATCATTAGAAAATTTGAAAAGCTAAAAAAATATGTTTTTACCAAGCTCTGAATAGTTTATTCAGGAACCAAAGCACCATAAAGACACTGGGGCAAAATATCTGATGCAAAATGGACCTAGACCATACAAGAACGCCCACCCAACCACTTCAGGAACCTCAATGTTGACACAAAACTCTTCAATAAATGGCTCACTGTGACAACCACACCACTCCCACCAGAATCAAGACCCCCAAAAACAACAAACGACCCAGCTGGTACATGAACGATGTCAGGTAGTCCAAGCACCACTGCAAAAAACTTGAGAGAAAATGGAAACCCAACAAAAACACCACTGCAAGATCCACATGCAAAGCCACCCTCAACCTCTACCACCAATAATTACAAAACACAAAGAAAAAGGCCCTAACTCCCAGACTCAAACTCAGTCCCTAGAATGGCAAAGAATTCTTCACCATCATCAAGGAGTTCTCCAATTTCACAGCTGCCAATAATGACATCATCCCATCCCAAGCACTCTGCAACAACCTATCAAACTTTTTATAAAAAAGATTGCCAAGAACTACAACACATTTGACCAACAGCATACTGATGAGAACGCCCAGCAGGACACTTCCCTCATCGCCAAACAGTAGTTAAGCAACTGGAAGACTCCCTTGAATGAAGACACCACCACCCTGATAAATGCCATCTACACAGGAGCCCCTTCAGACCCATGCTCCCACGTCATATGCAACTTTGGAAAAAAACATTATCTCCCCCACGCTCCAGGTGGATCCCAGTTAACACCAGATGAAAATTCACCCAGAATATTATCACAAGTAGATTTGACCACAGAAATGCCTTGTACTTCAGAGTCCATGCCCATACTCTGTGCTGAATCCAAACCATCCAGAATGCCGCCATGAGACTCATTGTGAACCTCCAGTGGAATAACCACTTCTCTGCACACCTCAAAAATCTCCACTGGCTCCCAGGTCCAGGAAAGATGTCATATCAAGTTACTCACCCGTCCTTACAAAGCTCTCCACAACACAGGTCCAGTATATCTCAAACTACCGCCTCAACTTCTACCAATCCACCAGATATCTTCTATCTGTGTCCAAGGCAAGAGCACACCTACCTCTCAATAAAAAGACCACAAGCAGAGGATTCTCCTTCTCAGACCTCAGAAACTCCTCCTCCTTCATGGACTTCTAAAGGCACCTCACTGTCCTCCTGGTACTCAACTCCTCCTCCTTCATGGACTTGCAAAGGCACGCCTAAACATGGGTCGTCCAGATGAAACAGGCATGATCTAGTCCTCCCTCTCAGGCCTGCCCTACTCAGTGCCTGGATCCCCTCACAGGTGATTAGCCACACGCTACAAATCCACATTACTTAACAGGTATATTCAGTTAGTCCTCTATTGACTGCTACCACCACTGCTGAATGAAATCAAAAAAATAAAATGATTAGTCATCATATTAATAAACAAAATATACACAATAATGCTTCCAAGTGCACCAGATATCCACTGTAATTTAGTGAACAAATGGAGGCAGATTCAGGTATAGATGAGACACCAGAATGCATAAAGGAATGTTTTCACTGTGCCACATGCCTATAGTTTCCCAATTTAGGGGGCATGACTTTATGACAATATACAGCCATTACTATTATCTTAATTCATTGTTTTCTATTCTGCAAAGTTCGTTCAAGGGGATCATAGCACTTTAAATGAGGCATGGGTCAAGTTCATTTTTTTTCTAGGCACAGGGAGTATAGTGATTTGCCAAGAATCATAGGATGCTAACTTACATCAGGATCAGAATGCTGTTTCTCATTTTCAAAGTTGGCAGCTCTGCCTGTTGGGCCACATCTCCACTTCTATCACAATGTTGCCCAATGTGGTTTGTGCAATCAGCAGATTCCATCAGGCATTTTCCACATCTTCTTTGCCTATCCCTAATCATGGGACTGCTGGGAAGGTTTTACGGAAAGAACTCTGAAATCATCCATCTCACTGTCCTCCTAGTACTCAACTTGATAATTTCTGTTATGTCTACTACAAACCCAATAAGCTGTATCAAATTTACTTTGTAATTCCTTGTTGTTATCAAAGTTGGCTATGGCTAGGTAATAGCTTACACCAACAGCACCATCAATGAAGCTTAGGTGGTATATGGAACAAAATATGTATGGAGAAGTAATTTACATGCCAAGTGAGACAGGGAGTTCTGCTTATGAAAACTTTTAAAATGCAGGAATAGCCTCTGTCCTAGAGCATGAAACCCCTCTCTCTCTGATTCTGCCTGTTTTGTTTTCTAATAGATTGTAGGCTACTTCTGCATTGTTTCCTTGTAATTGGGAATTCCTTTTCTTGTTGTTATATTTATTGATGACATGTGGATGAAATTATGGGGGTCATTCCAACCCTGGCGGTCGGTGTTAAAGCGGCGGCCAACCCGCCAACAGGCAGGCGGTAAAAAAAATGGAATTCTGACCCTGGCGGAAACCGCCAACAGAGACCGCCACTTTAACACTCTGACCGCCACGGCGGGACAAACAAACAGCGCGGCGGTCACCGCCAACAGACAGGCGGGAGACAATGTACCGCCCACCCTATCACAACCCACCAATCCGCCACCTTTTCCGGGGCGGTAGCCCCGCCGATAAAAACACGGCGGAAACAGCCATTACGAACGGAAAACGCTCACCTCTACACACTCCATGAGGAATCTGGACAGCATGGAACCCGAACTACACATCCTACCAGCTATTGTCTTCCTGCTCCTCTACCAGGAGCGCGAACGCCAGCGCAGAAGACAACGGTGAGTACTGCACCTACGACACAGGGGAGGGTGGAGGCAAAAAATTACGGGGACACACATACGCGACACCTCACCCTCACCCACAACTACATACACATCAATGCAGAGCAACAACTCAGAGTGACACCCCCAAACCCCCCGGAAGAATGCAAAGACAAAATAAAATGATCATGAAATTTGAAGTATATTGTACGGCTAAGTAAAAAAATATATCAAACATCTATACCTATATATACATATGTAAATTGTCCTGTCCAAATTGGGTATCAGCCATTGTTCGTGGGCCAATGGGCCTAAACACATGGGCAAAGCCCACACAGGATACCCGACTCCAATGGAGAGAACACTGCAGGGGCATCAGATAGCAAAACTACAGGCACCTCAGGGGGAAGGGAAGGGGGAGCACCTCAGCCAGATGAGTCCACGACACCAGATCCACGAGGGGCCTCCATTGCCACTGTTCAATCCTGGGGAGTGCAAAGCCACAGTCTCACAAGTCTCTACAGTGGGTGGATTGCCCACTGTGCCATCTTGGGGAGTGCAAAGCCACAGTCTCACAAGTCTCTACAGTGGGTGGATTGCCCACTGTGCCATCCTGGGGAGTGCAAAGCCACAGTCTCACAAGTCTCTACAGTGGGTGGATTGGCCACTGTGCCATCCTGGGGAGTGCAAAGCCACAGTCTCACAAGTGGATTACAGACTCCACTGGTTCTGGAGGAGGCATGGTGCCCAGAGTGCTTCGTGCAGCCCTGCCCGACACAGATGCGGGCCTGCCCCTTCTGCCAATAGGCCAGCGGTGCTTGAGACGGCGGTGCCCAGCGGAGCGGTGCAGAGACGGCGGTGCCCAGCGGAGCGGTGTTTGAGTTGAAGGGCCCAGCGGAGCGGTGCTTGAGATGAAGGGCCCAGCGGAGCGGTGCAGAGACGGCGGTGCCCAGCGGAGCGGTGCTTGACATGAAGGGCCCAGCGGAGCGGTGCAGAGACGGCAGTGCCCAGCGGAGCGGTGCTTGAGTTGAAGGGCCCAGCGGAGTGGTGCTTGACATGAAGGGACCAGCGGAGCGGTGCAGAGACGGCGGTGCCCAGCGGAGCGGTGCTTGAGTTGAAGGGCCCAGGGGAGCGGTGCTTGACATGAAGGGCCCAGTGGAGCGGTGCAGAGACGGCGGTGCCCAGCGGAGCGGTGCTTGACATGAAGGGCCCAGCGGAGCGGTGCAGAGACGGCGGGGCCCAGTGGAGCGGTTCTTGACTTGAAGGGCCCTGTTCAGCGGTGCTTGACTTGAAGGGCCCTGTTCAGCGGTTCTTGAGACGGCGGTGCCCTGTTCAGCGGTGCTTGCCTGGAAGGGCCCTGTTCAGCGGTGCTTGACTTGAAGGGCCCTGTTCAGCAGTTCTTGAGACGGCGGTGCCCTGTTCAGCGGTGCTTGACTGGAAGGGCCCTGTTCAGCGGTTCTTGACTTGAAGGGCCCTGTTCAGCAGTTCTTGACTTGAAGGGCCCTGTTCAGCGGTGCTTGACTTGAAGGGCCCTGTTCAGCGGTTCTTGAGACGGGGGTACCCTGTTCAGCGGTGCTTGACTGGAAGGGCCCTGTTCAGCGGTTCTTGACTTGAAGGGCCCTGTTCAGCGGTTCTTGACTTGAAGGGCCCTGTTCAGCGGTGCTTGACTTGAAGGGCCCTGTTCAGCGGTTCTTGAGACGGCGGTGCCCTGTTCAGTGGTGCTTGACTTGA